>NW_022060005.1:3212519-3515751 GCF_007399415.2 Gopherus evgoodei | reverse complement strand
CCTAAGTTCATTACTCCTAATTTATACACAGATCCCTCTAGGCTACCTTCACTTTCCCTCACATCAGAGCAGCATGCTGATAGCCTGGTTCCCTTTCAGGTATAGAGATGGAGTCAGAGCAGGGCCAGCTGGAGCCAGCCCAGGTGCAGAACTCAGCCACGGCTGGGCCCAGTGAAGGAGGGATGACCCCTGACTTGCGTCGGCAGCTGGGTCTCATCCTGCAGACCGCCGGCCGGAGCCAGGTGGAGAAGATGCTGCGGGAGCTGGTGAGGGAGCAGAGCCAGGAGGGCAAGCGTAAGGCTCGCAAGAAAGCCACAAGGAGTCCCAAGGATGGAGGTCAGTGGCAGATGGGAGGGCAGAGGGCATTAATGGAGAGGATGGAGGGAGGTGCCTGTGGCGTGGAGAGAAGAAAGATGCTGTGTATGTGCATTTGTACCTGAGTGGTGTTATACTTTAGTGCAGTGGTTCCCAAACTGGGGTTTGTGAAATGTTACAGGGGATTCTCAGGGAAAAATTCCCTAATGGCGGACAGAGCTGTCCCTAGGGACCCTGGGCAGCATGGGACCAACAGCCAATAGAGCCTGGACTTCCTAGAGCTAAGCAGATTAATGCAAGCATATCTATCACACTGAGGAGATTTAAACTTCAAGGGTCCTTATATGTAATGGAAAGGGAGGTGGATATTTTTTGCTGTTTTTAAAATTAAATAGGCAGCTAGTATTGTTTTAAAAATTATTATGAAGAACAAGTTTAAGCTTTGTTGTAACGTGCATTGTTTGCCTGGACTGCTCAAGACCTGAATGCTTGTGTAGGAGGAATTCTTTGAGTCGACTTCTTGAATACCTTCATGCTGTTTCACATCTGATACTCCTTGATGAAACATACGAGCCTTGTCTTAAAACAGGCTTATTCAAAGTGATACAAGCTACAAAAGGGAGATCTTGCAAGTGTGGTGCCGTTTTCATAATGTAATAAAAATATTGTAATGATAAATAACAATTAATAATAAAGAGTGTGTAATAAGCATGTCATAAAAACAAATTTAATATTTCCAAGATCACTGCTTTTATAAATTTTACTCAGGTAAAGGAGAAAATACCTTGAAATATTCATTTTTAGGAAGGCGTTCACAAGACTTGACATTTTAGTGAAAGGGGTTCCCATGTTGTTAAAGTTTGGGAACCGCTGCTCTAGTGGCTGGGCCGACAGAGAAAATAAGAGACCTACTACTGCTACAGCTAGAGGGAGTTCCTCTTTAGTTCACGGGGGCAAGGCCTGTGTTTGTGGAGCAGAACAACCTGAGTTCATGACCCTATTCCTCCAGCATTGAGGTGTGTGGTTATTAAATATTTAACCTGTAGCTAAATCCCTGTTTTAAGGACAGATCCCCAGCTGGCATACCTCCCTTGACTGGATGTGAGCTTACACTGATTTCTACCAGCGGAGGATCTGGCCAGTATTTTGTCTCTCTCTGTAAAATCTCCATACAAATAAAGTCAGATGAGCATGAAAATTGTTAGGTGAGTGGGGAAAATTTGAAGGCAATTGATCAAGGGATTTCTGAGATCCAGTGCTCTAAAATGAGCCCATGTGGCAAAAATTAAGCCATATCAAAACAGCAAAGTTGCACTAAATTGGTTTTAAACTGGTTTAATTAAACTAATGTGAACCCCTATGCAGACACGCTCTGGGCTTATGTGTAAATGGAGTTATTTTGGAATAGCTTTAAATTCATAGAGTGCAAGGCCAGAAGGGACTTGTCATGACTTGAAAGAGGGCAGTCAGACCTAGTGGTCAGAGCAAGCGTCAGGCAGAGTCCAAGACGGGCCAGAGAGCAAACGGAGAGTCAGGTGTCTGGAGGCAGACCTGGTCAGGTTACCAGGAGATTGGGGTCAGGCACCAGGTTACAGACAGCCTTTGAGTAGCAAAGTCAAGGACAAGACAGGGTCAGAAACAAGGTCTAGGGTCTATCACAGGCATGGTCTGGAGCAGAAACAGACAGGCAGTCTGTGTTGTTGCTCAGACAGCTCCCCTTCATGGCTTCCTAGTTTAAGTACTGGTTATCTGCCAGTGAGGGAGTTGTGAGGGGCCCCCACTGCCATCCTGCTGGGTGGTACACACTGCTGAGCACAGCCTCACACAGTCCTCATATGGGAGCCCTACCTAAGCCTCCTGTGATGACACAGAGGTGTCAGTGGCCCAGAAACCCCTGGGCCCAGTTTCCAACCCTTTATCATGGTGCCGGCACAGGCATGTCTGGGTGAGCCTTGTGGATTTCTTCTATCGCATCAGGGCTGTAGACATGGGAGGCAGGCTCCCAAATGCGTTCTTCGGGGCCATAGCCATTCCAGATAATCTGGGGATTGGTCCTGCTTTAGCAAGGGGTTGGATTAGATGACTCCTGAGTTCCCTTCCAATCCTAATATTCTATGATTCACCCTATGCACCACGTTAGATGCATCTGTTTTCACTACCAATGGATGAATTGGGTCAGAGTGTGCTGGGATTGGGGCCATGGTGAAGGCAGCCTTTAGCTGGTCAAAAGCAAGCTGGGCTTTGGGCGACTAAGCAAATCGCACAGCTTTGCGGAGGAGGGAATTTAAGTGAGAAGAGACATTAGTGATGAATCTCCTATAAATATTTGCAAAGCCCAGGAAGCTCCGAAGTTCCCAGAGAGTTCGGGGTGCTGTCCAGTTGCAAATGACTTTCACCTTCTGTGGATCCATCCTAATTCCCTCTGGAAAGATGATGCATCGCAAAAATCAGTTGGTGGTTTGATTGAAGGTGCACTTTTCCAGTTTGGCATACAAACCATACTTCCATAGTCTCCCCAAGACATGGTGGCAGTTCTGCTCCAGGTTCTCAGGAAATACTAGTTTATGGATGAGGTAGGTAATCACATACTGGTCTAGGAGATCCCTGGACACATCGTTCACAAAATGCTGAAATGTTGTAGGAGCACTAGTTAAGCCAAATGACATCACTAAGTATTCAAAGTGCCCATATTGGGTACAAAAAGTGGTCTTCCATTCAGCTCCAGTCTTATGTGCTCTAGATTGTATGCCCCTCCCCCAAGGTCTAGTTTTGTGAAGATCCTGGTGGTCTTCGGGCAGTCCTGCAATTCCAGAATAAGGGGCAAGGGGTACTGGTTATGAATAGTCACTTGTTTCAGCGCACAATAGTCTACGCAGAGGTGTAGTGACCCATCCTTCTTCACGAATTGGGCTGATGCCTCCACTGGAGAGGTGGATCACCAAATGAAGCCGTTGGTGATATTTTCCTGGATATACAACATAGTGACTCCAGCTCTGAATCAGACATGGAGTATATCTGCCAGTAGGGCAACTTTACCCTGGCATGTAGGTCTATCAGGCAGTCAAAGTCTCTGTGTGAGGGTAGTGAGTCTGCATTTTTCTTTTTGAACACATCCAGGTAGTTGCAGTACTTGTCAGGGAGGCTGAGGTTCTGGCATGTTGCCACTCACATCTGGGTAGACTCCACCATCCACTGTTCTGATTCTGAGAGTCTCCTCCCATCCTGAGGCCCAGGTACAGGTCATTTTGGGGTTGGTTGCATCATTGGAGACATGCTTTCTGACCATATTCGAAGGAGAAGCTAATGTTCCTCCACTACCAGGAGATACGTGATCACGCCGCTCCAACCAAGGAATGCCAAGAATTATCCCAACAATCAAGGTGACCCATCAATCATCTCCACAAGGTCTGCTGTGGGTTTTGGGCAGACCTAGAGGATTTTGGCTGCCTCAGCAGCTATAAAATTGGCCGCAGCCCTGGAGTCTATCATCACTAGCTATGGGGAGATCTACCATGCTTGCCCCAAGACCTGCAACCTCAGTAGCAACTGGAAACACGGAGATGCACCATGGTTCCCAGGTGGGGTTCTACTAGAGGGTGGGGTTGGTTCCGGATCATGGAGTTCACACATACACACTGGGCCTGGGCTGGTCCATTTCCCAAGTTATTCTGAGCTGGGTAGGAGGCAAGGGTGTGTCCTGGTCGTTCCCCACCCGGCCCCCAAGTGAAAACAGAGGTTCAGCTGTTGTTGACACTCACTCTTCTCTGGGATCAGACGTCGGCGACTTAGGTCAACCCACATAGGTTCAGGACTCAGTTCTTCAGGCCTCAGTGTGGAGGGCGGATGTGGAGTATCGGGCCACATACCTTTCATAGAATCATAGAATATCAGGATTGGAAGGGATCTCAGGAGGTCATCTAGTCCAACCACCTGCTTAAAGCAGGACCAATCCCCAACTAAATCATTCCAGCCAGGGCCTGGTCGAGCCTGACCTTAAAAACCTCTAAGGAAGGAGATTCCACCACCTCCCGAGGTAACCCATTCCAGTGCTTCACCACCCTCCTAGTGAAAAAGTTTTTCTTAATATCCAACCTAAACCTCCCCCATTGCAACTTGAGCCCATTACTCCTTGTTCTGTCATTTGCTACCACTGAGAACAGTCTAGATCCATCCTCTTTGGAACCCCCTTTCAGGTAGTTGAAAGCAGCTATCAAATCCCCCTCACTCTTTTCTCTTCTGCAGACTAAACAATCCCAGTTCCCTCAGCCTCTCCTCATAAGTCATGTGCTCTAGCTCCCTAATCATTTTTGTTGCCCTCGGCTGGACTCTTTCCAATTTTTCCACATTTTTCTTGTAGTGTGGGGCCAAAACTAGACACAGTACTCCAGATGAGGCCTCACCAATGCTGAATAGAGGGGAATGATCATGTCCCTCGATCTTCTGGCAATGCCTCTACTTATACAGCCCAAAATGCCATTAGCCTTCTTGGCAACAAGGGCACACTGTTGACTCATATCCAGCTTCTCATCCACTGTAACCCCTAGGTCATTTTCTGCAGCACTGCTTCCTACCCATTCGGTCCCCAGCCTGTAGCGGTGCCTGGGATTTTCTGTCCTAAGTGCAGGACTCTGCACTTGTCCTTGTTGAACCTCATCAGATTTCTTTTGGCTCAATCCTCTAATATGTCTAAGTCCCTCTGTATCCTGTCCCTTTCCTCCTTCTGTTCTCACAGCCGAGAGCCAATGTGCAGGGCTAGGTCAATAAAGGCACCTAGGTGCATCAGTTGTTGACATGGGCTAGTTAGTCTTTGACCCCATCATTGAGTCCCCAGTGGAACTGGTAAAATTGGGCTGCCTCCTTCCATTCAACATCAGCCCTGAGCCATCGGAAATGTGAGGTGTAGGAGGTGGCCGGCTTTTGTCCCTGGCAAAGGTTCTTGAGGGCAGACTCTGCTGTGCAGATCAAAGAGGGTCACGAAGGCTTGCAGGAAGGCATCCCAGTCGGAGAGTGCAGGGCCGTTGCGCACCAACAGCGGGGAAGTCCAATGGAGTACTTTGCCAGAGAGCAGGCTGAAGACTAGCCTCACCTTAGTCTGGTCTGTGGGTACACTCTGGGGCGAATCAAGAAGAGCAGCCTGCATTGGTCCAGAAAATCCCAGAATTTCCGAAGATCCCCATTGAACCGTTCACACAGTTGCGCCTATGGGCTTGGTTCAGGAGATAGGTGGTTTGTTTGGGCACAGAGTGTCACTGCTTCTCCCTGTGAGTGCGCTAGCTGCTCATATAGGGTCTGTGCATTGAGGGCACGCTGCGCAGAGTGGGTCTGTAGTGCGAGGTCCTCCGCCTGCAGAGAGGTGCCTTGATCCTGCAGGTCTCAGGCCATTGCGGGGGAGCGGCTGATTGGAGGGTGACCAGCCCCTTTCATCATCTGTGAAGGGGTTGGATGGATGTTGGGGAGAGGCAAAAATGGTCTGAGCATACTGTCATGACAGGGATGAGGGCAGTCAGGCCTAGTGGACAGAGCAGTAGTCAGGCCATGTCAGCTACTGGAAGGTCAGAGTCTGAGACGGGCCACAGAGCAAACCGAGAGTCAAGTGTCAGGAGGCAGACAGGGCCAGGTTACCAGGAGATCAGGGTCAGGCATCAGCCACTTAGTAGCAAAGTTCAGGACAAACCAGAGTCAGAAGCTGCAGTCTTGGGACTATCGCAGGCAGGGTCTGGAGCAGAGAGAGGGTATTTGAGGAGATTTGGGGGGTCTGAGAGGAGGGGCAGGGGAACAAGGGAGGATTTGAAGAGATTTGTGGGAATGCGAGGGATGGGGCAGGGGAACAAGGGGGGATTTCAGGAGATTTGTGGGGATGCGAGGGGAGGGGCAGGGGAACAAGGGGATATGAGGAGATTTCAGGGGATATGAGGGGAGGGGCAGGGGAACAAGGGGGGATTTAAGGAGATTTGGGGGTATGAAGGGAGGGGCAGGGGAACAAGGGAGGATTTGAGGAGATTTGCGGGGATGTGAGGGGAGGAGCAGCAGAACAAAGTGGGATTTGAGGAGAGTTGTGACAGAGTTGGGGGGATCAGGGAGGGGTGGCTGAGAGCTTTCTGAACTGAGGAGGAATTATCTTACTGATAGAATTTATGTATTTAGAGCTGGGAAGAAATGGACATTTCAGAGACAATAAAAGCATAGAGTTGATGGCTTTGATGGTGATAGGATTCAAGTACGTTAATCAAATATTCAAATCAGTTAATTACATAATTTGCGTGGCATCTCCAAATGTGCTGACAGGCTTACTGGGTGCATGCCAGGCAGTGCTGCAGGGCTGGGAGTCAGAAGCTCTGGACTCTGGCAGAGGGTGTGAACTAGTCGGGAGAGAAGTGGCTACAGAGAGAATAGTCCAGCACATAGGTTTGGCATATTCATTCTAAAAGGCAGTGTGTCTGAGGGCCTGTCTACACGGGCCACAGTCCTGATTACAGGGGTGCAAGTTGCAGAGGGCACTGAAATGTTGCACTGTGCCCTATGCTGGTGCAAGCTAAAAGATACCTAGTCCGCATTAACATCGTCTGTTCTGGAACGGGATTACATGAGTGCACACTGGGCACTTCTTAGTTTGCACCAGCAGGGTCTATGTGGGGCAGTTAGAACACAACATTTTGATGCGCTCTGCAGTTGACATCCCTGTAGTCTGCCCTGCAGCACCGTGTAGACAGGCCCTGAGTCAGGGAGGCTGCTGTATTAGAGACCTAGGTTCTGTTCCCAACTCTGCTTGAAGTGATCTTGTGCAAACTCAGCAATCATAGCTGTAAAATTAGGTTAACAATTGTTATCTCTCCTCGGGTTAAGGTCAGGGGCTATGCCCCCCCACATACACACTTTAAAAAGCCCGTTTAATAGCCCTCCCACTTTTTACCGGTGTAAGGACAAGGATGCAGGGAGGGGGCAGGGTTTTGGGGGGAAGAGGCGGTGTGGGTGCAGGGCTGGGGGAAGCTTCCGCCATCTCTGATTAAGGTTGTGAGCCCTTGGCAATAAGAGCTCTGAAGCACACAGAAATATTAACAGCAGTCAATGGAGACTTGACCTCCTAGCCTTCAGGCTCTTAGCCCGTGGCCCCTCCCGTTAGGCTACAGGCTCCTCTGTAAAGTAGCTTCTCTTTCTGTGAGCTCTGCAGTGGTTCATTCCTCCCCTCCTGGAAGCATAGCTAAGAGCAGGTTTTCTCACACTGGGGGTCGGGACCCCTCAGGGGGTCACGAGGTTA
The DNA here is from genome assembly GCF_007399415.2 of Gopherus evgoodei. Taxonomy (NCBI): domain Eukaryota; kingdom Metazoa; phylum Chordata; order Testudines; family Testudinidae; genus Gopherus; species Gopherus evgoodei. The sequence goes on along the minus strand of NW_022060005.1, from coordinate 3,508,181 downwards.
TTACATGGAGGGTTGTGAACTGTCAGACTCCAGCCCAAACCCTGCTTTGCCTCCAACGTTTATAATGGTGTTAAATATATCCAAAAGTGATTTTAATGTATAAGGAGGGTTACACTCAGAGGCTTGCTATATGAAAGGGGTCACCAGTACAAAAGTTTGAGAGCCACTGGCTAAGAGCTTTGTAGCAACTGGTTTTGGCGGCTTATTCGTTGTGCTGCATTTCTGTTGTGCCTGTTCTGAGAAAGGTGAAGTTTGACAAACAGGGAATTCTGGGGGAGCTCTGTCTCTCGGGAACCCTTGGACCAAATGACTCCAAATTTGTCACAGATTCTACCCTCGCCCCTGAGCTGCCGTTAGGGTTGGCACCCATTCAGGTTTTACCTGGACAGTCTGGTTTTTGGCTTCTGTGTCCAGGTGCCATATTAGGGTTGTCAGGTGCCCAGTTTTCAACTGAAAGTCTGGTCGAGAAAAGGGGACCTGGCAGTGTCTGGTGAGATGTACTGACCGGACATCAACAATACGGTTACCATGTGGTGGGGGGCGGCGTTGAGTCATTAACCTGTGCCAACTCCTGCTCAGCTGGGGCTGCCTCCTACCTGCAGGCAAGCTCCCTGTCAGGCTGCAGCAACTCCTGTCCTAGCCCCGAAGCAGAGGGATCTCAGCTGGAGTGAGAGGTGGCCACGATCCAGCAAGCGACAGGGGAGAAGAGGGAGAGATGGGGGTAGGGCCTTGAGGAATGAGGCAGGGAAGGGGATGGGGCCACGAGGGATGAGGTGGAGCCAGGGCCAGCGCTTCCATTTAGGCGACCTAGGCGGTCACCTAGGGCGCTAGGGTTTGGGGTGGTGGCATTTTTGCCACCCTTGGTGGCAATTCGGCAGCGCGCGGTCCTTCCGCGCTCCGGGTCTTCGGCGGCAGTTCTGCAGCAGGTCCTTCACTCGCTCCAGGACCCGCCGCCAAAGTACCCCAAAGACTGGGAGCTGCAGAAGGACCCCCCTGCTGCAGAATTGTCGCCAACGACAGGGAGCGCGGAAGGACCCCCACCTAGGGCACCAAAAACCCTGGCTCTGCTCCTGGGTGGAGCAAGGGTGGGGCCTTGTGGGGAATGGGTGGGGCAGAGGCAGGGCCTCAGGGGTCCAGTTACCAGCAATTAGAAAGGTGGCAACCCTAGCTGGCATGCCAGTTTTCAAGCTGATCTCACCGTTCGTCTGGATTTCAGAGTGGTTTGAGAATTAGTTTGAAATCAAAACCTTGTTGCAATCATCCCTAACTGTGTCCCCCACCATGCTCGCGTCAGAGCGCATTTTCTCACCACAACTTCAAGGCTACTTAGCCTGGAATCTCCACCTTTGCTTTAAGCCATTGTGGAAAGTGGAAGGTTTGGTATCCGTGCAGCTCTGACTAGGGGAATGAGGTGGTATGAAGCGAGATGAGGGCAGGGGCTTGGTTGGGTGGTCCTGCAGACCAGGAGAAGGTGAGTGGAGATTGGAGACAGCACAGAGAAGCGGGTGGGCACTGTCCCAGCTCAAGGCAGGGAGAGATGGTTTTAGGTGAGAGTGAGCAGGCAGCTGTAGATAACTGAAGTGCAGAATAAACGAAGGCAGAATGGGTGGTTCCCCCATCATCCTCCCACCACCACCACCAGTTCTGCCACATCTCACTCAGGTCAGGATTGTTCCCAACAGCTGTTGGATCCTCCTGGCAGCCATCACTCATAGTTTCCCACAACACCTGGGAGTAGTCCCCTCCCCTTGAGAGCTCGTATGGGGTGTGGATGCAGAGTAGGTCCCCTCCTTTTTCTCCACTGGGAAAGGGTTGGGGAGGAGTGGGATTCAGATCCTGAATTTTCCATCTCCCAAGCAGCTCTCTGGGCTGATCCCCACCTTGGCTGATCTCCCTTTCCCCCTCGGTGCAGGGACTGACTTGTGTCTGGGTTTGCCAGCAGGTGACGGGGTGCCAAGTGACAACGAGGAGGAGACTCCCCTACAGGAAAGCTCTGAGAAGGCAGAGTCACCTGAGGCCTTGCCAGGAAAAACCGAGGGCCCTGATCAGGGTAAAGCCAGCGGGAGCCAGTGCCGGTCGGAAGGGCAGCCACCGCAGCAGAAGAGCCCTGTGCTGGGGAAGCAAGAGGGTAAAGCCACTCGCCGCGCCAGTCTCAAGAAGGGGAAAGAGCCCCCACTGTTGCAGCAGCAGCGGGGGGCAGGCGTCTGCACTGAGTGCGGGAAGGACTATGGCTGCGGGCGGGCAGCACAGCGGGTGCAGACGCCGGAGAAGCCGCACCAGTGCGGGGAGTGTGGGCGCTGCTTCCGCCAGCGCTCCATCCTGGCCAAGCACCAGAAGATCCACACAGGGGAGAAGCCCTACCGCTGCGACGACTGCGGCAAGTGCTTTAGCCGCGGCTCCAACCTGACACAGCACCAGCGTATCCACACCGGTGAGCGCCCCTTCCACTGCGGTGACTGCAGCAAGAGCTTCATCCAGAAGTCAGACCTGGAGCGGCACCAGCGTGTCCACACCGGCGAGCGCCCCTACCAGTGCGGCCAGTGTGGCAAGTGCTTCAGTGTCAGTTCCCACCTGGACCGGCACCGGCGCACCCACTTGGGGGAACAGCACCGCCACCATGCCTGCGGAGGAAGCAAGGGCTGTGGCGGCGGCCCATCAGCCCGTCACCGGGCCTGCCAGGCTGAGGAGGAAGAGGAGGAGGAGGCGGTGGCTGCCCACCAGTGTCCGGAGTGCGGGAAGTGCTTTTCCCAGCGGGCCTCACTCTCCAAGCACCGCAAGACCCACAGTGGCGAGCGGCCCTACCAGTGTGGTGACTGTGGCAAGCGCTTCAGCCGGAGCTCCAACCTGACCCAGCACCAGCGCATCCACACCGGCGAGCGCCCCTTCCAGTGTGGCGACTGTGGCAAGCGCTTCATCCAGCGCTCCGACCTGGAGCGGCACCAGCGCGTCCACACCGGCGAGCGGCCCTACACTTGCCCCGACTGTGGCAAGAGTTTCAGCGTCAGCTCCCACCTGGACCGGCATCAGAAGATCCATGCTGCTGAGCAGGCCTCCTACCGCTGCCCCGAGCACCTCAAAGGCTTCCTGGCCGCCCACCAGCACGGCAAACTCTTCAAGTGCTCTGACTGTGGACGCTGCTTCAGCCAGAGCGCGGCGCTGATCAAACACCAGCGGGTGCATGCCAGCGAGAGACCCCACCAGTGCACGGACTGCGGGAAGAGCTATGTGGCCTGCGGCGCTGGCCCCAAGGCCCAGGCAGCAGCTGGAGGGAAGCCCCACAAATGCACCGACTGCGGGAAGAGCCTGGGTGGGATCTCAGCCCCTGTGCTGCACCCCAGGCTGCGCGCCCAGCAGTGTATGGACTGTGGGAAGAGCCTGGCAGCGGGGAAGCCCCTGCCACCACCGGCGGAGAAGCCATTCAAGTGCACAGACTGCGGGAAGGGCTTTGGGCAGCGCTCGGCCCTGGTGAAACACCAGCGGATCCACACGGGTGAGAAGCCCTACGCCTGCCCCGACTGTGGAAAGGGCTTCATCCAGAAGTCAGACCTGACCATCCACCGTCGCATGCACACTGGGGAGAAGCCCTACCGCTGCCCTGAGTGCGGCAAGTGCTTCAGCGTCAGCTCCAACCTCATCACCCACCAGCGCACCCACCTGGGCGAGAAGCCCTACCAGTGCTCTGAGTGTGGCAAGAGCTTCATCCAGCGCTCGGAGCTCACCATCCACCAGCGTGTGCACACTGGCGAGAAACCCTACAAGTGCCCCGAGTGCGGGAAGTGTTTCAGCCGCAGCTCCCACCTCAACCGGCACCAGCGCACCCATGCCGGCGACAAGCCCTCGCTGCTCTCCACCACCAAGAACTCCGCTGCTGCTGCCGCCAACAACCCCCTGCAGGCCTCCTCCGCCTTCTCCTCTGCCTCCTTCTCCTCCCCGTTGGGTACCTCCTCTGCCCCCCTCCCCGCTCTACCCTCTTTCCCTTCCTCCCCCTCACCTATCTCCATCCCTGCCCTCTCCAACAACCCGCTGGATCTGCCCTGGGCCCTGTCCTTCCCATCCCGTGGCTTCCCTCACCCTTCCTTCCCCTCGCCTGCTCCATCCGGGGCCCCGGCCTCATCACTGATAAACTAACCACCTTCCGCAGCTTCACTGTTCCCTCTTGCTCCCCCTAATTCTTGCCTGCCTCCCTCCTTATTCCCCATGAATCTTGCCTGTCCCCCTCCAATCTCCCACCTGGCACCACATAATCTCAACTCTCCCCCTCCTGGTACCCCATGAATCTCACCTTTCTCTCCAACACTCCCATCGTCCCCACTCCCTCCCATCCCCATCCCCACCAGCACTGCCAAGTCTCTTGCAGTTTCATGGTGAGTCTCATGATATTTGCCGTTTTCCCTAAAGCCTCAGTTCCTGGAGCCAGGGGATTTTCATGAGACCCTCAGGTTTGAAAGTTTGTCGTCCTCCTGGTTGCAGAGAAACGCAGGAAAACATGATCCGTGGCGACTCAGACACCAGAAGGCAAATAATGCCAACACTGAATTTAGTATTTTTAAGCCAACTTCCTGATTGTTTTGGGGCCTCCAAAGGCATGGGGCTAGTGATACTGCAGTGGGGCCATGGCTATGAAGCTGGTCTTGTCTTTCTCCTTTCCCCAGTCCTTCTCTTCCTTCGGCATTCATGCCATCCACCTCTTCTCTGCTTACCATCCTTTTGGCCTTTCCCCCAGGCACTCATAGTTCCTCCACTTCTCCTTTCCATGTCCCCAATTCCTGTACCAGTGGCCCCTCCGATTCTGCCGGATGACATCCTTATTCAGCCCTGGACCAGATGCCCTCCCTGGCTCGTCACCAGCTTTGGCCCCTCTCTGGGCAAGGCGGTTGCTGAGCCCTCTCCATCTCTGATGCTCTCCATCTTCACTCTGTGTGATCCACACAGGTATCACGGTGCTGTTGTAAAAGGAATCTTAGGAGGCCCAGGCCAGAATGGAAAGGCAGATAGGCCGAGACTGGAAGCATCCTGTGCTGAGAGCAGCAGCAAAGTCCCATGCTCCTCTGGAGAGTGGAATGAACAATTCAATCTCTACCCTGCAGAGTTCAAGTGTCCAGAGACACAACAGCCTAGCAAGCTGAGCCTCTGACTGCGTGGGCTACTGGAGGACTGGCATCTCCGTACCTGTAGACCAAGCATAGGTTGGTGGGGGAAGGTTAGAGTTAGAGCTGGTCAACATTTGTCACATTTTGATGAAAAATTATGTTGACCTTTTGAATTTTGATGAAAAAGAAAAGACAAGAAATTAATTTTCCAACATTGATTGTGAATCTCCTCCCCTCCTTTTTTTTTTCCTTCTTCTTTTTGAACATCTCTAGAGCATGGCCAACATTGTCTGGACTTTCAAAACTTCTGGGCAAATTTTAGAATTTTGAAATTTTGAAAACTGGACCTGACATTTTTTTTTTAATTTTTTTGCTTCCTCTCCCCTTCCACCCTGTTTTTCAACTGCCTCTAGTGAGGATCATCAGTGAAAAGCTAGGTAACAGTTATCACTCAAACTAATTTCATTTGGCTCGTCCCATATTTCTGCTTCCATCTTGGATCAATTACTATCTCTGACTGCTCTTGCAACTCTGTTTTCCAAGTCTGTTTCGATTTTTCTTTTTTAAAAATTTTGTAACCTTGTAAATACACCGGTGATAGTTTTAGACTCTGTAAATATTTTTTAAAAATCTATTTTCCTGTTATTCGTAGAGGAGAATGCTGTGTTTTAAACACCTGCTGTACTGTAATGAAGAAGGAGGGAGTCTGGGAGGACAGATCCAGACTTAGCCACCCTCCCAGCACACTACTTGATACCCAAAGAGAGATTCCCCTTCAGCCCCAGACCATTTAAGAAATGGAAGAGTCAGTGTGGTAGCAAGTAGCTGCAAATACTTGAGGCTACTTAAATCCATATTTAGGCTGATGTATCCAAATACCAAGTGTCCAGCATATCCCAAATCACCCTTGCATTTTGCAACTGCTGTCACTTATTCCCACATCCCAGCTGGAATTTCGTGCACCACCCGCCCAAGTGTTTGCCTTCAGGTCCCTCTTTCTGCTACACGTGAGCAGGCAAAGTGCCTCCCTGACTTGCCTTTTGCTGCCCACTGGCACTGGATCCCATCAGGGAAGGAACACATGGGAAAAGCAGAAGGCAGCAGCAGTGGGCCCAGCTGGCAGGGATGGAATATGAGGAGATCAGTACAAGCCACATGATCTCCTGGCTGCTTCCCAGACAGCAGCCCTGATATTTCAGCATCCATCCTCCCCAGCATTTTCAGCACCCTTCAGACAGCACCGAGATGCTCTCTCCACACTCAACAACCCACCCATCTCCCTGCAGCTTTCCAAGGTTTGTGTAACCCCATGTCCTGCCCCATCATTGCTGGGGGCACAGCAGAGTCAGAAGATAAGAACATAAGAATGGCCGTACTGGGTCAGACCAATGGTCCATTTAGCCCAGTATTCGGTCTTCCAACAGTGGCCAATGCCAGGTTCCCCAGAGGGAATGAACAGAACAGGTAATCATCAAATGATCCATCCTCTGTTTGCCCATTCCCAGCTTCCAGCAAACAGAGGCTAGGAACACCATCCCTGTCCATCCTGGCCAATAGCTATTGATGGACCTATCCTCCATGAATTTATTTAGTTCTTTTTTGAACCCTGTTATAGTCTTGGCCTTCACAACATCCTCTGGCAAAAAGTTCCACTGGTTGACTGTGCGTTGTGTGACAAAATAATTCCTTTTGTTGTGTTAAACCTGCTGCCTATTTATTTCATTTGGTGACCCCTAGTTCTCGTGTTATGAGGAGTAAATAACACTTCCTTATTTACTTTCTCCACACCAGTCATGATTTTATAGACCTCTATCATATTCCCCCTTAGTCATCTCTTTTCCAAGCTGAAAAGTCCCAGTTTTATTAATCTCTCCTTGTATGGCAACCATTCCATACCCCTAATCATTTTTATTGCTCTTTTCTGAATCTTTTCCATTTCCAATATATTTTTTTGAGATGAGGCCACCACATCTGCACGCAGTATTCAAGATGTGGGCATATCATGTATTTATATAGTGGCAATATGATATTTTCTCTCTTATTATCTACCCCTTTTTTATTGATTCCCAAGATTCTGTTTGCCAGAAGCTGCAGTTTATGATGACATGCAAAGTGGTTGCAAGCATGCAGATTAACTTATTAAATCATTAGAGAGCCAAGGTGGGGGAGGTAATATCTTTTATTGGACCAACTTCTATTGGTGAGAGAGACATGCTTATAAACTACATAGAGCTCTTCTTCAGATCTGGGAAACTTAGACCAGGTCTACACTGCAGAATTACTTGATATCAGCTACATCACTTGGGTGTGAATGATCCACACCCCTAAGCGACATAGTTGTAGTGGCCAGGCAATCACTTCGTTCTCAAATGAACTCACACATAAAAATGATATAAGACAACTTTATCACCAGTGTGTGAAGACTTGTCACAAAGTAATCCCCCCATATCTGACCTGCTGCACACCTTCAAAACATGAGCCTGGGAGTTTAAATTCGTAACTTTGCTAGACACTTAAAATCATGGTCTTAATAAAGACACTGGATTTATGACTTATATTTATGTAACCCACTAACCCCCTTTTTGTTCTGTGACTACAAGGGCATTAGTCACACTCTGCCTTGAATGGTCCCTTAGAATAAGGGCTTATTACTTATGCTGAACTATCTGTTTGATCTTGAATTTAGCTGTGACACTCTGAGCCCTGGTCTGCACCACAGAATTACTGTGGTATAACTACATTGCTTACACCCCAAGTGGTGTTACACTGACCTAAGTGTCAGTGTAGACAGTGCTATGTTGGCGTCGTGGATTAACTGTGCCACTGAGAGAGTTCTCTCTTGTCAGCGTAGAATGTCTTCATTGAAGCACTGCAGCTGTGCCGATGCAGAATTTTCAGTGTAGACTTCCCCAGAGTACCTTTCACACATCTGAAGGAGAGCTGCATGTGACTCAAAAGCTTGTCTCTCTCTCCAGCAGAAGTTTGTCCAATAAACGATATTACCTCACCCACCTTGTCTTTCTAACATCCTGGGACCGACATGGCTACAACAACACTGCATACATCATTACATCTTTGGAAAACTCCAGCCTAAATGAGTGGCCTAATTTTTCAGAGCTGCTGTGCTCCTGGCCCATGACTGGGGCCCCAAGTATTACACCCTTGATAGTAATAAATGAAATACTGCTGCTTCTCCTTGACACTGATAGTCTTTATGGATGCCCAGTGCCCCTGAGAACAAGGCAGATTTCATTTAGATGCGTCAATGTGAAAAACTCCAACTGAGAATTCTATTCTAGTAAAGTGGGTTTTTTACCCACAAAATTTTATGCCCAAATAAATCTGGTAGTCTTTAAGGTGCCACCGGACTCCTCGTTGTTTTTGTGGATGCAGACTAACATGGCTACCCTTCTGATACTATTCTATCCGAGTGTTTTTTATACCACTTTCATCACCATAGCATCTGAGTGCCTTCCAGTAGTCCATTAAACGTCTGTCTAATATCTAACAGTTTAGGCACTGAGGTCTAACAATTTGGACTTAAATATATGTTTTTAACCCTCCCATAAAAAGACCCAGAAAACTGTACTGTACAGCTGACTAAAGAACCAGGCTTCTTTTGAACTCTTGTGTTTTGGGATGATCCTAGCTTTTTCTTGGGTCATGAAAGAAAAGGAAAATGAGATTTGAAATCCCCAAGCATTTTCAAATTTGGGTTTTGGCTTGGAGCGTCTCTTTCTGACAGAGTGGGGTTTGACGCTTCAGAGTATAAACACCCCCAGCCCAGTGAAAAAAACAGTCTTCCCACAAAGTCTATGAATGGGTTTTGCATCATCAGGATGGGAAACTTGGAACCGGAATGCAAGTGCCAGCTGATCCAGAGTTCTGTTTGAATATTCAGAGTTACTTGGTCCAGGAGGTTCCTTGTTTTAAAGAAAAAGACACTTGAAATGACAGAAGAAAACCTTTGTTGGTTTTGGTTTGAAGTTTGATTTCATGCATACGGTGAGGAACCATAAAATCAATTAATCTGATTAAGTGACAAACTTAGATGTTAAATTATTTGCAGCCTTTAATTTTGTGCTAGTACCTTAGGTTCCGCGATGACAGGATGCTTTGAAGACAGACACTTAGACCTGTTAAATAGAAAAACAGGTAGAAAGACATGGGATATCAAGAAGGAACTGCATCAGGAGAGGTATAGCCTACATAACAGAGGCCTTTGTGCAACCTGAGACTCAATCTCGTGTGTGAACTAGAAGACCAAAAGATTCAGACTCATGATCTTGTTCAGCAATAAGGATGGGGTACTTTTTGGTGGGATACGAGTGTGCAGTATTGCAGCTGGAACTGGAAATGTTACACATAGAGTGAACCCGCAAGAGCCAGAGAAGTATCAATGCCAGAAGGAATGTTACATTGACAAGGAGCAAGATCTCAAGGGATGGCATTGTCAGGAGAAGCCACAAGGCTGTCGCAGTCATGAGCATAGAGACTGTTACAGCAGCTGTTGGTCTTTCACTTGAGGGTGATGGTGAAAGATGAAGAATAACCTCCACAGCTTTAAACAATTATTCTGTAAACACACTGCTGAAGGATGCCTGATCTGAGGGGGGTTTATTATGTACCTTCGAGGAAATTTGTGAATGGTGCAAATTGAAAGAAGAAACAGGTGTTTTTCACCTGTCACCACTGTTTCTGGGGAAGCACATAAGGCTGATGCTAGAACAAGCTCTTGTGCTACAATGAGAGCTGTTCTGCTGGTGATGGAAGCATAGTGCAGATGCTTCTGCCTGCTCATTAAAGGGGCTGGTACAAATTGTATGCAGGGTTTCCATGCCAGTGACTCTGAGAAGCCGTCAGAGGCATCTCCCTAGAAAAACTGTGAGATGTATCTCTTCGTGGACAGTTTGAGGGCATGTCACAGGGATCTGAGAGTCTGAAAGCTGAACCAATCGGAAAGGCTGATGGGATGATAGATTGGTACCATATCTGCTAAGGGCTCCATGGCACAGTCAGCCCTTGGAAACGCTGGCCAGTTTGCCTGCTGGTGCTTCCCTTTGGAATGATAAATGCTCCAGTGACATTTCAAGGCATGGGCAACAAAGAGGCACTAGGTCTGAATGGGAATACATTTGTCTGCAGCTAGAGGTGTGAGGTATGCCCAAACCATGAACCAACTCTGTCTACGAGGCTGCTACCTAGAGCAGCAGACCTGTTGCTGGGGTGCTAAAGTGGGCAGGGTGGGGGTGCTTAAGTGGTGAGCCTGTTAGGGTGGAGTGTACCAGAGACTGGTACACTATGAAGAAGGCTTTTTGGGACCAGGGAGGTTACTGCTGCAGTAGCATTGGGAGCACCTGACACAGAACAGCATGCGTTGAACCGCATCCAGCCAAAGGAGACAGAAGGCTGTACTGAGAGTATCACTGGAAACGTAGTGGGGGTGGTTTCTGAAATGATTCCCTGAGTCTGCTCTTGCTGAAATTAATGGGAAGACTAGGCAGCTCGGTCAACGCCACTTGCATTTGAAAATGCCCACCTCTAAGGCCACGCCCTAAAGGATCAACCCACTCGTCATCTTGGGTACTGCAGCCAACTGTCTTCTACCCACAGTTGAAAGGATATGGCACAAACAGAGATGTGATGCAGAAGGTCAAAGAAGACTATCAGGGTCTTTGATAGATTTATAAAGGTCAGGACTTAGTGTAGAGGGGAGGTGGCATGATGGAGAGAATGAATAGTACAGTGGGTGCTCTCCTTCATGCCATTCCCATAACAACCACTATAGGGAGCACATGGTGGAATTTAAAAGTCACCTATTAAAAGATGATAGAAGAGAAAAAGTAGTTGCACCCACTGTGTAATTAACCTGTGGAACTCATTCCCACTGGTATTACTGTGGCAATGGGCTGAGTAGTAAGTGTTTCATAAAAACTTTAGTTGTGAATGGGCTACATTTTCCAAAGTGGCTTAAGATGCCTTTGAAAGTGGCCTGGTTTCAGAAAGGTGCTGAGCCCCACTCTCTGAAAAGCAGTCCCCGGAAAGGGTCTCAAGTCATGCTTCCAAAAATGGAGGCAACCAAAATCAATAGTCTCTTTAGAAAAGTCAGGCCTGCTGCAGGTAACAAGCTCTGCCATTCCACGACCAAGGCGAAAAACGCGGGCATGTTATAACGCTCCTGCCACTGAGCACGAACCATTCACTGGCTGATGGAGGTAAGGAACAAAATTCCCCCTGGGGAAGGGAATTGTATAAATGCACCTTCATCTAAAGCTGCTGACACTGGCCACTGTGAGAGACTGGGTACGGGACTATGTGGACCTAATCCAGTGTGGCAGTTCCTCCATTTCTAGGGCATGAGCAAGTTTTAACTCACTAAAGTGAATGGCAGAGATTGTGACACCTCTGTAGGCAGCATTACTGAAATACCGTGTCAAGACCAAAAAACCCTATTCTCTAGTTAAACCTTTTCAGCAGAGCTAGTGTCAGGGTCCTTGTAGCATTGCTATTCCAATACAATGATAATACAACGACTTGGCACACCAATGAGTTGCTGTGAAAAGGGGGCTGAATGATACTAAACATAGGGTTGCCAACTCTCACAAGTTTAGTATGAGTCTTGTGACATTTGATGTTTTCCTTTAAGCCCCAGCTTCTGGAGGCATGTGATTAGGGGTGAATCTGAGCTTTCATTTAAAACAGTTTCTAGCCTTTGTGGTTGAAGAGAAAAACTTGAAAATTGGACCTGAATGTGAACCGAAAGCAAAATGAAAATCCCTAAATTGATTATTTTTTTAAACAGAACATCTTGATTTTTTAAATCAATCTGATGATTTTTGGAGCTTGGCTCTTGATTTTTTAACATCTTGGAATTGGCAGTGCTATAAATGTGTCCTGGGCCATAGGAAAACTAGGCCAGTGGGGCCATGGAAATGAAAACGGAGGGATGAAAATGGATAGGCAGGTGACAAAGATTTCTGGCCACGTGCACTGCCAAAGAAATGCACTATGCCTGTTCTCTTGAGGGGAACAAAGAGGCAGCTGAAGTGCGGTTCTAACTTGAGGAAGTGACTGCAAAATTGTATTGGGTTTGTTGTCTCTCAGTGACTCCTCAATAGAGAAGTCGAAAAGATCCTGCTTTTAAATGCCAGTCCCACAAACTCAGCTTGGGAACTGAGTTTGGAGCTGGGCTCTTTTTGTATCGTCAGCACCGACAGTGAGTCTGCAACTGGACTCAGCTCTGGAGATGACGCATGAGCCAGATGAAAAGCATGGGAGAGGGGTGGGCTGGTCTGGTCTGGAGGGGACTGCGCACAGGGCTGGGCCTGGGGAAGCCCTGGTTTCCAATCCTCGCTCTGCTGGAAATCTCTGTCTCGGGTGGAGTTAGTCATTGTTGCCTTCTTGTGCCTCAGTTTCCCTGTCTGTAACACGGGAGGGATAACAGTGCTACCCACTCACCTTGCATTGGGTCTGTGAGGGTGAATTGCATAACATCTGCTCTGCACTTTGAGCCTGTAAATGCTATATCCCTTCGTCGTGTTATCAGGAGTATAAAGTGGGGAAAAAGTAAAGACATACATGGGGAATAGGATGACGCAGTAAGAAGAGGCCTGTTTAAACTCTGTCTATCCCTTTTGTCATTGTAGCATCTCACATGCCCCTGTGAGGTAGGTAAATGCTAACATGACCATGTTACAGATGGGGAACAGAGGCACAGAGACTCTAGGGCACAGACCACACTACATACATCACTCTAGTATCCCGGCTGAGTCCCCACCACCCCGTGGAGACGCAGCTGTTTTCCTGGTATAGTTAAACCACTTCCCTGAATGACATAAGCTATGCCAACAAAAGGGCTCATTGGCCAGGGTAAGCTGTGGCTACATGGGGGTTTTGCCAGCACAGCTCTGGGGACATGATTTTGTTTCTCTCCTGACTGACAAAGCTTTGCTGGAAAAATTGGTAGCATAGCCCAGGCCTTAGTGATTTTCCCAAGGTCATGCAGAAAGGCGGTGGTAGAGAAGGGACCTGAACCAAGAGCTGGGGAGTCCCAAGTCAGTGATCTAACCACTGGGCCATCCTTGCTCTCTGAAAAGCTGCTCTTGAGAGCAATACTGCACTTAGTGGTTCGTCTGGGCAGCATCTTTGCTGAAGGCTGAAGGACAGCAGAGGGTTTGTCTATGGGGGAGGGGAAATGACCAGCATAGCTGTAGTGCAATAACTATTGTACAATAGCTTTTCTAGAATAACTCTCCAGTGTGGATGCACTATTGGGAAATAAAAAGTGACTTTACTCTGGAGTACTCCATGTAATTATTCTGAAATTATTCCACCTGGGGGAGTTAGGATGGAATAGTTAAACTAGACCAGAATGGAATAGCCATGCCAGGAAATCTCTCCCATGTCGACATGGTCTCAGTATTCGCCCTAAATGCTCTCTTGTGTCCCTCTGGGACAGCAGATGCAGCCAAGTTGTGGATTTGCCTGGGTGAGGGATGATGGGAACAACCTGTCTCTAGGGCTAGGATCCTAGATACGGAGCTGGTTGATGGTTATAGAAGCAAACGAGTTTCATTTTGATAGTCCTGTATTTTACTTAAGTGTCGGCCCTTTGGAGTGTTTTTATGAGAGTTGCTGTTAGTTTTCTGAGCCTGTTTCCATTTTGCTCTGCTTTTGTATCCTCTGTAAATAGCCCAAGCGGTAGCGTTAGAGCCTGTAAATAAATAAACTTGACCTTTTTATCTGTTTGTCCCCAACCTTGTGGAGGCAGCTTTATTGGAGCCCCTTGTTGCCACGTGCCAAAGAAGAGAGCAGAGCTAAAGGAGACGTCCTTGGACCCTGGAGAAGCTAAGTCAGTACCAGCTCTATTCGGACTTGGCTGCCCTAGGGGAATTTGCACTGGTGTGACTATAGCAATGTACTGGGGAGCTCGCTGGTGCAATGAGAGCAGCTCTCTGTCTATTGAAAATAAGGGCCTAGGTGATAATCAGTGATAGAGAAACCCAGGCTTCTTCATCTCCTTCCCCCACCTTTATTAACTAGCTCACATTCCTCCCCCCTATCCCACTAATAGAACCCAGGAGTCCTGGCTCCCAGCCCCTCCTGCTCTAACCCACTAGATGCCATTCCCCTCCCCCAGAGCCAGGAACACAAGCCAGGAGTGTTCAGACATGCATCTGAAGAAGTGGGTATTCACCCACGAAAGCTCATGCTCCAAAACATCTGTTAGTCTCTAAGGTGCCACAGGATTCTTTGCTGCTTTTACTGATCCAGACTAACACGGCTAACCTCTGATACTTGAACCCAGGAGTCCTGATTCTCAGCCCCCCACCTCTATCCCACTAAACCCCACTCCTCTCTCCGAGCCAGGGATAGAATCCAGGAGTCCTAGCTCCCAGCCCCCCAGTTCCCGCCTCTAACCCACTAGATCCCGCTCCCCTCCCCGAGCCAGAGAAAGAACCCAGGAGGTATTCTGAGGGTACATCAACCCATCTAGATATTTGCCTAGTTTTACAGCAGGCTACATGAAAAGCACTAGCAAAGTGAGTACAAACTAAAATTTCATACAGACAATGATTTGTTTACACTGCTCTATGTACTAGATCAGCGGTTCTCAAACTGTTGGCGAGTTGAACAGGTTCACCCGGACCAGCGTTACACTCGCTGGGGCCCAGGGCAACAAGCCAAAGACAACCCTGCCACCCAGGGCTAAAGCTGAAGTTTTTAAGTGAGGTGAACCTTAGGGGAACACAAGACAAATCAGCCTCCTGAAAGGGGCCCAGTTGTCTGGAAAGATTGAGACCCACTGGCTTAGAGCATGTGCTGACTCCCATCCCCTCCCTCTCCCCCCTCCCCCCCGCCTCTGAGTAAGAAATTGAACTTCAACTGCTTGCTGCCCTTAGGAAAGGAGTGATGCTTCTGTCGGCCTGTCAAGTTGTCTCCAAAACGAGGCTACGTGCGCCGTCTATCTGGAGTATTTCCAAGATCCAGTTGTTTTAGACACTGTGTCCACATCTTCCACTGCTCCTGCATCAGTCAGTGCTGGAAGGAGTGAGAGACAAATGTCCCCAGTGTGGCGAAACTGCCCAGCATAGACACCTGAGGCCCGACAGGTAGCTGGTGAGCATGCGGGAGCTAGTGAGTAGTGAGCAGCAGAAAAGCCCAAGGGAAGAGTGTGGGAGATAGATACAGAGAGGGGTTGAAGCTATTCTCCAAGGAGGATCAAACCCCCATCAATGTCATCTGCTGGGATCACAGGGATCTCACCGCGGTCCCCAGCCAGGGGGCTGGAGTCGTAGGGAATGACCCTGCAATGTTGCACTTCCAATGGGTCATTTAACTAGCTCTCCAGCGGGCCCAACCCTACCTGGGTAACTTGGCCGCAGTTAAAGCACTGTCTTTCACAGAGTTGGGCAACTCAGCCTGGCAGATGCAGTATCTGTGTGCAGATGTAGGGACCGATTCCCCTCTAATTAACCCTGGTGTAAATCAGGAGTAACTGCCATTAGCGTCACCAGGGCCAATTCCCCCTCACTCATCTGGTATAAATCAGGAGTAATCCCATTGGAGTCACCAGGGCCAATTCCTCTCCTGCTCACCCTCATGTAAACCAGGAGTAACCCCACTGAAGTCCCTGGAGCTTATTCCCCTCCCATCACCCTGGTATAAATCAGGAGTAACCCCACTGGAATCACTAGGCCCCATTCTCTTCTCACTCGCCCTGGTGTAAAACAGGAGTAATGTCACTGGGGCCAATTCCTCTCTCATTCACCTGCTGTAAACCGAGAGTAATGTCATCAGAGCCAATTTCTCGCTCACCCCAGTGTAAACCAGGAATAAGCCTGTTCTGCAAATTGAAAGCAGCACCAAACCTTTTCAATGTGAAACAAAGTGAGCAAGTTTTGTATTTTTGTGTGTATGGATTATTATAAACAGAAAAATTTGAGACAAACCCGAAGTGTTCTTTTTGTTTCCATGTTTTTCCCATTTAAAAAAAAAAAGCTTCACAACAAATTTGAAACCAAAGAAAAGTTTTTCGTTGCATGTGAAATTCTTGGTTAAGGTTAATTTGGAGTTTAGGGCCAGTCCTAATATTAAATGACATATCACTGACCTTTTGTGACAGAATCAAGGTCATAGCTTCCTTGAATGGATTCAGAGTCACTCTTGTGTCCATACAGAATTTCCTTGAAGATTGGCACCATCAAAGAGTTCTTGGCTGTGTCCTCCAACAGAATGCTCAGAGGACAACTCTGCAAGGAGAGCCTCCAGGAGTTGTCCACCTGCTCCTATTGCAATTTCCATTGGAAGGGGTGAGCCAGGCCTATGTACATATCAGTAGCAGAGTTGCAATACTGCTAACCCCAAGCAGTCAAAAGTCATGAGCCAGCTCCCCCCAAAATCATGACATTGGGTTAGAGATCAAGAAATTTTCAAAATAAATAATGTTGGGTTCTGTTTATTTATCTTCCAGGTTGTGATCCTGTAACAGTTGTGCAGTGAAACTTTCTTCTGCCCCTGCACAGCATGAAACAAACTACTTTCCTAAAGCTTCTCACCTGACACCTAGCGTTCAGGGAGGAGGTGAATGGGAAAGGGGCTTAATAATACAAAGTGTCATGAGACTTGTGAAAAAAATTGGCAAGATGAGGTGGTTGAAAGTTTGTACTCAAAAATTTGGCGGGGGGGAAAGGCTGCATTTCCCCCCCCAAAAAAAGGAATTATGTTTTGGCAAAACCCACTAAGATTTCCGTGACCTTTCCCCCCACTTTCTGGACGGGCGGAGGATTTGTTTGGCATAGAAACATAGGTATCAGGCACTAGACTGGATCAGAACTGTCCGCAACCCATTTAGCCCATATCCCATCTCTGATAATGAGCAGCGACAGCTGTGTCAGAAGAAAGTGTAGAACTCCACAGTGGCAGACATGGGATAATTTGCCCCCCGATTTCGATCTCATCCTGGTCTCTAATTGCTAAAGATCGGCCCAAACTCTGGAGCAAGAAGTTCAGTATCCCTTCCAAAAATGGCTGGTAGCACCAGCTGGCATAACTCTGGCTATTCTTTGGCTATCCACAGCCATTTCTGGTTTTCAGATTGCCAGTTTCAATTGGCTAGCTCGGTCACATCGTTTGTTGGGTTATTCCAAAAATGGAAATATTTTCAGTTTCTGTGATTGATCAGTGTTGGAAAAGAACAACATTTGAACGAAAACAAAATCTATCATGGTTGAGAACATAAGAATGGCCATATTGGGTCAGACCAAAGGTCCACCTAGCCCAGTAGCCTATCTACTGACAGTGGCCAATGCCAGGTGCCCCAGAGGGAATGAACAGAATGGGTAATCATCAAATTATCCATCCCCTGTCACCCATAAATACATTTTTGCTTAGTCTAACAACTTCTTTTTTTCCTATAAAAGAAACAATGAAACACACTGGCAACAGAGCATGTGGTGTTGCTCTCCAATCTACTCCAACCTAAATCACCCAGAATGCTGCTTTTTTGTAAGTAAAACAATACCCCAAACAAAGTGCAACCAATAGAGAGCTACAGTCTCTCCATACATGTCTTTCCCGGTCAGCAGAAAAAAATTGATGGTTAAAGGTGACACCAAACAAGCTCTGGAAACTTACCAGTTGCAAACTAGACACTTTAGAAAGATCGGACTCTGGCTCTCTTTATTGTATTTCTTAGGTCTGATCACACAGGTTTTGTATGGGTTTAACTATTTCAGTTAGGAGTGATTTTTCTAGTTATATCATCTCAACCTCTAGTGTAGACACAGTTAGATCAGTACTGCTTTATCCTCATCAAATACAGGAATAAACTATTGATTTAACTGTTTCCACACTAGGGGAGTGGTGTATCACTTTCACTATGTGGGTGTAGTTTAGGTAGTACAATATTTGTGCATAGACAAGGCCTTAGAAAGACATCCAATTTGGATTCATTTGAAGCCTGGGATTTCTAAGGAAGCTGGACAAATTTTTAAAATCCCAGCATGAATTGAGGTTGGAGGTCTCTTTCCAAAAGATATGCTTTAGCTCAATCACAAGCTTTGGGCTAGGTGTAGGACTCACTGATTAAGTTTCTATGACTGTGTTATAAAGGAGATCAGACTAAATGATCAAAATGGTCCCTTTTGGTCTTGGACTCTATCAATCTATAAAACTCAGTCCTTTCTTTCTCAGGAATGAAGAGGAAAGGGATATTATTATTGTTTATTATTATTATTTTATTTATTATATTTAATTGATAAATTAAACAATAATAAGTCACCAGGACCAGATGGTATTCACTCAAGAGTTCTGAAGGAACCCAAATGTGAAATTGCAGAACTACTAACTGTGGTATGTAACCTATCATTTAAATCTGCTTCTGTGAATGAATGAAGGATAGCTTATTAACATAAATTTTTTTTAAAGGCTTCAGAGGCAATCCTGGCAATTACAGGCCAGGAAGCCTAACCTCAGTACCAGGCAAATTTGTTGAAACTATAGTGAAGAACAGAATTATCAGACACATAGATGAACATGATTTGTTGGGGAAATTGTGCCTCACCAGTCTAGTAGAATTCTTTGAGGGGGTCAACAAGCATGTGGACAAGGGTGATCCAGCAGATATAGTGTACTTAGACTTGCAGAAAGCCTTTGACAAGGTCTCTCACCAATGGCTCTTAAGCAAAGTAAACTGTCATGAGGTAAGAGGGAAGGTCCTCTCCTGGATCAACAACTGGTTAAAAGACAGGAAACAACGGGTAGGAATAAATGGTCAGTTTTCAGAATGAAGAGTGGTAAGTAGTGGTGGCCCCCAGGGGTCTGTACTGTGACCAGTACTGTTCATCATATTCATAAATGATCTGGAAAAAGAATTAAACAGTGATGTGGCAAAATTAGCAGATGATACGAAATTAATAAAGATAGGTAAGTCTACAGCAGACTGTGAAGAGCTACAAAGGGATCTCACAAAACTGGGTGACTGGGCAACAAAATGGCAGATGAAATTCAGTGTTGATAAATGCAAAGTAATGCACACTGGAAAACATAGGCCCAACTATACTTATACAATGATGGAAGTCTAAATTATCTGCTACCACTCAAGAGAGAGATCTTGGCGTCATTGTGGATAGTTCTCTGAAAACATCCACTCAGTGGCAGTCAAAAAAGCTAACAGGATGTCAGAAATCTTTAGGAAAGGGATAAATATCATCATGCATCATAATTTTCATAATGAAAATTATTAGTAAATATCATAATGCAAATATCATAATGGCATGCTTGACTACTGTGCACAGTACTATTCGCCCTGTCTCAAAGAAGATACATTGGAATTGGATAAGGTAAAGAGAAGGGCAACAAAAATGATTAGGGATATACAGCAGCTTCAATATGAGGAGAGATTAATAAGATTGGGACTTTTCAGCTTGGAAAAGAGACGACTAAGGGGGGATATGATAGAGGTCTATAAAATCATGACTGGTGTGGAGAAAATGAATAAGGAAGTATTATTTACTCCTCATAACACAAGAACTAGGGGTCATCCAATGAAATTAATAGGCAGCATATTTCAAACTAACAAAAGGAAGTATTTGTTCACACAACACACTGTCAACCCGTGGAACTCATTGCCAGGGGATGTTGTGAAGGCCAAGACTGTAACGGAGTTAAAAAAATAATTAGCTCAGTCAGGGAGGTTTGGTCCATCAAAGGCTGTTAGCCAGGATAGGCAGGGATGCAACCCCATGCTCTGGGTATCTCTAGCTTCTATTTGCCAGAAGCTGGCAGTGGACAACAGGGGCTGGATCACTGGATGATTGTCTGTTCTGCTCAGTCCCTCTGGGGCACCTGGCATTGGCCACTATCAGTAGACAGGATACTGGGCTATATGGACCGTTGGTCCGACCCTGTATGACCATTCTCATGTTCTTATTAACAAAACCCTAGGACTGATACACATACAATGGGATATCACATCTTTAACTCTTTCTTTCCTCTAGAGAATCTGTTATCAGAACCAGGGAAGCAACAAGGTAAAATTCTGGGAACTGATGGGATAAGTGAAAAAAAATTGGGCTGAAACCTCAGCTGCTGTAAAATATGCTTGTACCAATGGAGAAATGTCAATTCACATCAGCTGGGAACCTGGTCTATTGACCCCAATGGAGCTATAGCTAATTGATACTTTCTGGGGGTCTGGCCCCATTGACTCCAAGGGAGAAATGGCTGATTTACATCAGGTGGGGATCTGGCCCCATTGACTCTAACGAAGTGATGCCCATTGACACCAACTGTGGATCTGGTCCATTATGTGAAAGATGAAGATTAACTAAAAGTAAAATTTTTATTCCATACGCAGTTACATTTCCCTTGACCGAACATCTCAGCTTGAGACCTAGAGCTAGAGATCAGTCTTACTGTATGGAGCTGAAACCTGGAGGACAACCAAAACAACCATCAGGAAGATCCAGACCTTCATTAATAGCTGCCTCAGAAGGATTCTCCAGATCCGCTGGCCAGACACCATCAGTAACATCCACCTCTTGGAGAGGACCTGTCAACTCCCGGCAGAGGAAGAAATCAGAAGGAGAAGGTGGGGTTGGATAGGACATACACTACGTAAGCAGCCAACTAACATCATCAGACAGGCACTGTGGTGGAACCCCCAAGGCAAGCAGAAAAGAGGCTGTCCAAGAAACACCTGGCGACGTGACCTTCAGGCTGATAGCAAAAAAATGGGCTATACCTGGAACCAGCTAGAGCCAATGGCCCAGGATAGAGGACTCTGGAGATCTGTGGTTGGCGGCCAATACCCCGATTGGGGTGACGGGCATGAGTGAGTGATATGTCATTGGGTTTTTTTGTGCACAAGCCAGCAAAAGGAATAAAAGTCAAAGATTAGGCTGCAAATTTTATTCACACAGGTATATACACATGGCAATACATGCACTTCCCTACACAAAGACACACAGTCTCTTACATACATACAATGCACGCAGGCACACACTTGCCTACACAGAGACACTATTTCATACACTTTTCCAGGGGCTGCCTAAATCACCAGCCGGGAATGGAGGAGGGTGGGCAGGAAGGGAAAAGTTGGGGGGTTGGGGGTGGAGGAAAGAGGATGGGGAGGGAAAGAGGCCAAAGATGAGAGCAGGGTAGGAGTGAGAGGGGGCAGTGAAGGAGAGAGGAGGGGTGTGGGGGATATGTGGGGTGGATGGGGATGTAGGGGGAGGCAGAAAGCTACAGGTGCATGAGGATGTTGGGGGCACAGGGGTGTATAGGGACATAATGGGAGTGCAGCAACGTATGGAGGTAAATGGGGTGCAGGGCTGTGGGGGAAGAGGGCCATGGGGGTGGCAGCTCTGAGAGATGGAGAGGATGGGTGGAAGAGCATTGTAAGGGCTACAGGGCTGGGATGGGTAGGTGTGGGGGGCAGGACAGGATGGGATGGATGCATTGGGGGGAAGGGCTGGGATGGGGAAGGATGCAGTGAGGGAGATGGCGGTGCAGCCCCATTCCCAGCACTTGGAGATGAAGATACACATACCTCGAACTCCTGGGTGCCAGCAATGGGGCTAGAGACAGACCGCGGTTTGCTGCAGGGCAAGTGCCGCAGCTCGAGCCTTGCCACACAAGGGAGGTGCACAAGGAGAAGAGGGCCAGGCAGCAACAGGAGAAGCACAAGCCATGTGACCCCTCAACAGCCACCTGCTGAGCACTCGAGTCATGCTTGTGCTAGTTCTTTCCTGGCCTGGCTCAGCCAATGGGAGCGGCACCAGACAGGCCAGCTGCTTCCCAGCCTAGGAGCCTGCCAGCCCCACTGCGCGGCGGAGCCACCAACTGGACAGTCAACGGTGCTGACGGGAGTTGCCAGGATCCCTTTTTGACCAGGTGTTCCAGTCCAAAACTGGACACTTGGTCACCCTAAACTGCAGTGAAATAGCCCCTGGAGCCATTCTAGAAAGAAATTCTAGGAGTATGAGCCTTTAATCTGGATTCATTTTAGAATCTGGATTTTTAATCTCTACTGGTAACTTTGACTGCACTTCCATATCAGCCTGCATAGGGAGGGGCTGCTTCAGAGCATCTTTCTTCGTCAAATGAAGAACTAGATTTTGTTGCTCAGATCTAGTGCTGGGGATTATTCTAAATCTGAAAGCAAACCCACTCAGGGTCAGAATGAACTCTCCCCTGACATCTAGTGAGGCCCTGGGAGGAGAAAGGCCAGGAGCAGACTAGACTTGCAATGGACACACCTAGGCACTCAGCTGCCAAAGTGATCAACTTTGGCTGGTGTTGAGTTATAAATCACTTTAGTATTGAGTACAGGGGGAGTGATATTATCCTGACTGTAGGAGCAAAGGGCAGCAGAACTGTGTCCTGATTGAGGGGGTCACCCTCACCTGAACCCCACTTGCTAAGCAGATGTCAGATCCCACTGAAGGTGGGAGGGTAGTGTGTGCAGTTCTTCCATGCTGCAGAGTCTGCCTAAAGAGCGCTAGACAGTATTTGACTCTCCCCTCTCCAGTGGCTTAAGACAGAGCTGATGAGACATAGCTGAGAGCACTTGCTTCTGTTCAGAGGTTCCTAGAGCTGCAGTCACTGAGAAGCAGGTTTAGGGGCTAAGCCTTAGCCCCAGTGTGAGGACCGTGTTGCAGATGTAAGCAGTGTCAGGATAAGCTCTACACTGACATCTGGTGGAAAGAATTTCAGAGAGTATATTTGCATAGGCACGCCTACCCTATCCCAGACTGCTGAGCGGTGGGCTGCTTGGTGACAAATGACTCACCCTCAGTTGGGTGGTACTTGCTAGACAAGGGACATGGGTTCCAAAACCTAGAGAATTGAGAGAGGCCGGGAACAGGTATCTGTGCCTGGTGGTGCAGCCTCCTTGTGGAGCCAGAAGCACTAGTTGCACCCCCTCCTCTCTCCAGTGTGGAATATCAGAGTTGATTTTTTTTATTCCCTCAAGAATCTAGATACAAGTTACTGAGCTGAAATCACTTTGGCTAATGGTGCACTAGCACTGGGGCTCCCCTACTATGAGCTGGAATCACTTAAGAGCTGAAAATCACTAAAGAGCTGAAATTATTGAGCTGAGAGCACTGAGTACTGTGCTAACTAGGGGGGAGCCCAAAGCTATACTGTGGAACAGAGCTGCTGGTGGAGTGGAGCAGTTTGTGTGGACGGCTGGAGCGGATCATGGGACAGCTGGTGGAGCAGAGCGGCTGGCAGAGCGGAGTAGCTGTGAGACGGGTGGAGCGGCCCACAGAGCGCACTGAGCCGAGCAGTCTGCAGGGACAACTGGAGCAGCCCACAGTACAGCTGGTGGAGCGGAGCAGTTTGTAAGGACGGCTGGAGGAGCAGGGTGGAGCGGCCGGTAAAGCGGAGCAGTTCGTGGAGAAGGTGGGAGCAGAACCCACGGAGAGGCAGGGCAGTTGGCCCCGGACCACGTAAGGTGCCCCTTTCTACCCAGGCTGGGGGGAGGGACCTCTGCAGATAAACTCTCGAACTTTGGGAGCTGTACTGACCCAGGACAGAGACTTTTGGGATTGTGGGACTTTTGGGACTGTGGGTGATTTGGGGGGTTGCTGGACTCAAGAGCCCAGGAAAGAGGACACAGCCCAGTTTCCTGGGGTGGGTCTTTGCTCACGGTTGGGTCTATGAACTCTAGTTGAGGTGTTTTTCCCAATTTAGTGTTTGTTGTTTATCTCATGTATTAAACCTTTTCTGCTACACCGAGACTCTGTGCTTGCGAGAGGGGAAGCATTGCCTCTTCGAGGCGCCTAGGGGTGTGTGTAAGATTTTCCCAGGTCACTGGGTGGGGGCTCGAGCTGGTTTGGCATTGGGTTATTGAAACAGAACCCCTGGATACTGAACCCGGCCCTTGTTGCTGCCAACTCAGAGGGGCAGAAGGGTTACACAGAGAAAGACAACGAAGGGACAGCAGCACAGAGGAACCCCCCCACACACACACATACACACTCAGAGAAATCGCTAAGACTTGGGCTGAGTGGGGGGACCTCAGAACGGGGCATCGCAGATGTGGCAGCAAGTGGTCAGCAGCAGAGGTGACAGCAAGCAGCTGGTGTGACATTCATTTATGGGACTTTCACGTGGGCACATGAGAAGACATGCTTTTGAACCAGTGGGTGTGGTGGTTTCACAAACTAATGCTGGGATCCTTTCCCCTTTTTTATTTAAAAGTTTCTTTGCTGTGCACAGTTTCAGGGTTTAGTTTTCCCAGATTACTGGTGGAGGCTTGAGCTGGTTCTGTGTTGTATTGTCAAGAGGAACTCCTAGATATTGAACCTGGCCCTTGTTGCTGCCAACTCCACCTGGCAGAAGGGTTACACATGCGATGTTGATGAGGATAGCGAGCATCTATTGACTGCTTCAGAAGACAGGCCGCTCTCCAAAGCAAAGATTCCTCAGGCCCAGGGGAGTGTGACAGACCCAAACCAGTGAGGTGCAGGAGTCTGATCCTATTGGTATCCAGGGGGTGGGCGGGCTTCTAAAGGACCTACCCCCAGCCTAAGGGGAGGATCCATAGGTCTGGGACACCAAGTAATTCCATGGGACAACAAATGAAAAAAACAGGATCGGGAGTGAGGTCAAAGGGCTAAACGAAGGGAACCTGATGGGGACACTGAGCAGAGAACCCCGGACAACGCCCACTGCTCCTCGAAGGCATCAAGAGAGCCAGCAGACGCTGCCCAGAGGAACTCTGCCCGGATGCGTGAACGGCTGGAGGAGCAGAAATAGGCCCTACAGTCGCAAGAAATCCCGCCGGCCAACCTCCTCTCCCTGGTTTTGTAGATGGCTAGTTTGGCTAGGGCCAAGAGGAGGCTGACAAGGAGATCCCGCGACTTTGTGGGGCCACGGATGGGGACTGCATAGATAAACAGATGAGGGGAAAAGTGCAACCAAAAATGCAAGAAAAGGTTCAAGAGGAGCAGGAACAGGGGCTGCAATCTGGCGCACTCTAAATAAACGTGCGCCAGGGTCTCCTTCATGCCAAAAAAAGGGCAGGTGTTGGGGACAGGGGTGAACTGCTCCAAGTACACACCCGTGCTCACGGCCCTATGAAGGATCCGCCAACTGACATCCCCTGCAGGCCTCGGGACCAGGGCAGAGTATAAGCTGGCCCACCAGGGCTTCTCACCATCGATAGGTGGCAGAAGGTCCCGCCATTTGGTATCGGGGCAGAACGCGAGGATGAGGTAGTGAAGAGTGTGGAACACGAGCATGTACAGATGTTTCCGTGGCATGGCCTGGAACAGAACTGGCTGCAGATCGTGCAGCCGGCTTGAGTGAAAGGGCAGGGGGACCGATTAGGTCCACAGGGCGGGGGCCCGATAAAAATGTCCACGGGGTCTGGGGTGCAGGGTCGGCGGGGCGTGCCCTCTCGCAGGACCCGGTCGAGGTGGGCCTGGGCAGCAGGCTGTAAAGAGGCCTTCACCTCCTGAAGTACGCACCGGGGAGTACGAAGGCTGGAGAACCCCATGCGCTGAGCTAGCGTCAGGGGATCCAGCCAGTCTACCCGGTCGTAGTCCAGGAGGTCTCCGACCCTGGTGACTTCCGCCAAGACCAGCCTCTGGTGCACCGTGGGGGACTCCGCCACCTGCACATGAAGCTGGGATTGTGTAGTAAGGGCTCCGCGAGGAGATCAAGCCCCACGGTGGCCGCCACGGACCTGGTCGTTGAAAAGAGCTTCCAGGTCCGGAGGAGGTCTTGGTAGAAGACCGGCAGCCCAGAGAGGTCTCCTGGAAGACCCCTTGAATGAAGGTAAAAGAGCTGCTGGTCGTATTGGAGCCTCGGAAGCGGCGGAGGAAGGTGCGTGCCAATACGCTCCACGCCGGACTACCTGCACCATACAGGAGCTTCTGCAGGGCCTGGAGGCGGAAGACACGGACCTGAGTGCGTAGGCACTTCAGGCCCTGCCCCCGTCCTCCAGGGGCAGGTGGAGGACCCTTGCAGAGACCCAGTGCGTCCCTGGCCAAAAGAACTCCAGAATCACCATCCGGAGGTTGGACAGGAAATACGGGGCCGGGACCAGGGTGTTGAGCCGGTACCAGAGCATGGACAGGACCAGTTGATTAAGCACCAGTGCCCTCCCTCGAAGGGAGAGGCACCGGAGTAGTTCTGTCCATTTCCAGAGCCGCTCCGTCACCCTGCCCTCCAAACTGTGCCAGTTCTCCGGTGGAGACGGATGTGTGGCAGAAAGGTAAATGCCAAGATAGAGCAGTGGACCCGCGCTCCACCGGATGGCCTCAACCTGGGTGGGAGAGAGCTCACCTGCCACCCATCCCTGACCACCCGACCAGAGCTCTTGACCCAGTTGTTAAGGGCGGAGGAGGCCGCCGAGTACACTGCCTGGCAAGCCTCCACCTGCGCCAAGTTGCCCAGCTCTTGGACCATGAGGAGCACATCGTCAGCATAAGCCGACAGAACCAGCTGCAGCTCCAGCTCCCGAAGCACCAACCCCGTCAACCTCCTGCGAAGGAGACAGAGAAAGGGCCCGATCACTAGAGCGTACAGCTGGTCCGAGAGGGGGCACCCCTGCTGTACTCCCCGCCCGAAGCTGACTGGCTTGGTCAGGGTCCAGTTGAGCCTGACCAGACACTCCGCAGAAGTGTACAGCACCTGGAGAAAACCCACAAACCGGGTTCCAAAGCCGAACGCTCGCAGAGTGCTCAGGAGATACCCGTGATCCACCCTGTCAAACGCCTTGTCCTGATCCAGGGACAAGAGGGCGAATGACAGACCATCCCTACACCCTAATTCCAGAAGGTCCCGGACCAGATACAGGCTATCAAAGATGATGCGGCCAGGGATGGTGTAGGTCTGGTCTGGATGGACCACGTCTGCCAGCACGGACCCTAACCGCATCGAGATGGCCTTTGCAATGATTTTGTAGTCTGTGCAGAGGAGCGAGACGGGACACCAATTCCATAAATCATGGAGGTCCCCCCACTTTGGCAATAAGGCAAGCATGGCTCACCTGCACGAGAGAGGGAGAACCCCGCTCTGCAGAGACTCGGCCCAGACGGTGACCAGGTCTGGGCCGAGGACGTCCCAGAACACGTAGTAGAATTCCACGGTCATCCCATCCATGCCCGGAGATTTATTGGTGGGCATGCGACGGAGGGCTTCCGAGAACTCGGCCAGAGTGAGAGGCAGCTCTAGCCAGTCCTGGTTGCCCATGCTGACCGTCGGGAGACTATCCCAGAGCACTCTGCAAGCGGTAGGATCAGTCGGATCCGGGGAGAAAAGAGTCACGTAGAAGGCCCTGGCCCTCTCGCACATCTCCGCCGGATCCGTGTGGGGGGTGCCGTCCTCCGCCAGGAGGCAGGTAACATGCTTCTTGGGCCCCCTCCTTTTCTCCAGGGCGTAGAAGAAGCGGGAGCCGCGATCCATCTCCCGAAGGAGGTGGATGTGGGATCAAACAAAAGCACCCCAGACCTGATGGTCTTCAAGGGCCCGGAGCTCGTCCCGCTTCTCCCGGCACGCTCCGCAAAGGGATGGATCCTCGGGGCTGGTGGCCAGATGCCTCTCCAGCTCCAAGACCTCCTGCTCAAACTGCCCTATCGCTGCATCCCTCCGTCGGCTGGCACCTCGAGTGTAGTCACGGCAGAAGAGCCGGGTGCGCACCTTCCCCAGATCCCACCACTGCCGCGCCGAGGAAAAGGCGCGCCTCTGCCCTCGCCAGGCCAGCCAGAACTCCCGGAAGGACGCCACGAAGCCCACATCCTCCAGCAAACTATTATTAAAATGCCAATAGGCCGGCCCCGGCCTCTCCGTGCAGAGAGAGGCCATCACGGTGGCAAGGTGGTGATCTGAAAAGGGGGCTGGCTGAACGCTGGAGGAGTGGGCCCGTGAAAGGTGGAAACGTAACAGGTAAATACGGTCCAGCTGGGAGTGGCGCGACCGATGGGCCTCCACCCGGACGAAGGTGAACGTCGAGACATCGTCCGGGTGGTGGTCGCACCAGACATCCACCAGGACCAGGCACTCATGAGGATCCAGGGAGCTGAGGAAGGCGGACGCCTGCTGATAAAAACGTAGCCTCTCCGGGCCCGACGTCGGGGCGTAAACATTGATGAGATTAACCACAAGCCCCTCCATGCGGACCCGGAGGTGCAGCAGGCGACCCGGCACAGCCTCGGCGACCCCCAGCACCTCGGGCCGCAGGTCGGGGGAGAAGAGGGTCGCCACTCCAGCCGCACAGACCGAGAAGTGGCTAAAGTAGGCCCCGTCCCCCCCACTCCAGCCGCCAGCTGGCTTCAGCGGACGGATCCGTATGGGTCTCCTGCAGGAAAACCACAGAGTACCCCCCCTCCCGGAGGAAGGAGAGCACCTGGCTCCTGCGGAGACCCATCCTACAGCCCCGGGTGTTTAAGGTGGCAAGGACGATCGGCGCCATGAGGAGGGCTGGGGGGGATCCTCACCAGCAGACACGCCCACAGCCTCCGGCAGGCCACGCAGCAATCCGTGACCTACCCCGAAGGTGAGTAAAGAGTCACGGAAGAGATGGACCTGCCGGTAGGCCGCGGCAGCCTGCTTCCTGGTCCTCTTACCCTCCCCCATGAGGGCCCTCGCGGCCCGGAGGACCTGATGGAAATCCCCCCACTGCTGGAGCGCAAGATGGACTTTGTTCCGGGAGCCACGGACGTCCTCAAGGAACCACCGCAGCTCCTCCCTCAGCGCATGGGGGGGTGAGGTCACTGATCGATGACTGTCCCCCAGTGGGGCCCCCGTCACAGCCCCGTGGCCCACTGAGGCGGGCAGGCAGGGGGCAGATCACCAACGTGGCAGCAGATGGGCCGACGCCACGTGACCCGCCCTGCTACCAGATTCAAGAAGGGGCAGTGGAAGGAGAACAGCAGCCCCGGGGGGTCAGGACAGGAAGAAACTAGTGAAGCCGCTCCCTGGGGGGTATTCCCAGGGGTGGCACTGGCATCACAGGAGGTGGGGGGGACAAGGACAGGACTAACGGGAGTAGGGCGGCGATCAGGGAGAGAAGTCGGGACAGAGGTAGAGGCAGGATCCGGAGCCTCCAT
Source organism: Gopherus evgoodei (assembly GCF_007399415.2). Classification (NCBI taxonomy): domain Eukaryota; kingdom Metazoa; phylum Chordata; order Testudines; family Testudinidae; genus Gopherus; species Gopherus evgoodei. The sequence goes on along the minus strand of NW_022060005.1, from coordinate 3,479,023 downwards.
ATTTGAGACGCCGGACGGTGGCTCCTCCTGGCCAGGCTCAGGGATCTGGGAAGTGGGAAGGGGACCCCTAACGATGCCAGGCTCAGCCACTGTGGCACGTGTGGCAGCCTCAGCATCCAGAGGTAGATGTTGGTCAATGGGGTCCCCGCTGAGGAAGGAGGGCGGGTCCTCCACACCCAAGAGGGACACACCCTGGGAAGCGGGTCTCGGCAGCGGGGCACTGTCCGTCGCCCCAAGGGGCTCGGTAGCTGTCAACAAAGTGCCACCCATAGCCAGGTCGATAGAAGATTCCAGGGGACCCTCAGAGGTGGGAGCAGAAACAGCGGTTAGGGGAAGGGAACCCTGGGACAGGGGGGCCGTTGTGAGGTCGCCCAGATCGAGGCCCGCCGGCAGAGGGTCGTCCTCCCCCTGCGTGACCGGGGTCAAACCCAGGGCCTCGATCTCCGCGTAGATGGGAGGGAGATCACCGTCCACCACCCCAGGACCCTCCCCGCCAGCACCTGAGGCGAAACCCACCACGGCGCTCTCGGAGGCGTCAAGTGGGAAAGGGGCGAGAGAGGCTCCCTCAGGGGCTTCCACGGGAAGGGACCCCGGAGGAGGGGCGGTGTCACCTTCCGGTGCTGCCACGGCATCCCCAGCCGGCACCACAAACTGGGAGTCATCAGGGGGCAAGGCGGAAGACTTGACATCAGCGTCCCCCTTCCTGCTCTTCCGGGGGGCCTCCGAATCTGAAGGATGTAAGGAAACTCGAGCCTTCTGCTTGCCCCGCTTCCCCTGCACTAAGGACCAGCCCTCCATGGCATCATCCGGGGGCTGGCTAACAGGGGTCGACTCGGGGGGCAAGGGCAATGGCTCAGGGACTCGGGGAGGCAGTGGTGGGACAGCAGAAACCAGGGAGGACTCCCCCTGGGACGAGCCCTCTCCCACAGAGGTGGATTGAGAAGGAGGAGGAGGGGCAGCTTTGGGTGCCGGGCAGCCAGGGGGACCGGCGATGACAGGGCCGGTGCCTTGCCGGGGCTCGGGGGTCCCGGACTCTCCTCCGTGCTGGGCCAAGGGACAGTCCCTCCGGACGTGCCCCATCGCCCGGCAGAGGTAGCACCAGGCCTCCCCCATTGAGTAATGCACCTGGTAGTGGCCTCCCTGGTAAGGGACCAGAAAGGACCCCTCGAGCGCCTCTCCGCCACGCACCGCCGGCAGCAGTTGAAGCTGCACTTGCCGGCGGAACGAGAGAACATGACGGAGGGCGGGGTCCTTGCAGCCCAAGGGGAGAGGGCTGATGACGGAGATGGGGTGTCCCAGGGCAGAAAGGGCTGGCAGCAGGGCGGCATTGGGCAGGAAGGGAGGGACAGAGGTCAAGATGAAGCGGACCCCCAGGTCTTCCAACGGCTCCAGGGGGATGAACACGCCCCCCACCGCCAGGCCCGTCTCTACTGCCTCTTGGGCAGCAGCCTCCAATGCCAGGAAGAAGACCACCTTCCCGTACATTTTGGAGGCAGCCACGATGGCTGTGGGCCCCACCACCCTCGCCAACGCCCGCACGTAGGTCTCCACGTGGGGCGAGGCGGGCACCAGGAGGCAACGGACGCCGTGCTTCCTGGTCAAAGTGGGAAAGGGGCCCTGGCCGCTGTAGATGTTGGCGGAAGCAGCGGTCGGAGGAGCAGCAGCAGCCGGGGGGGCCGCCGCCACCTGGGCGTACGCCCTGGGAGCTGGGGGAAGGACACCTGCAGAGCTAGTGGAGGGAACAGCGAGGAGGGATGCCGCAGCCGGTAGCGGGGCTGCGGCAGCGGGGGCAATCTCCGCCATGGAGGGCCTGGCCTTTTTAGCGGGGCCCTTACCCTTCTTCCCACCCCGACCCTTCCCACCGGCTGGGGGGGCTCCCCCCGAATCAGAAGGGGCAAGAGACGTGGCAGCAACGGAGGTCTCCCTGCTACTTGCCGCTGCCGGTGCCCCAGCAGGGGCGGTGGTAGGTGGATCGGCAGCGGCGGCCGAGGTAGTGGCTTGGGCAGTGGACACGGGGGCAGGTGGAGGAGGGGCGGTGGGAGCATCGCGAGGGGTCTCCCCCGCCATAACAAGAGCGGGGAGGAGGACAAACAGCGAGGGGAGGGGAAGGAGAGGAGGCAGCCACCCCTCCCCGCTAGGCTACAGGCAGGGGAGGAGGGCGCCAGAAGGGGAAGGCTAAAGGGGCGTGGAGCAACCAAGGACCTAAGGGTGGGAGGATTTCAGGGCACCAACGCAGAGGGGGGTTCCGGCTCCTCCAGGGGATCGGGGGGGGCAACGGCAGAGGGGGGAGTGCAGTGAACAAGGGGAAACAAAATGGGGAAGGGCACAAGCGCCGGGGAGGGGGTGTGGGCGCAAAGGGGGGGACCAATTAGGGCTGGGGGAGCACAGGGTGGGGGAAAGGGCGAGCTGGGATTGGGGTTGAGGGACCACGAGAACAGCTGCAGGGCTGGGGCAGAACTATCAGGCGGCAGAGGGAAATAGGTGGGGTGGACAAATGTGGCAAAGGGGAGGGGGTCAGTCCGGGGGGGGTGCATCCATAGGCACTTGTGCCAAAAAGTCAATGGGTGGCTGCTGCTGCTGCAGGCCCAAATGGTGGAAGTGGGCGTGGTGAGCCAGGCGAGCAGCTCAGTCTCAGAGGCAGGAGTCCAAAGCAGAAGGAAAACAGCCAGCGGGGGTGGTGGAGGGGGCAACAATGGTGGTGGGGGTGAAGGGGGACACGGATGGACTGGGGGCAGGCTCCACGCCACACCCCCGGTGTCCCAGCAGACACAGTCCAAACCCCCACCACAAGAGCACAGTTCGAAAAAGACTCAGTCCAGAAAAGCCCCCTCCACAGTGGTCTTCGCACAGTCTTCAGCAGCAGGTGGTCCTCTTCTCCTTCCTCTCCTCCTCCAGGCACCAGCAGCTCCCCAGCAACAGCCCCAGCAGCCCCAGCAGCTCCAGGTGGTGGTGGTCTGGTGTCCAGGCAGGAGGGACCCCGCTCAGAAGGTGGTGTCCTCAGCAACAAGAGCTGGGGTCCCTCACTCCCCTCCTCTCTGGGAAGCAGGCCAGCAGCCTCCCCCCCCCAAGGGGCAGTAGGTGGAGTAACAACAGTAACACAGGGGGGAGAGGAATCTACTAGCCAGCCAGCCAGCAAACAAACAGCAGAGAGATGGGTGGGTGGTGGTGTCTAGCCCAGCCAGGGGAGCAGCAGGTGCAGGAACAGCAGCAGGAACAGCAGCAGTGAGGGCCCAGTGCCCAGCAGCAGCAGCAGCCCTCTCCCTCCTTTCTCTACAGCAGAGCGGTCAAAGGGAGATCTGCTACTGGCCCCAGGAGAAGCAGGCTTCTGCTCCCTGAGGGACCAGAGCAGGGGCTGCACTAGAGAAACAGGAACCTGCTAGAACCAATTAAGGCAGACAGGCTGATTAGAACAGCTGAAGCCAATCAAAGTAGTCTAATCAGGGCACCTGGGTTTAAAAAGGAACTCACTCCAGTCAGGGAGGGTGAGCCAGAGGAGAGGAAGTGTGTGTGAAGAGCATGAGGGAGAGCGAGCATGAGAGAGAGAGAGAGTGCAAGCAAGCAAGCAAGTGAGCGAGCGAGAGTGAGCGAGCAAGCACGTGCGTGTGCTGCTGGAGGACTAAGGAGTACAAGCCTTATCAGACACCAGGAGGAAGGTCCTGTGGTGAGGATAACGAAAGTGTTTGGAGGAGGCCATGGGGAAGTAGTCCAGGGAGCTGTAGCTGTCATGCAGCTGTTACAGGAGGCACTATAGACAGCTGCAATCCACAAGGCCCTGGGCTGGAACCCGGAATAGAGAGTGGGCCTGGGTTCCCCCCAAACCTCCCAACTCCTGATCAGACACAGGAGAAGCTGACCCAGAGTGTGGGGAAGATCACTGAGGTGAGCAAATCGGCCAATAAGCGCAGGAGCCACCAAGATAGAGGAGGAACTTTGTCACAGGAGTTAGGAGCCTAAATAACTTGGAGGATCTGGGCCTCCGTTAAGATAGTGGAGCTGGTTGGCTTTGATAATGGATGAAGGAGAAATAGCACAGACTGTAACATTTTTCTGAGTCTCGAACCCTTATGATAGTTTGTCACTCAGTGCCAAAGCTTCCCCTGCAGATGAGGTTTGTTATAACCAGAGCTAAGGGGCATTTTTTGAATTTTGAAATGTTTTATAAGTTCCCACAAGGCCAGTGTTGAACTTTCAAATATTGCTGCAAATAAAAAAGAGGGGGGGGGAAACTTTTGTGAAAATATTAAAACAAATGGCATTTGAGGGTTTTCTCTGGGCATGTGAAAGTGCCAATAAACTTCAATTTAAACTTTTAAATTAGTTTAACTTTTTAAACTATTTATTTAACTTTTTCTAAAACTATTTTTAAAACTATTTTAACCATTTCAACTTTTGACAACTATTTTAATTTTTACTTAAACTATTTTTGTGTTTTTATTTTATGATTGCATGTGCATTTTTAAATTATTTTAAACCCTTAACTCTTTCAATTTATGCCATTTGGTAAATTGTCTTCCTTCTGCAGTCTTGTGCACCAGTACAGAGGGGATGTAAGATGTAACTGTCCTGATCTCACTTTACATGACATGTACATTTTGTGCTCACTTTACACCAGTCTACATGTCCACACATTATGAAGAATGAGGAAGAGGGCCTTGAGAAAATCAGTGTTGCCAGCGCTTGCAATTTTTTTGCATTTCCTAAAGACTCAGGCTGCAAATCAAGAGACTACATGAGAATTGCAGAACAGCTGGGCAAATAAGGAATGTATCAGTTCACTAGCAGTGATGAAAAATAAACAATAAAATGTTTGATTTTTGAGTTCAATGAATTGTTTAAAAAATTTTTGACAAATCAAAAAGTGAAAAAAAAATGTTCAGGTCAGAACAAAACATTTCACTTGGACATTTCCAAAATACTTCATTTTTTTTTCTGGCACAATTTAGCAAATAGTTTCCAGCTGACAAAAATTACTGTATTTGATGAAAAAAATCCACCCAGCTCTAAATCTCAGCTCTCACCAGTGCTGCTGGAATGTTTCTTATAGTGGGGGTGCTGAAAGCCAGCAAAACTGTCCTCAAACTTTTTACCTCGCATCTCCCTTATCCTTATCTGCACACCCCTCACCCAGAGCTGAGGCCAGGAGCAGGGCTGTGTCTCTGGAAGGGAGGGACTCGGACAGGGGTAAGGAGGCCAAGGCTGGGGCCACAGCAGGTGGTGGATGCAGGGCCAGGAGCAGAGCCTCGCATTCGGGGCCAAGAGCAGACCCCCCAGGGGCAGGGTGGGCAGCCAGGAACCCAGGTGCGTGGCCGGGAGTGGAACCCCAGGAGTGGGGCCAGCAGCCAGGACCCCACATAAAACCTGGGGATGCTGCAGCACCCCCTGCATCCCTACTTTTCATGCCTATGGCTCTCACTTACAAAGAGCAAGTTTCTCACCCTGGAGACTGTGGTGAAAAACCTGAAAATGTGACCCCTAAAGGCTTGGAAACAGAAAAGCAAAGAAAAAGAAACCCCCATTTGTTATTTGGATGAGTGATCTGGGGGCCTGACTCATCATTTTTTAATGTTTGAAGCTGGCCCTGCTCAGACTGACAACAATGACTTAACAAGCAGACATGTGCATGGATGGTCAGGGAAAGCTGTGTGGGGCAGGGGCTGTGGTTTTGTTCCGTGTTTGTACAGCAGCAGTGAGGTCCTGGGCCAGGATTGGGGCTGCTTGGTGCTAGACATTATTCGTGTTAATAAAAATAATAAGCCATAAATAATCCAGCATCCCAGATCCTCAGCACTGGCAGGAGAAATGGGTACCTTGGAGTGGGAGCTAGATCTGAGCCAGTGCTTAAAGTGGTCTGAAAAGGGGGAAGGAGTCTCCCTGGGAACAGCAGCTTTGTTAGAACATAAGAATGGCCATCCTGGGTCAGCCCAATGGTCCATCTAGCCCAGTATCCTGTCTTCTGACAGTGGCCAGTGCCAGTATTTAGAGTCCCCTCAGGGACCTGGCTTGATTTGTATTTATTTGGCTGTGTCTGGGGCTTCCTGGGAACCCCTTGGACACCCACACTTTAAGCACTGGTCTCAGCGAGGCATGCCCAGGAACTCAGTGTGTTTAGCACTGATGATGCCCTGTCAGAGATCAGGGCTCCATGTGCACCAGGAAAGGACTGTCCCTGCCCCAGAGTGCTGAAACAATGGGGGTGGGGGGTGCAGCCGCATCCAAGGCTTCCAGTGGCCTCCATATATCCAGGGTTCACAGTTTGGTTCAATTCCAGCACCCCTGTTTTGGACCCAAACTGCTCTGATTGGGGTGCGCTTCCAGAGCGCTGAAGGACTTGAGTGGCACTGCAATTAACAAGCTATTTCTGGGGGGGTCAGGCGGGACCCCCAGCCCGATTCACTTCCCGTTCAGCAGGGAGGTTCGCTCTTGCTTCCAGACTTGACCCAGCCAGCTGCGAGCCAGTTGGGCTGCTCTGTCTGGGTCCCAGGAGAGTGGCTGAGGATACGGAGCCTAGTGGCACGGTTGGGAACCGCTCAGCCCCCTGGGCTGGCTTCGCTGGAGCGGCCGGGGTGGAGGAGCTGTTGCCACTAGAGGACAGTGGCTGCTGTTCAAGGAGGGGAAATTGGTTCCTCCTCCTCTGCCCCCCTTGCATTCTCTTCCGCCGGGAGGGAGCTGAGCTTCCCGGGCACAGAACCTGCAGCCCGGGCTGAGCCGGTGCTGCTCCCCAGCGGGGTGTGTGCGGGGAGAGCCCTTCCCTAGCGCTCCTCGGTGCCCAGCCGGGGGGACTCTCTCCGGGGGCTGGAACCAGCCCCTGGGGCAGCCCCGGGCTCTGCCGACAGCAGCCCCTGAGCCGGAGCCTGCAGGTGAGGGGCGAGACCCGGGGGAAGGGCTGGGGCCGGGCAGGAAAGTGACTCTGCACCGACGGCCCCTCCTCGCCCCAGCTCTGCACCGGGGGGGCGGGGGTCTGCGAGTCCCAGAGCTGCTGCCCTTCCTGACCCCCACCCCAGGCTGTGCCCCCCTGAGCGCCTGCAGGAGCCGAGCCTGCTCCGGGGAGCGAACGACCCGGGCCGGGCCAGGCACCCAGTCTCCCAGCCCGAGGGGAGGGGGCAGGAGGGAGACAGGGGCAGAGACTGGCAGGGGCAGCAGGAGCGATCAGTGGGGGGGAGGTCCCGGCTCCCAGCCCTGCCCAGCCCCACTCCCTGCAGCACCCCGGGGCACATTGACTTTCCTGGGGAGAAGGGGCGGAGCAGGGAGAGGAAAAGCCAGTTCCTGCCTCTGCCTGGTCCCCGCGCTGCTGGGGGGATGCGCTGCCCTGGGGACAGTGTCAGGGGGACCCCCCAGAGCGGCTGCTTTGGTTCTGCACTTGGCTAGGGGGCTCTGTGCCTGGGAGGGGGATACCAAAGTCTGGGAGGTTTGGTCCCGGTGAGAGGGGCTGAGTCTCTGCTGGAATAAAGTGATCCAGGGTTTTCCCAGCATCTGTGGGTCTAAATCGTCTGTCTGCAGGGAAAGGCCCTGGGGAAACTGGGGTGAGAAATTGACCAAAAGCCCCTTCTGAAACCTCCCCCTGCTCACCCTCAGGATAACGTTCTGGATCCTGCCCTCCTCCTGTGGGCTGGGCTGTGAGATTGAGCATGGCCCATCCAGAGGCTGGAGGAGCAGCAAACAGGCAGGGGGAAGGGGGTAAATCCAGCAAAACCTGTCTAGCATGGCACTGGCATTCCAGGGAGAGGAGAACCAGCCGCCCCCAATGCAGAGGCCTGCCATGGCAGTAGCCAAGACACCAATGGCTTCACACTCTGCAGTGGGGAAAGATATCTGGGAACCCCTCATCCTGGACAGGCAATGGCAGATCATCTGCGCCTCACTAGGATGGCTGTGCCTGATCCTCCATGCCCGGCTGAGCAACGTCAAGCTCAGGGGTGACTGCGAAGAGTGCTAGCTAAAGCAGCAGTTTTCTGTGGGCAATGGAAATGCCCCTGAGTTAAAGGCTAGGGCTAGGCGGAGGAGGATGAGGGTGAGATACTAATAGCATGAGTTCTCCTGTCACGCTTTCCATCCACAGATCTCCAGGTGCTTTACAAAGGAGCTTAGGGTCATTCTTCCCCTTTTACAGATGGGGAAACTGAGGCATGAAGCGGCAACATGGCTGGGCTGTGGGCACCAGTGGCAGAGCCAGGGTAGAAGACTATCCCCTGGGTCATGCTGCCTTTCAGAATGCTATTCGTTAGGTATCACCAGAAGGTGGGGCAGTGGGGCCCATGGATGAACTCGGGGAGTGGGGGTGCATGTGTGTGGCTAGGACAGCAGGTTCTGAGTGAGAGTCTCTGGCTGTTCCAGGGGCTGGTGGTTGGCAAGGAGGTGGCTGTGTATTCCACCATGGAGCCGTGTGTCCTGCTGGATCCTCACCAAAAAGCCCTGTACAGGGACGTCATGCAAGAAAGCTACAACACCCTAATGTCACTGGGTGAGGATTCCTGTCCCCTCAGGCGTTCGGACATGAGGGATGGGGGTGTCTCTGAAGCGCTGCTCAGGGTCTGGGTCCTTTAGATTTCAGCGGGATCAGCCCCATAGTCCACAGATGCCAGCGTGAGAGAGACCATCCCCTCTCCGGCCCCTGCTAGTGGAATTCTGCATGCCCAGGGCAGCGGAGTCGGCTCACGAGAGGAGCATGGATGAGCTCAGCTTGTTCAGCCAAGCTAGACACAGACTGAGAGAGGGCTGCTTCTCACTTGGAGGGGAGGGTGAGCTCCAGGGAGAGGGAAGATCTGCTAATGCAACTGGACCATGTCGGCACAAGAACAAATGGGGATAAACTGGCCAGGAGTAAACTGAGGCTGGAAATTAGCATCACTCATCAGAGGAGAGAGGTTCAGGAACAGCTAGTTTGAAGCTGTAGCTTGAACGGGACGATATGACAGGGCTGTCAGAGGTAGCTGGGGACTCAAGGAGCCAGGAGGTCCCTTTCACTCCTATGTCCTATGACCATGAGCCTCATGTCACTCACATTATTTCCCATCCCCAGGGAGGGTCCAGTCTCAAGGCATGATTGGGGTGGGCTAGTGCCCTATTGTTTGTGCTACGCTGGAGTCACAATAACCTGCCCTGGTGTGTGATCACCAGACCCCCTCCAGGGGGCACTGTCCATCCGCTTTGCCCCAGCGGCCTCCCCACAGCGTCTCCCAGGGATCCCACACCAGCACAAAGAGGGGCTGAGGTTAAAAAACGTGGCTTGTCCTTTCTGATGACCATTGGGGGGGGTGTTGTTACTGCAGCCAAACTCCTGGAATCAGACCCCTGGCATCATGAGATTGGCTTTGAAATCATGAGATTGAAAACATAAAAATGTTGGGCTTTTTTTCTTCACCTCCTGGTTTTTGAGCCGTTAGCATCACACTCGGGTCACATTTTCTAACTGTTCTCTGCAGCTGCCTGTTGCGTTCCTGGCTGGCTTACATGCAAAGAAGCGAGAGAGAAACGTAATCCACTCTAGCTGGAAGCAACAGGACTTGGTTGCTTAGAATCCAGAACTGAAATGCACAAGAACCAAAAACACACACAGAGAAAACAGGCTGCTCCTGAGGCAATTTGACACAATTCACCCCACCTTGCTCTGTGCTGGGTCTTTGCAGACTGACTGCTGCTAGACTCAGTTCACATGCTTCCCTATAGCGCCCACTAGCCTGCCAGCAGGACCAGGAAACCTCCTGAGAATTGAAAGTGATAGTTTGTCAATGCCCCTCACCACCTGGGCTAGAAATTTACATCTTTCATATCTCTTTTTGTAGTGAAGCCTGAGATTCCGGCACAATCTCACGATTCCAGCAACTAGGGCTTGAGGTCAAATCCTGAATAATGTGAGACTTGTGAGACAATCGCAAGGGCTGATGACACTGTAGCATAACGGGTGCTTGGGACTCTGCAGATGCAGACCTGGCCCTGGGGGTACGGGGCAAGGCTGGTCAAAGAGTCCCGGGGGAGTGAGCAACCCAGCTGCCATTCAGTCGGGGAATAGGGAAACCCCAGCTGTGTGGTGCTCACTGTGCATGGGGACCTGTCCTTCTCTAGTGGCTGGGCCAAATAAATCCCCTGAGGTAGATGTGGCTTCTCTCCATGTGCATCTTATCACATGGAAAGAGCTGGGTAACCCCCATGCAGCCCCATAGCCTTCCAGGGAGGAGCTGTGGGTCACAGTGATCACAGCCCCACTGGCAGCAGGCGAGGAGAGGGGGCCGCTGTCTAATGAGCTCTGTTCCCCCCCCTTGCCTGAGTCCCCCCCCACAGAATTCCCCTTCCTGAAAACAGAGGTGATCTCCCGACTGGAACGGCGTCGCAGAGGCTTCAAGGAGAGGGAGATCCTAGCAGCATCTGGTACAGGTGAGGGATCAACTATAACAACTGGACAATAAACAGCTGGGCCCACCCAGGCCCCAGCAGTGTCCCCGGCTCTGCCACTGCTCCCCCAGGTCAGGACTGTGCGCAGCAGGCATCATAGCTTCCTGGTGAGCGTCACTCACAGCTTCGCACCCAGCCTGACAACACCTGGCTGTGATGCCCTCCCCTCTGAGGGCTTGGATGGAGTGTGGGGGCAGAATTGGTCCCCTCCTCTGGGCAAGGGTTTGGGGGATTCAGCCCGTGATTTTTCTAATTTCCCGGGAGCTATTTTAGTTTGTTTCCCCCCTTTCCGAGGTTCCTTCCGCCCAGAGTAGGGAATGGATTCCAGGCAGGCAGTGTCCGACTGGTCAGAGCACTGGACAGGGACCTAGGAGACCTGGGATGCATTCCTGGCTTAGCCACTGGCCTGCTGGGTGAGCTTGAGAAAGTCACACACCCACTCCATGCCTCTGTTTCCTCATCTGGGGAATGGGGATTTGTGAAGTGCTTTGAGACCTAGCCATGCAGGAGCGGAGTGTGGGGTTATTCTCTCTCTGTCTTGGCAGGTGATAGGACAGTGAGTGAGACCGAGGAGGAGAATCCCCTGAAGGAAGGCCCTGAGCCAGCGGAACCACAGGAGAAGCTGCCGGGAGGATTTTCAGGAGCTATTTTCCAAGGGCCTGCTGGGGTGAGGCTGGGAGGGGCAAGGAGGAGACAGGGCAAACCTGCCCCTCAGGGGCCCGGCCCCAAGAAACTGCAGGATATCATGGCTCACCAGCGGATGCCCCAGGGCCAGAAGCCCTACCGGTGCCAGGACTGTGGCAAGAGTTTCATCTGGAGCTCCCACCTGGAGCGGCATCTGCGTATCCACACGGGCGAGCGCCCCTATGCCTGCCCTGAGTGCGATGAGCGCTTTACCCAGAGCTCCCACCTCCAGCAGCACCAGTTGGCTCACGGCAGCGAGTGCCCCTACAAGTGCGGCAATTGTGGCAAGCGCTTCGGCAACCCCCCCAGCCCTGTCGGCCCACCAGCGTGGCCACCTGGAGGACAAACCCTACTGCTGCGCCCAGTGCAGCAAAGGCCTCACCTGGAGCTCCCACCTGGAGCATCACCGGCGCATCCACACCGGCGAGCGGCCCTACTGGTGCAGGGAGTGTGGGGAGGCCTTCGCCCAGAGTGCTCACCTCACCAAGCACTGCCGGACCCACACTGGGGAGCGCCCCTTCCGCTGCCCTCACTGTGGGAAGGGCTTCGGGGACAGCTCTGACCTCACGCAACACAAACGGACTCACGCAGCTGGGAGCATCAGGCAGCGCCAGTAACCTCACAAGCAGAACCCGGCCAAGCCCAGGAAAGCTCAGCAGGAGGGGAAACATGGCCACTGCAGCCAGGGTGCTGGGGAGAGCTCGGGGCCACCACAATGGCAGCAGGGTCCCCAGTGCCAGGACTGCAGGCTGGGGTCCAAGCCCCGGAGAGCCCACCAGGAGGAGGCATGTGGCTGCTTCAGGGAGAGCTCGGAGCTGCTTCAGGGTTCAGAGGCCCTAGGACCCCAGCCTGAGCGGGAAGGTCTTTGCCTGGAGCTCCCACCTGGAGCGGCACTGGCGTGTCCACACCGGTGAGCGGCCCTATGCCTGCCCCGAGTGTGGCAAGTGCTTTGCCCAGAGTGCCCACCTCACCAAGCATCGCCTGACCCACACTGGCGAGTGGCCCTACACCTGCCCCCACTGCGGGAAGGGCTTTGTCAAGAGCTCCGACCTGGCACGGCACCAGCGCACCCACACCAGGGAGAAGCCCTACAGGTGTGGGCAGTGTGGGAAAGGCTTCAGTGTCCACTCATCGCTCTCCAAGCACCACAGGGAGCACACAGGGAGCACGCCATGAGCAGTTGCCACTGAGATCCTGCGCCAGGCTGCCCTATCCCCTCCTCAGGGAGAGGAGAGGAGAGGGGAACCTGGCACTTCCACTTCACATTGCTCACTTGGGAGAAGGCCTCCAGGATGGCCTGAGGTCCTCTGGGCCAGAGGCACCCCCCCCCCACAGGACAGCCCAGGGGCCTCTAGACCGAGACCCTCCAGGATGGCCCGATGGGCTCACTACCTCTGAAAACCCCATGCTGGAAAGCATACTTCCAGCTTTAGTACTGATGTATCCTAAAAGGGACTCTTCAAACGTGGCCATTTCGTCACCCTACAGTGCCCTGCAATCACAGGGGCTCTGTTTCCTAGCAATAAAATCTTTTTTCTCACTGCCAACCCTGGGATGGAAGAGAAGTGCTGGGTTCTTTCCTTTTTATGCATCATCACCAGGAATAAAGGGTTCACGGGGCAAATTCTTGCAGCCCGTAGCACCGTCACCCTCTGTGACTCCCCCATGACAGATTTCATGCCCTGAGGGCCACACATAGATCGACCCCCGCCTCCCCCGTGGAGATGCAGCTGGGTTGATAGAAAGATTCTTCCATCCACCTCGCAACTGCCTCTCAGAGAAGCAGATTTACTGCATCACTGGAAAATCTCCTTTCGTCACCATAGGCAGCGTCTACAGTGCTACAGCATCCCAGCTGAAGCGCCATAGATGTGCTGCTGCAGGGGCTGTAGAGCAGACGCGGCCTCAAGCAGTTCTGTTGCAGTTGCCCAGGGTGGGATGGGGCAGTTGCAGGGCAAACGGGAGATAGAGGCAGCAAGCACTCGAGGCCTGACTCTCCTACATGCAGGGAGCAGGGCAGCGGGACGGAGAAAAGGGGCCAGTCCTATGGGATATGTTCTCAGATTGCAATCACAAGAGGAAAAATGTGCTACAGGGGGTGAGTGGCCATAGTGTGTCTCCTCTCTATAGAATTTCAGGGTTGGAAGGGACCTCAGAAAGTCATCTAGTCCAACCCCTGCTCAAAGCAGGACCAATTCCCAACTAAGTCGTCCCAGCCAGGGCTTTGTCAAGCCTGATCTTAAAAACCTCTAAGGAAGGGGATTCCACCACCTCCCTAGGTAACCCATTCCAGTACTTCACCGCTCTCTGAGTGAAAAAGTTTTTCCTAATAGGCAACTTAAACCTCCCCCACTGCAACTTGAGACCATTGCTCCTTGTTCTGTCATCAGGTACCCCTGAGAACAGTCTAGATCCATCCTCTTTGGAACCCCCTTTCAGGTAGTTGAAAGCAGCTATCAAATCCCACCTCATTCTTCTCTTCTGCAGACTAAACAATCCCAGTTCCCTCAGCCTCTCCTCATAAGTCATGTGCTCCAGCCCCCTAATCATTTTTGTTGCCCTCCGCTGGACTCTTTTCCAATTTCTCCACATCTTTCTTGTAGTGTGGGGCCCAAAACTGGACACAGTGCTCCAGATGAGGCCTCACCAATGTCGAATAGAGGGGAATGATCACATCCCTCGATCTGCTGGCAATGCCCCTACTTATACAGCCCAAAATGCCGTTAGCCTTCTTGGCAACAAGGGCACATTGTTGACTCATATTCAGCTTCTCATCCACTGTGACCCCTAGGTCCTTTTCTGCAGAACTGCTTCCTAACCATTCGGTCCCTAGTCTGTAACAGTGAATGGGATTCTCTCCACCACTGGCCTACACGGCTGGGACTCCTTTACAGCAGGATGACCAAAAGGGGAACCAGCCCCTTTAAACTTTCTTTAAAGAACGATGAGCATTAAAGAGGAAGGGCCCAGCAGTCACTGGTTGACCCTAAAAGAAAGAGGCAAATAACCAGCCAGGGAATCTGGTTTCAGGGGTTTCAGAGTCTGGCTGGTCCAAATTTTAATTTTTCATTCCATTCCGAGAATGACATTTTTTTCATGAAAAATCTTTCTTTCCTTTTTTTTTTTAAGGATGAAAAAAAATCTGAAATTCAAAATGTTTTCCTCTCCAAGGATTCTGTTTTCGAGGGGGATCAAAGGGGGTTGGTGCGTGTGTGCATGCGCCTTTTTCCTACGTTCTCTTGCTATTTAACTTTCTCATCTTTTTTCCCCCTCCGGAAGAGGAATGAGAATCAAGTGAGAGCAATTTGGAGGCAGAAAAACCGCTTTCTCTAACTTTTTTTCCACTGGAAAATACAAGAAAAACAAAGAAAAAAAAGGTGAGAATGGGAAATGCAGACACATGCGAAAAATGAAAAATTTTGAAATAAAACAAAAAATTCAATTCATTTTACAATTTTGGATTTAAAAAAGGGGTTTCTGGATTGATCCTCACAAACTATTTGACAAACAAAATACAGACCTCTGTGTTTAAAGGGCCACAGAGTGGTACCCTGGTTGGGGGTAACTTTCAGAGCGGGTCACCATGACGTCATCTCAGCCTGACCTTTGAACGGGGCAGGCTAGATTGCTCTAAATGCCTAGTGGGGATCTCGCCAGCTTTCTATGCTGCATCTGTCACCCTGGTGTGGATAATGGAGTTTCAGGGGGGTTCTGGCAATTCTGAAAAATCAAAGAAAAAACATTGTTTCAGGTCAATCACAAAATGATTTTTTAAAAATTTTCAGTAAATTGAAAAGTAGGAAAGAAAAATGCATTTCTGATCAAATGCAGCATTTTATTCCACCCCAGACAAAACCAGTCTGTTTAAACAGTGAGCCATTTTTTATGTTTAAAAAAGAATAAAATTAAAAGAAATTTTGAGCGAACGAAGAGTTGTTTAAATCAGAAAAATGGAAACAGTTCCTTTCTTAACAGGTCAACACTCAATGTTTCAGGTTTGGGTAGGGGATTAATTTATTCATTGGATCGAAACAATTTTTTGCAAAATTAACACATTCACAAAATGCTTCAGTTGACCCAAATCTGCATTTTTTGCCAAAAAATGTCACATGGGGTGCATCCCAAATGGCAGGGAGCTGTCTATACTGGGTTGTATTGGTTTTGTTTTGTTTTATTGATTTAGCGAATCCATGAACAGGCAGCCATCTAAATGCCTTCAAAATCAAAGACCTCAGAAAAAGTGGGAATTGAATGGAATAAATTTATAACAAATCCCGAGATTCATCAGCAAATTCAACAACCCCTAATCACTAACGATATCCGGAAAAGAAGATTGAGATATTGGGGACCAGGGTTATGAATGAAATCAGACTGTCTGCCATGGCAGGGCTGTCTCAAAAGGGGCTGATCAAAAGAATCTATCAGACAATATTTATTGGTGTGTGTGTGTGGTGGTGGTGGGGATTATGGGACGTGATAGCTGGGGATGGTGGAGCCCTGTTCGTGCCCACAGCGACGTCTGGAATGAATTCAGATTCACTCATACTCATCTAGCTGCTTCAGTGCACAGCTCCAGTACAGACATGTTAAAAGTGACTTGCACACGCACCTGATCTTGCTACAATAGTGCAAAACCCTAAATTAGCTAACATAGCTTCTCTGCACCCCCAAGGCCAGAGCATTGCAGCACCTCATGCCATAGGCACTGGAATTAGTGGTGAGCGCCCCCTGCCTTGAAGTGATTTCCATCATACACAGGGTTTACAGTTTGGTTCAATGGCTCTCAGCACCCACTAAAAATAGTTCCAGCACCCCTGCCTCACACAATCTTTAATCGCAGTGTAGCCTGGTGGATAGATCACTGCACAGGACTCAGGACACCTGGGTTCTTATTCCTTGCTCTGCCACCGGCCTTCTGGGTGACCTTAGCTAGGACTCCATATGAAGCCAGCCAGGACGCTAGTGTAGCATGCCTGCCTCTCTCTGAGTATACTGTCACCAGGGCAAGAAGCTTACACAGCTTCGACCTTCTTGGGTCTGACCTCAGAGCATTCAGCATCCCCTTCCACACCGTGCGCTTCCCACAGCGAGTCTTCCCAAAGCCAGAGGGCCCTGCACCCCAACTCCACAGTCAGCAGTGATTCTCAGCCAGCCGGTAAATCAGAAGGTTTATTAGTTGACAGGGACACAGTGTGGAACAGAACTTTTTAGCACAGAAAAACAGGAACATTCAGCCAAGTCCATCTTGGGGGGGAGGGTAGCCCAGAGCCAGGCCTCCCCCGGCGCTGCAAGCCAGCCGAGACTTACTCACTTCCAGCTGTCTGGCCCCTGCCCTGCCTGTTGCTCCTCCTTGTCCAGCCTTTGTATCGCTTCCTGGGCCAAGAGTCAGCTGGTTGCATCCCCCTTCTGGGTCTCAGGTTATGAAGGGGGCAGCCATAGCATCCATGCAGGCAGCTGGAACAGCCTCCACAAAAGTCACACACCCTTATTCCCACCACCTAGACAGTGGTGCAATACACAGGGAAACTAAGGCACACAGATCATTCATGCAAAACAGTAAGCCTCACATAGGCTCACATACAACATAAGGGAAAATCCCCACCTCGTCACATCAATCTCACTCTGTGCCTCAGTTTCCCCACATGTAAAATGGGGGTTGTCAGGGTTCCCTCCCCACTCTGAACTCTGGGATACAGATGTGAGGACCCACATGAAAGACCTACTAAGCTTATTTCTACCAGCTTAGGTTAAAAACTTCCCCAAGGCACAAATCCTTTCCTTGTCCTTGGATGGGTACTGCTGCCACCACCAAGTGAGTTAGACAAAGATTCAGGAGAAGGACCACTTGGACTTCCTGTTTCCCTAAAATATTCCCCCAAGCCTGTTCATGTCCTTTCCTGGGAAGGCTTGAGAATACTATACCAACCAAATACGTTAACAAGGTGAGCAGAGACCAGACCGTTGGGGTTTTAGGACGCTAAAAACCAGATTCTTAAAACCTCCCAGAACTTTATTATAAAGAAGAAAGTAAAAGAAGCACCTCTGTAAAATCAAGATGGAAAGTCAGGTGCCAACCAAGTTATTTGAGCTTCTTAACCCTTTACAGGTACAGGAGGGATTTTATGCTACCCTTAGCTGTACGTTCATGACAGAGGTAATAATCCAGATCTCCTTTGTAAAGTGCTTTTTGATCTACTGGTGGAATGCGCTAGATAGAGCTGGGGATGAGTGTTGTACTGATCCTCATGGCCCCCCCCCCTCAGTGTATTATCTGTTTTACAGATGGGGGAACTAAAGCACAGACAGACTAAGGGCTGGTCTACATTAGTCCACAGTGCAGGGGCGTACGTTCTCATGCACAGTGGTGGGGAATGCATTAACTGGTCCCTGTGCTATATTAACACACACTAGGGCACCTGAAGAGAGAGAGAACTGTTTGGGCACAGAGCGCTGCGTGGAAAAGCAGATTTGGAACAGCGAGGAAAAGGATTGTCCCCTGCTGTTTGAACCCTCCTGTGTTCAGGGAAACAGGACTTGATGTATAAGTAAATAACCAAAGAGAATCCCTGGCTTTATCATCCATTTCTCCTAATGGACACAACCAGCAGGGCCCCGAACTTTGGCTAGCCCCTGCCAAACATGTTGGGGGGATGAGGGGATTCCAATTCACTTGGCCCCTGTCCCCAGCTGCTGGGCCTGTATAGGGCGTGTGAGACGAAGTGGAGCTTTTCCTTCGTTATGTTATATGTGAGTCTTAGGCCTGGTCTACACTACAAGCTTATACCGAATTTAGCAGCTTTAAACCGAATTAACCTTGCACTCATCCACACAACAAAGCCCTTTATATTGATATAAAGCAATCTGGACTCGGATGCACTGGCCAGGGAGACAGGAAAAGCCCCACGAACTTTTGAATTTCATTTCCTGTTTGCCCAGTGGGGAGAGCTAATCAGCACAAATGACCACGCAGAGCTCATCAGCACAGGTAACCATGCAGTCTGAGAATCGAAAAAGAGCTCCAGCATGGACCGCACAGGAGGTACTGGATCTGATCGCTATATGGGGAGAGGATTCCGTGCTAACAGAACTCTGTTCCAAAAGACGAAATGAAAAAACATTTGAAAAAATCTCCAAGGCCATGATGGAGAGAGGCCACACTAGGGACTCAGTACAGTGCCGTGTGAAAGTTAAGGAGCTCAGACAAGCCTACCAGAAAACCAAAGAAGCAAACGGAAGGTCCAGGGCAGGGCCGTAAACATGCTGCTTCTATGCTGAGCTGCATGCAATTCTAGGGGAATCTGCTACCACTACCTCACCCCTGTCCGTGGATTCTGAGGTGGGGGTAATCTTAGCCATGGCTGAGGATTCTGTGGATGGAGAAGATGAGGAGGAGAAAGAGGAGGATGAGCTTGCAGAGAGCACACAGCTTTCCATTCTCCCCAACAGCCAGGAGTTTTTTCTCAGCCTGATGGAATTACCCTCCCAGACCTCCCAAGCCACTATCCCAGACAATGAAGCCACGGAAGGGACCTCTGGTGAATGCACCTCTGTAAATATAAAACATGGTTTAAAAGCAAGCATTTTTAATGATTAGTTTGCCCTAAGGGCTTGGGGATGCATTCATGGCCAGTACAGTTACTGAAAAAGTCTCTTAACATGTCTGGGGATGGAGCGGAAATCCTCCAGGGACATCTCCATTAAGCTCTCCTGGAGGTACTCCAAAAGCCTTTGCAGAAGGTTTCTGGGCATGGCAGCCTTATTCTGTCCTCCATGGTAGGACACTTGACCATGCCATGCATGTAGCAAGTAATCTGGTGTCATTGCATGACAAAGCCTAGCTGCATATGGTCCCGGTGTTTGCTGGCATTCAAGCAACATCCGTTCTTTATTTCGCTGTGTTATCCTCAGGAGAGTGATATTGTTCATGGTAACCCTGGTTGAAATACGGGAATTTAATTAAGGGAACAGAGATTGCCATTCCTACTGGGCTGTTTGCCTGTGGCTGAAAAGAAATCCTTCCCTGCAGTTAGCCAAGCGTTGGGGTGGGGGGGGGGGTGATTGGTGCTGAGCTTTTTCGCGTTTGGCTAGCAGGAATCTTCCCTGATACCAGCATGCAGTGCGAGGGTGTGTGTGTGTGGCTAGCAGGGATCTTTCATGATAACAGCCACGTAGTGAGGGGAGGGTGTGATGCAGTAGGGACTGTCTGTGTGGGGAGTGGGAGAGCAGGGGAGGACTTTAGGGGATGGACAATGCCAGGGCCTGTAACCTGAGCTAGGTAAGGGAGGGGAAAGGTCAACACCTTTGCCCGGGAAGGGGACAAAGGAAGGGAGTGGCAGGAGGGAAGCAGTTTGAGTTTGGGCTTGTGGCTGTGTGGGCAGAATTCAGGGTATCCTTGCTAGGATCCAAGCACCCTGAAAGCCCAGAAGGACTCGGTGGAGGGGTCCTGACTGTGCCTGCAAGCCCTGCTGTAACCTGTGTTCCTGTTGTCCAATAAACCTTCTGTTTTATTGGCTGGCTAAGAGTCACTGTGGGTCCCAGGAAGAGGGGTGCAGGACTGGACTCCCCACACTCCGAGACAACTGGTGGCAGCGGCGGGAGATACTGCACCCCATGGACGGCGCTTCCTGCAGTAAGTGACTGGGGAGCAGTAAAACGAAGGGGTGATTAACCCCTGGGAGTGTGTGCCCAGTGAGAAGGACTTTGCAGTAACAGGGTCCCCCGGGGGATTGCAGCGAGTGGTCCCAGGGGCGGAGGAGTCTGCAGCTTGACCCTAGCAGGGAGGTGGTGACCTCAAGGAGGGCTGGTGCACTAGGTGTCCCCCTCGAAACTGTGGGGAGCAGCGAGCACCCCAGCCTGTGAGTGGACAGCAGGAAGATGTATGCCAAGCTGCGCAAGTGCGACCTGCTGGAGCTGTGCAAGCAGAGGGGGCTGCGCCCGGGGAGACTCACCAAGGACCAGCTGATTGCCCAGCTGGAGGAGGGAGATCGCATGAATGAACGGAGCCCTGTCTCTGAGGGAAGCAGCCGGGCAGATGCAGTGCAGACACCAGAGTCTGTCCCCGCTGGGAGTGGTCAGCCAGCGGACGAGGGCTTCCCGAGACCCCCCCCTTCCTAGGCCTAGGGGAAGGGCCAGGAGGAGCCCAGAGTATACCGAGGGCACCGTGACACCCCCGGCCAGCAGGGGATCCTCCCGGCGAAGCTCACCCCCCAGCAGGGGATCCTCCCAGCGACGCTTGGCATCCGTGGAGCGGGTGCGGCTGGAATATGAAAGGGAGCTGAGACGGGAGGAGCTCGAGTTAAAGAGGCAAGAGCTGGAGGAGAAGGCAAAACAGCGTAACCATGAGCGGGAGGAGAAGGAGAACCAGCGTAAACATGAGCTGGACCTGGCCCAGCTGAGGAGAAGTGAGGCCCCGGCTGCGGTGAGTGAGGGGGGACCCAAGCCTACAAAGAGCTTTGATAAGCACTTGCTGCCCCGGCGTAAGGAGGGGGAGGACATAGATACCTTCCTGATGCCTTTGAGAATGCCTGTCAGCTGCACAGGGTTGACCCTGCAGACAGGATCGCAGTTCTCACCCCCTTACTGGACTCCACAGCCGTGGAGGTGTACAGCCGACTGAAAGGGGCGGAGGCAGGGGACTACGAACTGTTGAAACAGGCCCTGCTCCGCGAGTTTGGGCTGACTCCTGAGATGTACCGTAAAAAGTTCCGGAGTCAGCGTAAAATCCGTGAGGTCACATACCTACAACTGGTCAACCGGGTGCAGGGGTATGCCCGCAAGTGGACAGCTGGGGCCCAAACTAAAGAGGACCTGCTTGACCTATTCATACTGGAGCACCTATACGAGCAGTGCCCGTTCGACTTGAGGCTGTGGTTGATGGACCAGAAGCCGGAGAACCCACAGCACGCAGGCCAGCTGGCCTACCAATTTGTGGACAGTTGGGCAGGGGATGGCAGGGAGGAGTCTCGAAGGAGCAGGCCTGCCTCAACGCAGAGAGAGAGTCATCATGGGACCTCCCAAAGGGGGCCTATGGAGAACCCCCCCAAAAGGGGAACATCCAGCGTCAGGTCCCTCCGACCCATTCAAGGGGACCCACGAGACATGGGCTGCTATCGCTGTGGCCAACGAGGCCGCATACGGGCCCAGTGCCCCAAGCTCAGGGACAGACCAAGCAGACCCAACCCGCAGAGGGTGGACTGGGTAAAAACCCAATCGGAGGAGGGGCTACATTCCCAGGAAAGGGGGGCTGGCAACATACCGCCTGTGGATGCTCCAGGCTCTGGGTTTTTGGTTTACCGGGTGGGCGTGGGGCTGCCCCTCCGGAAAGAGTGCATTGTTTCCCTGGAGGTAGATGGGAGGAAGGTCACTGGGTACTGGGACATGGGCGCAGAGGTGACGCTGGCCCAGCCCGAGGTGGTGGCCTCAGATCGGATGGTGCCCGACATCTACCTGACCCTGATGGGCATGGGCGGGACCCCATTCAAGGTGCCCGTGGCAAGGGTACACCTGAAATGGGGGGCCAAGGAGGGCCCCAAGGATGTGGGGTTACACCGATATTTGCCCATTGATGTGTTAATGGGAGGGGACCTCGAGGACTGGCCTAGTAACACCCAGAGTGCCCTGGTCGTGACTCGTAGTCAGAGTCGGCAAAGGGCACTGCACCCCGACAACGGGGAAGGTACTCGACCCGAGGTGCAGGACCCTAACCCAGGGAGCGGGGAATGCCCAGGGGCACGGTTCAGAGAGGCTGCGGCCTCAGACCCAGTCAGCAAGAGAGAGCCGGTCCCCATCCCTGTCCCAGCTGCTGAGTTCCAGGCCGAGTTGCAGAAAGATCCCTCCCTGCGGAAGCACAGGGACCGGGCTGACCTTAGTGCGGTACAGACCATGAGGAGAGGTTGCAAGGAGAGATTCCTGTGGGAGAAGGGGTTCCTGTACTGAGAATGGGCTCCCCCAGGGGAAGTAGAGTCATGGGGGATCAGGAGGCAGCTGGTGGTTCCCCAGAAGTTTCGTCACAAGCTGCTGTACCTGGCCCATGACATCCCTCTCGCAGGGCACCAGGGAATCCGGCGCACCAGGCAGAGCTGCTACAGAACTTTTACTGGCCTGGGGTCTTTACCCAGGTCCGACAGTACTGCCAATCCTGTGACCCCTGCCAAAGGGTGGGGAAGGCCCGGGACAAGGGGAAAGCGGCTTTGAGGCCTTTACCCATCATAGAAGAACCTTTCCAGAAGGTGGCCATGGACATAGTGGGACCCCTCAGCAAGATGACCCGGTCGGGGAAGAAACACATCCTGGTGGTGGTGGATTTTGCCACTCGCTACCCCGAGGCGGTGGCCTTGTCCTCTATCGAAGCAGACACAGTGGCAGATGCGCTGCTGACAATTTTCAGCCAGGTGGGGTTCCCCAAGGAGGTCTTAACGGACCAGGAGTCCAACTTCATGTCGGCCCTGCTCCAGTCCTTATGGCAGAAATGTGGGGTCCAGCACAACTGGGCCTCAGCATATCACCCCCAGTCCAACGGGCTGGTGGAAAGGTTCAACGGGACGCTGAAGACGATGCTAAAAACATTTATGAACCAGCACCTGCAGGATTGGGACAAGTACTTACCTCACTTGCTGTTCGCGTACAGGGAGGTACCCCAGGAATCTACCGGGTTTTCACCTTTTGAACTGTTGTATGGAAGGCGGGTAAGGGGGCCCCTAGACCTGATGAGGGACGAATGGGAGGGGAAGGCCGCTCCCGAGGGAGAGTCAGTGGTGGAGTGTGTCCTGACCTTCCGGGAAAGACTGGCCGAGCTCATGGGCCTAGCCAGGGAGAATCTGGCCCGAGCCCAGAGGAGGCAGAAGGTCTGGTATGACCGCACGGCACGGCCCGTGCCTTCGCCACCGGGGATCAGGTGATGGTTCTCATCCCCGTGAGGAGAAACAAACTCCAGGCCACCTGGGAAGGGCCCTTCAAGGTTATCAAGCAACTGAATGAGGTAAACTATGTGGTGGAGCTGTCAAACCAGGCACATCACCATCGGGTGTACCATGTGAACATGATGAAACCATACTATGACAGGGGGAATGTGGTGTTGGCCGTGTGTGGACATTGGGAGGGGCAGGGAGATGACCCCTTAGTGGATCTATTTCCTGGGACAAAAGCTGATTCCGCCCTGGAGGCGATTCCCCTCTCTGATCAACTGACACCGGGCCAGCACGCTGAGATCAGAGGGATGCTGCATCTATACCGACAGCTGTTTTCCAACCAGCCTGGACACACTAATTTGACTGTCCACTGGGTGGAGACCGGGTCACATCCCCCTATAAGATGCTCCCCTTTTCGGATCACTGGTAAAACTGCCCAGGATCTTGAAAGAGAGGTCAAGAACATGCTGGCTTTGGGGGTGATCCAGCCGTCTTCCAGCCCTTGGGCCTCGCCAGTGGTGCTGGTCCCCAAGAAGGATGGGTCAATCCGGTTCTGTGTGGACTATCGAAAGCTCAATGCCATCACCGTATCTGATGCCTACCCCATGCCCAGGCCTGACGAGCTCCTAGACAAGCTGGGAGGTGCTCGGTACCTCGCCACTATGGATCTTACCAAAGGCTACTGGCAAGTGCCGCTGGATGCAGATGCCAGGCTGAAATCGGCCTTTATCACCCCTCTGGGGCTCTATGAGTTTCTGACCCTGCCCTTCGGCCTCAAGGGAGCACCGGCCACCTTCCAGCGCCTGGTGGATCAGCTACTGAGGGGGATGGAGAGTTTTCCCGTGGCGTATATTGACGACATCTGCGTCTTCAGCCAGATCTGGGAGGACCACATGTCCCAGGTTCAACAAGTCCTGGACCGACTCCGAAAGGCTGGGTTAACAGTAAAGGCTGAGAAGTGCAAGGTGGGGATGGCTGAAGTATCTTACCTGGGCCATCGGGTGGGGAGCGGCTGCCTGAAGCTGGAACCAGCCAAGGTGGAGGTGATTAGAGACTGGCCTGCTCCCCAAAACAAAAAGCAGGTCCAGGCCTTTATTGGGATGGCGGGGTACTATCGAAGGTTCGTGCCCCACTTTAGTGCCATAGCCGGCCCCATCACTGAACTGTGCAAAAAGGGGAAGCCAGACAAGGTGATCTGGACTGAGCAGTGCCAGGAGGCTTTCCGGGCGCTGAAGGAGGCTCTGGTTAGTGGCCCAGTTCTGGCAAACCCAGATTTTGACAAATGCTTTATGGTGTTCACCGATGCCTCAGACACGGGACTGGGGGCGGTGTTAATGCAGGAGGATGAAAAGGGGGAGAGACACCCCATCGTGTACCTGAGTAAGAAGCTGCTACCCAGGGAACAAAGCTACGCGGCCATCGAGAAGGAATGCCTGGCCATGGTGTGGGCCCTTAAGAAGCTAGAGCCATATCTCTTTGGGCGACACTTCACCGTGTACACCGACCACTCTCCCCTGACCTGGCTGCACCAGATGAAAGGAGCCAACGCCAAGCTCCTGAGGTGGAGCCTGCTCCTGCAGGACTATGACATGGACGTGGTCCATGTGAAGGGAAGTGCCAACCTGACAGCGGATGCGTTGTCCCGGAGAGGGGGCCCTGAACTTCCCCAGGTCACTGGGCAGAGTGACCCTGCTCAGTTCAGTCTCGAAGGGGGGAGAGATGTGATGCAGTAGGGACTGTCTGTGTGGGGAGTGGGAGAGCAGGGGAGGACTTTAGGGGATGGACAATGCCAGGGCCTGTAACCTGAGCTAGGTAAGGGAGGGGAAAGGTCAACACCTTTGCCCGGGAAGGGGACAAAGGAAGGAAGTGGCAGGAGGGAAGCAGTTTGAGTTTGGGCTTGTGGCTGTGTGGGCGGAATTCAGGGTATCCTAGCTAGGATCCAAGCACCCTGAAAGCCCAGAAGGACTCGATGGAGGGGTCCTGACTGTGCCTGCAAGCCCTGCTGTAACCTGTGTTCCTGTTGTCCAATAAACCTTCTATTTTACTGACTGGCTAAGAGTCACTGTGGGTCCCAGGAAGAGGGGTGCAGGACTGGACTCCCCACACTCCGTGACAGAGGGGTAAAGCGATCATGCCAGAGAATTGGAGGGGAGGGGGGTTTCTGGTGCTGCACATTAACAGGAAAGAAGCAGCATTCAACGGGCTTTGCTTGGTATTTGAGAAAGGAGGGCGCTGGATATATGAAGGCTGCAGAAGCTGAAAGACAACGGCTTACCATGGCTGCATGCAAGCCGAATTCTGCTGCCGGGACCTGCATCTGTGATCTCTAACATCAAAGCCGCAGGCACTCAATATTAAGTTGCAAAATGTGACCTTGTACTGAAATCACATGTGCTGTGTAAGGTGAATAGTGTTGTTCACCATGAAAGAGTATAACCATTGTTTTGTAAAATCTATCTTTTAAAATACTTCTTTCCCTTTTTTCCCTCCCTCCTGCAGCTGCAAATTTTGCAAGCCTCCCTCCTCCGTCCCGAAGGCCATCTCAGATAAGGCAGCGAAAAAAAAAGACGCGAGAGGAAATGTTCTCAGAAATCATGGAAGTGACCCACAATGAAAGAGCTCATCTGAATGAGTGGAAGGACGTGGTGTCAAAGTACAGGAAAGATGCCAGTGACCGAGATGAGAGGTGGCCGCAGGAAGATCAGAGGTGTTGACAGGAAGATCAGCAGTGGTGGGATGCAATGCTGGGGCTGCTGCGTGATCAAACTGACATGCTCCGGTGTCTGGTGGAGCTTCAGGAATGGCAGCAGGATCACAGAGTGCCGCTGCAGTCCCTGTATAACCACCCTCCCCCCTCACCATGTTCCATAGCCTCTTCACCCACCAAACGTGTAAGAACGCGTGGGAGGGAGGCTCCATGCACCTGCCCATTCCACCCCAGTGGACAGCCCAACCAAAAGGCTGTCATTATTTTGAAATTTTTTTAGGGCCTTTTCCTTCCCTCCTATCCTCCTCCCAAACCCCACCCGGGCTGCCTTGTCAGTTCTCTTCCTCTTTTTATAATGAATTAATAAAGAATACATGATTTTTAAACGATAGTGACTTTATTTCCTTAACCAAGCTGTAATCGAAGGGGGAGGGTGGGTTGCTTACAGGGAATGAGTCAATCAAGGCGAGGGGGTTTCATCAAGGAGAAACAAACACAGCAGTCACATCGTACCCTGGCCAGTGATGAAACTGGTTTTCAAAGCTTCTCTGATGTGCACCACTTCCTGGTGTGCTCTTCTAATTGCCCTGGTGTCTGGCCAGGTGATTTGCCTCAGCCTCCCACCCCACCATAAAGGTCTCCCCCTTACTCTCACACAGATTGTGGAGCACACAGCAAGCAGCAATAACAATGGGGACATTGGTTTGGCTGAGGTCTGAGCAAGTCAGTAATGTGCGCCAGTGCACCTTTAAATGGCCAAATGCACATTCCACCACCATTCTGCACTTGCTCAGCCTGTAGTTGAACAGCTCCTTACTACTGTCCAGGCTGCCTGTGTATGGCTTCATGAGCCATGGCATCAAGGGGTAGGCTGGGTCCCCAAGGATAACTATAGGCATTTCAACATCCCCAACTGTTATTTTCTAGTCTGGGAAGTAATTCCCTTGCTGCAGCCGTTTAAACAGAGTAGTGTTCCTGAAGACGCAAGCATCATGAACCCTTCCCGGCCATCCTACGTGGATGTTGGTGAAACGTCCCTTGTGATCCACCAGTGCTTGTGACACCATTGAAAAGTACCTCTTGCAGTTTATGTACTGGGTGCCCTGGTGCTCCGGTGCCAAGGTAGGGATATAGGTTCCATCTATCACCCCACCACAGTTAGGGAATCCCATTGCAGCAAAGCCATTCACTATGACCTGCATATTTCCCAGAGTCACAACCTTTCGTAGCAGCAGCTTAGTGATTGCTTTGGATACTTGCATCACAGCAGCCCCCACAGTAGATTTGCCCACTCCAAATTGATTCCCGTCTGACCGGTAGCTGTCTGAGTGTTGCAAGCTTCCAGAGGGCTATTGCCACTCGCTTCTCAACTGTGAGGGCTGCTCTCATCTTGGTATTCTGGCGTTTCAGGGCAGGGGAAAGCAATTCACAAAGTTCCATGAAAGTGCCCTTACGCATGCGAAAATTTCACAGCCACTGGGAATTGTCCCACACCTGCAACACTATGCGGTCCCACCAGTCTGTGCTTGTTTCCCAGGCCCAAAATTGCCATTCAGTGGCTAGAACCTGCCCCATTACCAGCATGATCTCTAACGCGCCGGGACCCACAGTTTGAGAGAATTCTGTGTCCATGTCCTCATCACTCTCGTCACTGGTCTGCCATAGCTGCCTCCTCCTCGCCTAGTTTTGCAGGTCGTGGTTCAGCATAGACTGGACGAGAATGCGCAAGGTGTTTAAAACGTCCATGATTGCTGTCTTGAGCTGAGCAGGGTCCATGCTTGCCATAGTATGGCATCTGCACAATTCACCCAAGAAAAAAGGCACAAAACGGTTGTCTGCTGCTGCTTTCATGGAGGGAGGGGTGAGGCTGTACCCAGAACCACCAGCGACAATGTTTTTTGCCCCCTCAGGCACTGGGATCTCAACCCAGAATTCCAATGGGCAGGGGAGACTGCGGGAACTATGGGATAGCTATGGGATAGCTACCCACAGTGCAACACTCCGGAAATAGATGCTAGCCTCGGTACACGGAAGGACATCGCCGAATTAATGTGCTTAGTGTGGACACGTGCACTCGACTTTATACAATCTGTTTAAAAAAACGGTTTCTGTAAAATCGGTATAATCCTGTAGTGTAGACATACACTTACTGTTTTGCATGAATGCTGTGTGTGACGTTTGCAGAGGCTGCTCCAGCTGCCTGCATGGATGCTATGGCCACCCCTTTGTAACCTGAGACCCTGGGGGGGGATACAACCAGGTGACTCTTGGCCCATGAAGCAAGACAAAGGCTGGAGAAGGAGCAACAGGCAGGGCAGAGGCCAGACAGCTGGAAGCAAGTCAGTCTGGCTCTGGGCTCCCCTCCCCACAAAATGGACTTGGCTGAAAGTCATTGATTTCTGTGCTAACAAGTTCTGTCCCACGCTGTGTTCCTGTCAACTAATAAACCTTCTGTTTTACTGGCTGGCTGAGAGTCATGTCTGACTGTGAAGTTGAGGTGCAGGGCCCTCTGGCTTCCCCAGGAGCCCCACCTGGGTGGACTCGCTGTGGGAAGTGCACGGTGTGGAAGGCGATGCTGAATGCTGTGAGGTCAGACCCGGGAAGGTCAAAGCAGTGTAAACTTCTTGCCCTGGAGAGAGTATACTCAGAGAGAGGAGGCTCCCGCAGAGTCCCGACTGGCTTCACAGGGAGTAATTCCAGAGCATCACCCCGCAGGGCCGCCCAGAGGATCCAGGGGGCCTGGGGCAAGGGGGGAGCTGGGGCACTTGTACTCACCCGGTGGGAGTCCTGGTCTTCAGCGGCATTTCGGCAGCGAGGGGCCCTTCAGTCGCTCCGCTTCTTCAGCAGCACTGAAGGGCCCCCTGCTGCCGAAATGCCACTGAAGACGCAGAGCGACTGAAGGGCCCCCTGCTGCTGAAATGCCCGCAAAGACCCGGGCCACCGCTGGGCCAGGACTAGTAGGGCATTTCAGAGGCGTGAGGCCCTTCAGTTCTGCCGAAGATGTGGAGCGACTGAAGGGCCCCCTGCTGCCGAAATGCCACTGAAAACCTGGACCACCGCTGGGCCAGGGCTCGTGGGGCATTTCAGCAGTGAGGGACCCTTCAGTCGCTCCACATCTTCAGCAGAACTGAAGCCCCCCTCACCCGCCGCTGAAATGCCACTGAAGACCTGGAGCAACTGAATGGCCACCCCGCTGCCGAAATGCCTGCCGAAGACCTGGACCGCCACCAGGCAAGGGCTCGTGGGGCCCCTGCAGGGTCCAGAACCTGGGACAAATTGCCCCACTTGCCCCCTCCCCGGCTGGCCCTGTCACCCCGGTGACTCCATGACAGGGTGGCCCACTGCCTCCCCAGCTGGGCTCTCACAGGAAGCTGGAGAAGCAACCCAGAGAGGCCAGCTTCAGCCATGTGAGAAGTGGCTCCTTCCTGCTCCCTGCCTGGGCCTGACTGCTGAGACAGGGACAACACGTGCCGGGGATCATGCACAGTGGGAGAAAGACACAGTCCCTTCCCTCGCAGGTAATGTGGGGTGGGGAGAGCATGGTGGCCCTGGGCTGAGTACAGGGCAGGGGGGTCACTGGACAGAGGAGACACATGGGATGGCCACATGTCCTCCCCTTTAGATTGTCCCCCACCCCAGTACCAGAAGGCATGAGTCATCTATGTCCAAGGGTCTCTGCCAATCTGACCTGGGGGGAAATTCCTTCCCAGTCTCAAATGTGGCGATCAGTTCAACCCTGAGCATGTGAGCAAGACCCACCAGCCAGATACCTGGGGAAGAAGTTTCTGTGGTAACTCAGAGCCCTTCCCATCTAGTGTCCCATTTCCAGCCATTGGAGATATTTGCCGCTAGCAATTGCAGATCGGCTCCATCCTTAAATATCACCCACACATACATCTCACCATGAGTGGGACGAGCCTTGGGATCCTGGTGGGTTGGCAGAGAATTCACATGCTGCTCTCTGACACACTGTAATGTAGACAGTAAACCTAGGAGAGCTAGGCAGCCTCTGTGCTCTTTGCCAGGTGGCACCATGATATCTCTGGGTCACTGAGATGCCTAGAACATTTGGGTGCCTGGAGCTCCGATCTCCCATGGAGCTCCTGCCAGGGGCTGGACTGGGGATCACAACCACAGCAGGAGAGGATTGGGACTCCATGCTTAACACTGCTCTGTGGCCAAGGGGGAAATCTTCAGACTTCCCTGCCAGCCTCAGTGCCATCAGCTGGTTTAAACTGTTCTTTAGCAGAAAACCAATGTGAGACAAAAACAAACATTAGTCCTGGGAAATTTCTGTTTTACATGGGAAATTCTGGCTTTTTCTTAGAAATCTTGAATGCCTCAAATCTTTCTGTTTGGAAATGCTGTGGTAATGCGTCCTGAGAGGTCTAGCTTGTGCTGCTTTTCTTCTCTCTGGACAGGGCACCCCATCCAAATTACACCCCCCAGCATGCACCACAGCATCTCACCAGGAGGGGATGCACCATGGGAGAGGCCATCTGGCCAGAGAGCCCAGCCGTATAGGAGGCTGGGGACACTCTCCTGAGGTACCGCACCTGCACTTTCCAACCAAAACATTTCCCATGTCCAGCCATCTCCAAAAATTCAAAGTGACAAAAAGCCCCATTCCCCCAGCCGCTCTGGCAGGGCGGTCCCAGGGGCATCCCTGGAGGTTGGCGTAGAGTTCTCCAATGTTGATGTGCACTGGAGTGTCAACCCATGATGACTTCAACTCTCTGTCCTTGCTGTATTTCATGCATCTGCCTCTGGAATCTCTCTCAGGCAGATAGCACAACAAAGGGTGTTCTGCTGAAGGTCCAGCTCCAGGTGCCAGTGTCTGACCTGGTGCATTCTTCAGTCAGCCTGACTTGCCAATACCCAGACTGAGCAGCTAACACACTGAGTATGCTGTCTGCAGCTGGCCTGTGAGCAGGGTCACCGAGGCTGGGGAGGCTGTAGTGTTCCCGCATTATTGCTTTGCTTATGTAAGCAGAGTCAGGATGAGCTCTACCCTGATATCTGGTGGTGAATTATGGTGAATGTGAAAAAGAATTTCAGGAGCTGATCTTGTTTGCATAGACACACCCACCCTACCTAGCATAGCCCACGGGAGCCTAAAATGGTCACTTTGACAGGTGTGGGATCCCCAATGTCTCTGTTATTGGGGCAGGAGGAATAAAGTATTTTTACCCTGATTATGTGAATGAGGGACTATGAACCTGTTTTATGACAGAGAATCTCACCATCAACTAAGTAGCACTCACTAGACAAGGGACATGGGTGCCAAAACCCAGTGAATTGAGAGATGGTGGGATGAGTTCTTGTTTCTTTTGAGGGTCTGGAATATCAATTGCACCTTTTCCATTGTTGAAGAGCAGAGTTAATTTTGATTCAATTAGGAGTCCATCTACAGGCTGCTGAGCTGAGTTTGCTTTGGGTTAGTAGTGCAACAGTACTGGGGCTCCCTTACTACAAGCTGAAATCACTAAGAAAGCTAAACTTACTAAGCTGAGATCACTGAGTGCTGTGTTAACTAGTGGGGGAGCCTGAAAATCTGTTGCTAAACAGCTGGCAGAGTAGAGCAGTTTGCAGCATGGCTGGAGCAGCCCATGGAATAGTGAGTGGAGCTGAGCTGAACAGTTTGCAGGACTGTTGGAGTGGCCCGTGGAACGGTGAGTGGAGCAGAGCGGAGCGATTTGTGGACTGCCCCAAGGAACAGCGAACGAACATGCAGAGCAGTTTGTGGGGATGGCTCGAGGAGCGGCGCAGCTGGTGGCGCAGATAGTGGAGTGGAGCCGGTCGTGGTGAAGGCTGCAGGAGAACTCCACGGAGAAGTGGCACAGTCGGCCCCAACCCACGTAAGGTGCCCCTTAACACCCTGTGTGCCTTCCCCCCATTTCCACCCAGTCTGAGGGGGTAAAACTCTGCAGATGAATTTTTGAACTCTGGGGTGACACTGCCCAGGGACAGAGACTTTTGGGTTGTTGGACTTTGGGGTGATTGGACTTAAGACCCTAAGGGGAAAAGGACATTGCCAAAACTTACTTGGAGGTGGGTCTTTTGCTCAAGGTTTGTGTTCTGAATCCTGTTTGTGGTGTTTCCCCAATATGATGCCACATTGTTTCCCTCCTTTATTAAAAGGATTTTGCTACACTCAGACTTTGTGCTTGTGAGAGGGGAAGTATTGCCTTCTAGAGGCGCCTGGGGGAGTGGTATGTAATTGTCCCAGGTCACTGGGTGGGGGATCAAGCCGGTTTTGCATTGCATTATTGAAACGGAACCCCTGGATACTGAACCCGGCCCTTGTTGCTGCCAACTCAGAGGGGCAGAAGGGTTACACTTAGGTCTCAAGGGGCTATGGATATTCACACCGCTTTTTCCTGCTGCAACCATCAAGTTAACTCATCCCAAAGGTTCCCCCGCCTCTTCAGTTACACCCAGTTGTTCTATACACTGGAGCCCTTCTCTGCCTTGGGCATAACTGTTCATGGCAGGCGTGGGGCTGCATGCCTTGCTGGCACTGCACTGGTAGATCGCTTGATTTTGCAATATCCTAGTAAACATCCCAACTCTTCTGTGACATAGTGCAAGTGTTTGGAAAGGGTTAATGCTGCTCCTGGAGCAGTGCAGGAGACAAAGGTGTGTGTGTGTGTGTGTGTGTGTGTGTGTGTGTGTGTGTGTGTGTGTGTGTGTGTGTGTGTGTGTGTGTGTGTGTGTGTGACCTTGCTTGCTGGGTGGCATATGTGAGTCATTAAAGAACAGGTTGAAACTG
Source organism: Gopherus evgoodei (assembly GCF_007399415.2). Classification (NCBI taxonomy): domain Eukaryota; kingdom Metazoa; phylum Chordata; order Testudines; family Testudinidae; genus Gopherus; species Gopherus evgoodei. The sequence goes on along the minus strand of NW_022060005.1, from coordinate 3,446,568 downwards.
ACCCAGATTGACAGAGGATCCGAAAAGACAGGGAGATCCCCCCTTCCCTGACAACTGAACAAGGGACACTGGCAGGAAAGGGTGGGCAGGACTTGTGAAGGCAGCTGGAGAACAAAGGGGGAAAGGAGCTGAGTGGCCGGAGAAGGGCTGCCTTTGGAAGAGATTCAACAGCTCTGCTTGCAGACTGAAAAAGTGACAGAGCCAGAAATGGAATCCATCACAGCTTGGCTGGCTTGTTACAGTGCTGGCTTGGCTAGGGCGGCCCCATGGCAGAGTAGGGAGTATTAACCTGGTAATGCTGCATGGAAGTTTTACTAGTTTACTGTCTGCATTAATTCTAGATGGTGATGGGAAATAAGGGTGTGACATCACAGAGGGTTGGCACTTGATGGCCAGCACATAAAGGATGGTGGCTGTCATTCGTAACCTGAGCCCAGGAGGGGATTGAGGCCAGGTGACACCTTCTACCCAGGAAACTGGACAAAGGCTGGAGGAGGAGCTGGGGTGTGTGGCTTGGTGAGGCTGCTGGAGGGAGTTTTCAGTTTGGAGCTGGTAGGGAGATGAAGGGAGGCCTAGAACCTGGGTGTGGGCTCCTCACCCCCTAAAATGGACCTGACTGAGGGGTCCTGTTTTCTGTACCTACAAGCTCTGTTTTAGACTGTGTTCCTGTTGTCTAATAAACCTGTTTTACTGGCTGGCTGAGAGTTGCGGTGAATCACAGGCCCTGAATCCCCCACACTCTGTGACAATCTGATGTGCTGAGACTACCTCTGAGCCTGTTTTCTTTGCCAGTTTGGGACTCTAGAACTCTGTCTAGTTGAGCCAGACACGCCAGCCTGCTGCAACACAGACCCAGGGTCTGAACCACGCCCCCAAAGCTGCTGACTTAACTGAAAACAGCTCAGCAAGTACTCCTGTCTCCAGTACCCAGACACCCAGTTCCCAATGGGATCCAAACCCCAAATAAATCTGTTTTGCTCTGTATAAAGCTTATATAGGGTAAACTCATAAATAGTCCACTCTCTATAACACTGACAGAGAGATATGCACAGCTGTTTGCTCCCCCAGGTATTAATCACTTACTCTGGGTCAATTAATTAACAAAAGTGATTTTATTAAGTATAAAAATAGGATTTAAGTGGTTTCAAGTAATAACAGACAGAACAAAGTATGTTACCAAGCAAAATAAAACAAAACACACAAGTCTAAGCCTAATACATTAAGAAACTGATTACAGATAAATCTCACCCTCAGAGATGTTCCAATAAGCTTCTTTCACAGACTAGACTCCTTCCTAGTCTGGGCCCAATCCTTTCCCCTGGTACAGTTCTTGTTAGTTCCAGTAGGCATCTTAGGTGAAAAGCAGGGGATTTCACATGACTGGGGCTCTTTGTTCTGTCCCACCCCCTTTTATAGCTTTGGCACAAAGCAGGAAGCCTTTGTCTCTCTGGGTTCCCACCCCTCCTTCTAAATGGAAAAGCACCAGGTTTAAGATGGATTCCAGTGTTAGGTGACATGGTCACATGTCACTGTAATACCTCCTTCTTCATTACCTTCATTACATAGGAAGGATTGCAGAGAAACAAACCCATTCACAGTTCATTGATTCTGAAGCATCCTGAATGGCTTCCACTTAATATGTTTACATCAGTAATATAAGTTTATATCTTATTCTCCTAACTCCAGACATAGAATCATAGACTTTAAGGTCAGAAGGGACCATTATGATCATCTAGTCTGACCTCCTGCACAACATAGGCCATAGAATCTCACCCACCCACTCCTGTATCAAACCTGTGTCTGAACCATTGAAGTCCTCAAATCATGGTTTAAAGACTTCAAGCTGCAGAGAATCTTCCAGCACACAGGCCTTCTCTATATTGGCAATACCTCCCAGCTTGGTGTCATCCACAAACTTTATTAGCACATTCCCACTTTTTGTGCCAAGGTCAGTAATAAAAAGATTAAATAAGATTGGTCCCAAAACCGATCCTTGAGGAACTCCACTAGTAACCTCCCTCCAACCTAAGAGTTCACCTTTCAGTATGACCCGTTGTAGTCTCCCCTTTAACAAGTTCCTTATCCACCTTTCAATTTTCATATTGATCCCCATCTTTTCCAATTTAACTAATAATTCCCCATGTGGAACTGTATCAAATGCCTTACTGAAATCAAGGTAAATTAGATCCACTGCATTTCCTTTGTCTAAAACATTTGTTACCTTCTCAAAGAAGGAGATCAGATTGGCTTGGCACATCTACCTTTTGTAAAACCATGTTGTATTTTGTCCCAATTACCGTTGACCTCAATGTGCTTAATTACTTTCTCCTTCAATATTTTTTCCAAGATCTTGCATATTACAGATGTCAAACTAACAGGCCTGTAGTTGCCTGCATGCAAACAAATGGGATGAACAGTAGATCATAAGCTTTGTAATAAAGAGTCCTGTTGTTGCAGGCACAGAGGGTGCCCAAGACAAGCAACAGTGGTTTGTGCCCGGAGTGCTTAGCGCCAATAAACACACCAGGGTGGAGAAGCAAGCAAAGTTTATTTGAGATCTCAAAGTGGTGCTGGGAGACTTAGCATGCCTCAGATCCAGCACCCCCACACAAGCGGCTTTTCCCTTTTTGTAAGTTTTTTTTCTCTTTCTTCTTTCTTCCCCCCCCCTTCCTTCCTCCTCTCCCTGTAGCAATTACGTAAGCACAGGTGCATTAAGTAATCTTGGCGCGGCAGCTCGTTAGTAAGTTTTCCTTCTACAAGTTATCTTGTCCTTCTGCTAAAAGTGCACAGGCCTCATTATTTCTGCTTTAGACCAGTTAGAACTGTTGCAACTGATAACGGCTGTTACACCTGGCCTTTTAGGTCGATTAAAGTTCAAACATGGAGGGACTTTTGTCTGCTGAGGCCTAAAACCAGGAAGGCTCCATACCCTTGTGGCCTTCCACCCTCCTGAGTTACTTAGGGTTATGCTTAGTGATACCAACAATTCCCTCCTTTGAGAAGACTCAACAAACTTTTGGCTGAGTTTTCTCATACTTTGAGGACAAAAAGCGATTAAGCTCTAGGGAGCTGGAGTGCTTTACAACTAGCAAGCAAGAGGAGAGTAACGATACACAACACCACACCAGTGAGCCGGAGGCGAACAATGCCTTCCCCTAGTCCCCCCAGGTTGGGTAACCAGCCTCAGAGGGAATCAGAAATAGTGGGTTCCCTTTCCTGGGCCTTCCGCTGCTCAAAAGCCTGTTTGGCTGACAGGATGTGCTTGTTAATATCCTGTGCGCTTTCTGGGACTTAAGTACAGCATTCATCCCCTATAAGGGCGCACACCCAGCCCTGGGAAGCCACACTTCCATCCAGGAAGTGTCCACATATGTCTCCATGATCACAGATCAGATGGTATTCCTGATGCGTCTGTAAGGGCAGTGGGCCAAGTCTAGTACTCAAGAGCACTCCGAATGGGCATCAGCTGGTCATTCAGGAAATCCCAAATTCCTAAAGATACTAGATCCCACTGCAATGCCTTCCCAGCCTCAGTTATATTCAATATCATCTTTCCTTGGTGTAGTACTATATTACATCTGTTATTTAACTATTCTCAGGTACTTTCAAAAGGCATCAACATTAATAGCATGGGGGGGTTACATTATTAGTCACTCTCCAGGACACAGGGTGCAGCCTGTAGAATAAACCCCAAACTCCAATCAACACCACATTCCCAAGCATGGGTCCCGCAAATGTCCTCCCGACAGTGTATAATTCTTTGTTTCTTTACCAGAGTCAGTTCTTAACGTCCTTTCTAGTCAGGAATCCCTGGACTTTGGCAATTTTAGTGGAGTGAGTGTTCCTTCTTCTTTCCCAAAACAGTCATGGTGCAGCATCCTACAGGGGAGAGGTTACTAGCACATCATCCTGTAATGGTTTTGATTCTTCTAGAAAAATTCAAAGGCACAGTAGATCTGTCAGTGGACAAGGGAGAGGTTACGAGCACTTTACCTTGTACTTTTTCCCTACTGTCCAGAAGGCACAGTGGAGCTAGAAGGTGAAATAGGCTAATCATCAGTAGGAGAATTCTCCCAACGTGGAGGGGTCTTTTTGCAGTGAGAATCTTGGGTCCAAGCAGTCAGTCTTTGGCACTTCACAGTGGTGTTGGTAGGTGGCAGGACTTAATAAGGGCCTTTCCAGGGTGGAGCCAGAGCAGTCTTTCGTTGGTGGACCTTTACCTCAATCCGGTTTCCTGGTTCCAAGGAGTGGCAGGGCTGCTAGGGTCTTTGGGTAGTGCTTCTTTACCTATGAGAAAAGAAACTTAACACATTTCATTAGTGCCTGGCAGTGTTTTTCAGATCTCATAGCTGCGTGGGCAAATTCAAGCCCTCCTTTTCCTGATTGTTAGCCAAGTCTTAACTGTGAGCAGTGTCCTTGAATGGAGTCAGTGTCTTATCTATAGCCTAAGCTTGCTATTTTATTTTATTTTTTTCAGTTAATTCATTCTGTTCTTTGTCCTTCTTTCCTTCTTGGCTTCTTTTAACCTGCAAAGGAAACTTCCACTTTTTACTTATACACCTTTTTCCCAACAATGAAGACATAAACATTGTCATTATACAGTACATTAGTCTTATTATTTAATATATGCCACACACACACCCTTTTACTAAAATAACCTGATTACAGAGCTTTGGAGCAACAAGCACACCCACTTTGAGGAGTTCCTTCAAATCCAACCTCTAGTCCAATAGCTTTCCACAATCCCCAGCCCTCTGGCTAGAAATCTGAGGTAACCAGAAAGATCCCATATACAATATGGGGAGTGGGTTAACTTTTCATGCCCTTGCTTTCAAAGACTGTTGTATGCAAATTTTAACAACAATTTTTACAATTAACAGTTTGACCAATGAAGTTTCTTTTTCTTACTTAAGGAAATGCATTAGACTTTAGTGTATCACATTCTCCTGATTTATCCAAACACTTTGTATTCCAAGTTGAACAAAACAAGTATCTGCATTTTAATTTAACCTTTTTGTTTAATTTTAAAATAGACTATTCTATGAAAATATTAAACACAACAATTCTGGCCACAAGACAAACACCACAGGACAGAACATAGAACACAGAACATAATTCTTATTGTGCCAGTAAATGCATGGTACGTTGAATGCTGTTCAGCTGGCCTCAGTTTTCTCTGGTTATCTGAAAGACAAAAAAACAGAGGTTTACCCACCCCTTCTGGGCAGACAATCATCGCTTGAAATATACAAATACCCTTGTTGACTTCAGGCAAAACAGAGGAACTACCCCATATTTTTTTGTATTTGTTTCATAGGCAGCCCAGATTTTCAATTACATGACACTGTATAAATTCTTCAGCTAATTTAACTAAATTAGTCATAGCCAAATCAAATGATTGCAATCCAATAATTTCTTTGCCTGAATTTATTTACAAACATTTCACAGACACCAAAAACATTTTCTTTAGCATTTTTACAAAATTCAACTGCTGTTTCCTCCAGCAACTACAGAGTTAACTTCTCACCCTCCCTTAAATCACTTGCTTGTCTCCCAACAGCCACTTTTATCAACTTAACTCACCATTCCAAGTAAGTCCTGGGTATTTGAAATCCCCATGCTTACACTTACTGACTCCTTCCTTCCACTACACCCTTAAAGTTTTCCAATCTGTTTTCCAATCTCTCTGGCCATGTCTACATCTAAAACTTTACAGTGCTGGTTGTTATAGCTGTATTAGTACAGCTGTATAGGGCCAGCGCTGCAGAGTGTCCACACTTACTGCTAGCAGCGCTGCAAGTGCTGTTAGATGTGGCCACACTGCAGCGCTGTTGGGAGTGATGCATTGTGGGCGGCTATCCCACAGGGCACCTCGTCCCAAAGCGGCACTGGGGCTTGTGGGAAGGGGAAGGAAGTGTGATTGTCCTTCTGCTTCCTGTTCCTGTTCCAACGGCCAGCGTTGCTTTGGTACACATGCGGAGCACTGTGGCAGCATTGTGACTCTAAAGCGGTTTTTCTGCATTATCTTTCAAGAATGGATCCTCAGGTACTGAATACCTTACTAATGACTATTGCCAGCACATCTTGCCTTACTGTTGATCTAATCCTTAGGCTGCTAAATGTGCGTGTGACTGACATTGAGGAGTGGGACGATGGTACTGAATCGCATCAATATGCAGACAGTACAATGCTAGTGGCAATAACAGACGTGCTCTGCTCCGTGGACCGGCGCGTTTGGGCTCGGGAAACCAGCACTGAGTGGTGGGATCACATCGTCCTCCAGTCATGGGATGACGAGCAGTGGCTGCAGAACTTTCGTATGAGGAAAGCCACTTTCATGGGACTTTGTGATGATCTCGCCCCCAACCTGCAGCGCATGAACACGAGATTTAGAGATGCCCTTTCTGTGGAGAAGCGGGTGGCTATTGCAATCTGGAAGCTGGCAACTCCAGACTGTTTCCGATCGGTGGCGAACCAGTTCAGAGTGGGAAAGTCCACCGTTGGAATGGTGCTGATGCAAGTTTGCAGGGCCATTAATCGAACACTGACAAGAAGAACCGTGACTCTTGGGAACGTGCAGGACATTTTAGATGGCTTTGCAGAAATGGGCTTCCCTAACTGTGGAGGGGCAGTAGATGGGACGCATATTCCTATTATCTCTCCACCCCACCTGGCATCGGAGTATATTAATCGCAAGGGGTACTTCTCTGTGGTTCTGCAAGCGCTTGTGGATCACCGTGGGCATTTCACTGACATTTACTCTGGATGGCCTGGAAAGGTGCACGATGCACGCATATTTAGGAACAGTGCCCTGTTCAGGAGGCTTAGGGCCGGGACCTTTTTCCCAGATCACAAGATAACAGTAGGGGAAGTGGAAATGCCCATCGTGATTCTGGGAGACCCCGCTTACCCATTAATGCCATGGCTCATGAAACCATATACGGGGAAGCTTGACAGGAGCAAGGAACGGTTCAACTACAGGTTGAGCCGCTGTAGAATGACTGTGGAGCGTGCTTTTGGCCGTTTGAAAGCCCGCTGGCGCAGTCTGTTCGGGAAGCTAGATTTGATGGAAAGCAGCATTACCGCTGTTATATCCGCGTGCTGCACCCTCCATAATATTTGTGAAGGGAAGGGTGAAAGGTTCAGTGAGGAATGGACCTCCGAGGTTAGACGTTTGGAGAATGAGTTTGCTCAGCCAGAGAGCAGGGCTAATAGGGAGGCCCAGGAAAGGGCTTCAAGGATTAGGGATGCTATAAGGGAACAATTTGATGCTGAGAGCCAGCAGTAATGTTTGGTGCATGTGTTGTGCTTTGCTTTACCTTGCTGTGTATAATTAACCATTTCTATCACCAATAAAACATAGGGAAAGAAATACAAACCAAATCCTTTTATTTGTCATACAGTGAAAAACAGGAAAGGGGGTATGGGTAGTTCACAGTACATTCAGATGTTTTACTATTTCCTATTTTACTCAGTTGTAACCGTCTGATGCAACTCACCATTACTTTGCTGCAGAATGATGGGGGTGGAGTGCACTGGGTAAGAATTAAACATATCTTGGTTACTAGGTGATCTTATAGGTGTTGGGGGCAGCTGATGATAATAAGGAACTGGGTGCTGCATAAAGCTATTTTGAGGATACACAAGGGGACAAGGAACAGTGCTTTGGGAAGGCTGTGGGCTATCACGGTAGATATTTGTCTGTATGGCTACAAGAGACTCAAAAGACTTGGTTTGGCGAGACAGGAGTCTCATCATCTGCCTGGCTATTCTTTTGGCAGACAATTCCTGTCTCCTGCTTTCAGTCAGCCTCCATTCCTGTAAACTTTTTCTCCACTCCTCAGTCTTCCTACTTTCCCTGTTGTAGTGGTTCAGAACGGTCTTGATCAGCTCCTCTTTTGATTTCCTAGGATTGCGCCTCAAATTCTGCAATCTACGTGAGGCCGGTGACACAGCTGCATTACTCGAGTTGCCTAGAAAAAATAGAGATAGAGACATGTAAAACACAGGGGCATCATTGTTTATTATCAACTTTTGAAGGACACTGGAAACTGTAGGTAGCATCCCTCTCACATACCTCACATAACACTGTAGAGTTCAAGAAAGCTAAGACATGTCTAGCAGTGGGGTGAGTACTTTTGCTTAAAATTCTCCCATGTTAGTGGGATGCCTTGGTTCCTGCTTGGAAGGGGGGCCGGGTGAGGAAAAACCACCCCGCAGGACAGGGTTCCCGCTTGGAAGTGGGGGTGGGGGACGGACAGAGCACACCGCAGGGCAGGTTTCGCGCTTGGAAGGGGGGGTGGGGGACGGACAGAGCACACAGCAAGGCAGGTTTCACGCTTGGAAGGGTGGGTGGTGGACAGATAGAGCACACCGCAGGGCAGGTTTCACGCTTGGAAGGGGGGGTGGGGGACGGGCAGAGCACACAGCAGGGCAGGTTTCACGCTTGGAAGCGGGGATCGGCGAGGAAGAAACACCCCGCAGGACACGGTTCCCGCTTGGAAGGGGGGGTGGGGGACGGACAGAGCACACAGCAGGGCAGGTTTCGCGCTTGGAAGGGGGCGTGGGGGACGGACAGAGCACACAGCAGGGCAGGTTTCGCGCTTGGAAGGGGGGGTGGGGGACGGGCAGAGCACACAGCAGGGCAGGTTTCACGCTTGGAAGCGGGGATCGGCGAGGAAGAAGCACCCCGCAGGACACGGTTCCCGCTTGGAAGGGGGGGTGGGGGACGGACAGAGCACACCGCAGGGCAGGTTTCGCGCTTGGAAGGGGGGGTGGGGGACGGACAGAGCATACAGCAAGGCAGGTTTCACGCTTGGAAGGGGGGGTGGGGGATGGACAGAGCACACCGCAGGGCAGGTTTCGCGCTTGGAAGGGGGGATCGGCGAGGAAGAAGCACCCCGCCTGGATGCCTACGTGCTGGGAAGGGCGGGGGGGGTGGTGGATTGGGGCAGAGGAAACAGACCGCCTTGCGCTGGGGAGCCGTGCTTCTAGCTACCTGCCCTCAATTATCCCTAAACTATCCACAGGCTTTCATAATGCCAGACATATCACTGCTGCGTGTTACCAAGGAAGAGCGGGAGGGTATTCTACAGGAATGCGGATACCGCCCTGGCCCCTATGCAGCTCGCCTGTGTGCAGCCATGGTCCCCCCACCCCTCGCTGCACAGTGGATCGGACGAGTTAGCCTGACCGGGACAGGGACCACGGTGGCTCTACCTATAAACTTGTTAAAGCACATTGCCCAAGATCTAGCTGCAACTTTTCAAGAGATTACTCAGGCAGATTACACAGATGTCATTGATCAAATCAATGGGCTATTCCACGTTTAGGCATGCATGCAGTCAGCCATAACGAGAATCCTGCTATCACAAAGCATTGTAATCTACTTACCACGAGCACGATCCTCAGCTTCCTCATCAACGTCCGCTTCCAGCTGCTGGGACTGGCTAGTCTCCTCAGGGCTAGAGAAGAGCTCCTGGCTGCCTGTGTCCTGAGACTCCGGGGTGTCCCCCTCAACGCCAGTAGCATCACTGTATTCATCCTCTACACCATCCCCCAATTCTCCCTGCTCTGAACTCTCCATCGTGCTCCTAGGATTCACGGTGGGGTCACACCCAAGAATGGCATCCAGCTCCTTGTAAAACCTGCAGGTTGTGGGGGCTGCTCCTGAGCGTCGGTTTCCCTCACGGGCTTTGCAGTATGCACTCCTCAACTCCTTAATTTTTACTCTGCATTGCAAGGCGTCCCGTTCGTGGCCCCTTCTCATCATGGACTGCGATATCTGACCATAGGTATCGTAGTTTCTCCTTCTGGAGCGCAGCTGTGTTTGAACAGCCTCATCTCCCCACACACTAATTAGATCCTGCAGCTCTGCATTGGTCCATGCTGGGGCTCGTTTGTTGCGTGGAGGCATGGTCGCTGAATGATTGATTGATTAATTGCACTCCACGCCTGACTGAGCAAACAGGAAGGTGATTTTTGAAATTTCCCGGGGCATTTAAAGGAGGGGTCAGGTGAGCACAGGGCAGAGGAGTTTTCTTGATTACCAGAGAGGTATCCTCAGGTATGCTGGGATACCTGCTTATTCCACGGAGGTCAAGAAAAGCGCTGGTGAGTGTCTACATTGCATTACCAGCGCTGGATCACCAGCGCTGGATCCTCTACACCCGAGACAAAACGGGAGTACGGCCAGCGCTGCAAACAGGGAGTTGCAGCGCTGGTGATGCCCTGCAGATGTGTACACCCTCAAAGTTGCAGCGCTGTAACTCCCTCACCAGCGCTGCAACTTTCTGATGTAGACAAGCCCTCTGTCTGTTGCCTGCCCGCCTGGGCCCGATCCTACTTTTCTTGCTGAACCGTCCCTTCCATGGGCACCAACTTGTTCCACTACCAGTTTAGCTAGGAGGGTGGGCTTCTCAACTAGCCCCCACCCTTCCTGGTCTCTTCCCTTAAACATTCTTACTCACAAGACTACCCGAGTCCTCCCTCGTGAGGCTTGTCACCTGGATGAAAACACATGGCCCATTGGGCAAAGGCCATTTACTTAACATATAATCCAAACACCTTTAGAAGGTTTACCCAGAGACCCATCCATCTGTCTGCTGACACTTAAACAGAAAAGAGAATTACACAGAGCGGAGGAACTTACAGTCTAAGCCAGACTTCCCCACTTCTAACACTGACCGCTACAGGGGACAGGACAGAAGGATCTCAATTCGACCTCAGAGCTTCTTCACACGCATGGCTTCCACTCCGAGGAATTACGAACGAGAGGTTCAGTTCCGCCCACAATCCTAACGCCCAAATGAACAGAGCAGGAAAACAACAGTAACTGGTTAAACAGAACAGAACCAGAAACAGATAGCATTTCCTTATCCTATTAGGGCTCACTTTTAATCATGCAGTTCTCAACATATAACACCAACAGTACCAAGCAAAGCAAAGATAAAAATAACAGGGGTAAAACAAATAGATGGTGTAAATTCTGCAGGGCTCCCCCCTTCTTAATTGCTCACCAAACTGTGACAAATTTCTGTTACCAATCTATCCCTCGTGTCAGGTGATCAGGCTGACACTACAGGATTGTTGGGGGACGATAAAGAAAACTCACCATATAACTGAATTTTAAAGCTTCATTCATAAAATAATAAAACAACAACAGAGAGTGTTGGGAACGCTCCCTCATCACTCAGGGAAACATTAATGCCCCAAACCCCTTTCATACCCACGCACATACGTCCAGACTGGCCACTTCTGTGTATAATGTTCAGAGGAGGGGGAGAGGTGGAAGGGAGATTATCCTGTATACAGCTTGTCCAGAATTTCCAACATGCTTCCGCTCTTGGGAGAGCTGTTCTCTTACACCCTGGAATCTCCTGCAGCGTCTCTTTCAGAGATTCCAGTCCAGGTCGGCTGCCTGTGGCTTCTTGGGTGTCACCAAGCCACACTGGCTCCGGGGTCACAAAGGCACTCTGTTGGATCTTACTGGACAGTTAAGCTTTGGAAACGTAATCTCAGTTCTGTAATTTATATTGCCTTTGGTTCGCCTCTGTCAATTTTCCTTTTTCCACAGCCAGCTGGGGCCAAAAGCAGTTTTTCTTTGTACTTAGCATAGTCTGTTTTGATTCTTGACCTTGAACGCAGAGCAACTTTCTTTTTATCCCTGAGCCAAGCTGAATTTCAAATTAACCCATTCCTTTCCTCAATAGATAAATTTGTTCATGCTGTGTCAAGGCTTTTTGGTGATTAAATGCTCCTCTTAGATGTATGATCTTATCTAGATTGAAGTACCTTCTAGTGGGCATTGTTTAGATGGATTTTCACGCGTGTAAATATTCCAATTCTCTAAATACCTGCAGGTTGATGAACCATAATGTACGTACATGTAATATGTGGGGGTACATTAGGGGGTGAGATGGAATGTTTAGACTGCCCCCCCCCATTTTCCACTTACACACACAGGGAGGGTGCCCTGTCTGCGCTAGCGGCTCATAAACTAAGGATTTTTCCCTACAGGGTACTCACACAGGAGAGGCTAACGAAGATGGCCACGATCCTCCTACACCTCCCTTCAGCAAAGAGCGTCGGCTAGTCTCTGGGAGACGGCGCCGCTTACTCTGATTGCATCCAGTGAGATGATCAGACTGTCAGTAGCCCACATGGAAAGGAAAGGGGAAGGGAAGAGGGGTACACACACTCCTAGACCCAGGCAGCTTCCTCACCGGACGATGCCAGGCCGAGTCAGCCCACCATGGGTCGGACCTCCTAAAGATCCACTAGTTACTGGGCTTGAGTTAGAGTAGTCCTGGTCACGAGCTTTTGCTTCACAGGGTACTCTGTGCGTCTTCCGGTAACAGTCACTCACACTGGCCCCCAGTACCATTCTGCATCTGATCTTGCTTTTTAGCTACAACAGGGAGAGAGTGCACTAGGACATAGGGTCTCCCCTTTCTAGACAGGTCCCTCCTTTGTCCCTGCACTATCCCTAACCTGCTTTTGAATCCTTGCACTCCACCAGACAGGGGGAAGAACAGGAGCTACGGTGGGGGATTTTTACAAGAGCTCTCCAGACAAACAGCTTCAGAAGCTACCCGTTCGCTGACAAAACAGGAGTAATTGGAGGATCATGTTATAATTAAGTGATCCTTCCGGTGGCCACCTTTCTGGTCCTCTAGTTGATATTGAGGCCAGTCTATTATAAAGAACTTTTTCAGTTTGCTTTTAGTTAGTGGATCTGATCCAAGCACTTCCCAATTCGCTAGAATGCATTCTAAGGGTGTACACTGTGCCCTGCCTGTACTCTGTTCCTGCCCCATATCCTAGGGTGACACTGAGCATCCCCAGGTCCTAACAGGCAAAAATCCAGACCACTGGACTGTTCCTACCTTATCCAAGGGACCGGTTCCTCACCGTCGCCCTCAACTGCTTCTCCACTACTCGAGCGAGTTGCACCGTTGTGCCCTCTGGGGTCGGTCGAACTGTGTCTCCGCTGAGGCCCCCGGTGAAGTCACCGGTGTGCACTGGGCGTCGGTAGTCACCGCGATCCGTTGACCTCCAGGAGGGATCTGGGCAAAGCTAATTTTCACCTCCATCCACCCAGGGATGCCAAAACTGTTGCAGGCACAGAGGGTGCCCAAGGCAAGCAACAGTGGTTCGTGCCCGGAGTGCTTAGCGCCAATAAACACACCAGGGTGGAGAAGCAAGCAAAGTTTATTTGAGATCTCAAAGCGGTGCTGGGAGACTTAGCATGCCTCAGATCCAGCACCCCCACACAAGCGGCTTTTCACTTTTTATAAGTTTTTTTTCTCTTTCTTCTTTCTCCCCCCCCTCCTTCCTCCTCCCCCTGTAGCAATTACATAAGCGCAGGTGCATTAAGTAATCTTGGCGCGGCAGCTCGTTAGTAAGTTTTCCTTCTGCAAGTTATCTTGTCCTTCTGCTAAAGGTGCACAGGCCTCATTATTTCTGCTTTAGACCAGTTAGAACTGTTGCAACTGATAACGGCTGTTACACCTGGCCTTTTAGGTCGATTAAAGTTCAAACATGGAGGGACTTTTGTCTGCTGAGGCCTAAAACCAGGAAGGCTCCATACCCTTGTGGCCTTCCACCCTCCCGAGTTACTTAGGGTTATGCTTAGTGACACCAACACTGTGGCACCTTATAGACTAACAGATGTATTGGAGCATGAGCTTTTGTGGGTGAATACCTACTTCATCGGATGCATGCTCATGCTCCAATACATCTGTTAGTCTATAAGGTGCCACAGGACTCTTTGCTGCTTTTACAGATCCAGACTAAAACAGCTACCCCTCTGATACTTAAGCTTTGTAATGATACCTTACAAGAGGCCTTGTGCATAAAGCATATTCCAGGTACATCATATTCACACTGACAAACATATTTTTATAAAGCATATGGAGTGCAATGACACACCAAGGATTTCCAGTTGCTGCAGCCAGATGACTAATAAATGGGTCCCTCATTTTGCAAAAGATGCTGGTGCCACTGAAAATACTTTCTGAGAGTGTTGCGCCCTGGAGGGGCCCAGTACAAGTCTTTGGCACAAGTCCAGCTTGGCCAGATTCGCTGCAGGGAGCCCCGAAGAGAGACAGGGATTGCTCGTGCTGACAGCCCAGTCCGGGAGTCTTGGAGTCATGGCCCTGCCACTGTGGAGCTGTGTGGGTCCTTGAGGCCTGTCGGGGTCACTCTCAGGGGACTGGTGACAGGCTGGGACATAGACCAGAACTGTGGATCCATACCTTCAAATGCAGCAGGAAATCTTTCAGCAATTCCCTCTGCTGCAATACATCCTTTCACAGATTCCCCTGCCCTTGGGACATGTAATGATTTTAAAGGCATCAGTCCCCGTATTGGTGTCACTGGTGTGTTTGTTGCACAGAAATCTAGATTTGGGCATTTCCCCTCATACCTGCTGTGATGCAGGTAAGCCAAGGCCTAGGTGTCCGCTGAGACCTGACAAATTCCCCGATAGGAGGCGGGCCAGCCCATGCGTGTGAGCATGTCGTTCAAAGCAGAGATTAAGAGAGAGAAGGATGTGTTTAATGTTCAAACATCATAAAAAAACGGTGGGATGTTGCATGCATGTTTTTCACTTTGCTGTGCTCTGTTAGAATGTGATAGCAAACGTTTGCATTGCGTATACCCCTGTAACTAATGCTAGGTGTGCTCCAGCACTTTCGTTGGTAAAACTACTGACGTAAGTGGAATGTGGAACGCAAAAGAAGAACTTTAACAGGAAAATGCTAATTCCTGCATCTGGAAAGCAAATAATCATGAGATCAAAGAGCAAAGCCTTAGGTCATGTCTACACTTACAAGCTGACAGCTGCACAGCTGTAGTGATGTAGATGAGCCGCTGTAAGAATGCTTGTGTAGCCGCGTGATGCCGATGGGCAAGAGCTCTCCCGTCAACATCATAAAACCAGTCCAACAAGCAGCGGTAGCTATATCTCCCACTGACATAGCCCTGTGCACACGAGCACTTATGCCGGTGAAACTTATGTCATTCAGGGGTGTGATTTTTTTTCACATACCTGAGTGACAAAAGTTTTGCCGACATAAGTGCTAGTGTAGATGTGGCCTTGATTAAGCATGCTCCAAACCCCTTCCCTGCCACCCTTTGAAGACAGGACCTGTGTGGGATCTCTGCCGGCAGCTTGGGCTCTGTGAGCTGAAGCTGTAAATATGGACATGAGGAAAAATTCATCATTTCAGGACTGTTTATCTTCCCACGGGGCAGAATAACCAGATGAGAAGATGCAGCTCCCCATAGTCACTCTGGGTAGCCCTGAAGGACTCTCAGGAAACTGCCAGATTACTACATCTCTGCTATGTTTTGAAACGATAGCCTGTGACTGACCTGTGCATATATTTGAACCTCTCAATCTAATTATTTTTACTCAGCTAATAAACGTTTAGAACGTTTACTATAGAAGTGGCTCCCAGCCTTGTCTTTGGGGTGAGATCCTGGATTCCCATCGATCTAGGTGAGTGACTGGTCTCCTGGGACTCGGTGTAACCTGGGATATTTGTGATTCTTGGAGTAAGTGGCCATTTATCACATAGGCCAGCTTGCCTGGGTAGCAAGCTAGACTGGAGGGTCAAAGGGGACTGTCTGGGGCTCTGTTATAAGACGACTGTAGTACTTTGGGATTCACATTTGTCACTGGCTTGGTGAAATTTAACACCCTAAAAGTAAGAGAGAGAGAGAGTGTGTGTGTGTGTGTGCGTGCGCGCGTGTGTTAGATTGACTGATTGCACTTCTCTGTTTCATCGTGTGCACATCTTGACTTGTGTTATTTAGTGCTTGCACTTGCTTTTTGCATCATGCATGTCTCCTGTCCTCTGGCTATTCTAAAAGCTTTTCCTGATGTTAAATTGTCCTCTCTTAGTTGTTTTTTTCTTGTATTCCTTTTGAGTTTCATCCCATTCGGATTCTCTCCTGTGGTATGTCCTCACCATCTGGCAAAGCACAGTCTTTTATTCTCAGAGATAGCTGGGTTACCCACTCATCAGTTGTTTCAATAGACCCCTGGTAGAAAACTCTTCTTTGTATGGAGGTGTTTTTCTTTGCAAAACAATAGGCCTGAAAGAGCATTTCTGGATTGTTCCTATCTGCTTCCAACAGCTTGCCTGTAGAGACCCCTGCTCTGCAGATATCCTTGCCTTTTTGTCCACACATATTACAAAAGGATTGGTTCTCCGGGCCGCACACAACTTTTCTAATTCAGCTCCTGCAAACATCAACTCCTTCCGCCTAGCCCAGTTCTGTGCTGTGCTTCTGGTCCCGCAGCCTCTAGGTGGCGCATTTCTCACATTGCGCTGAACGAAAGCCAGGGTCTGTTTGGGTTTTGTTTTTACTCCATGTATTGCCGACGGTGCAGACTGTTCCCAGGAATAGAGATCCACACAGGGCAGTGGGAATTACATAGGCCAGGGTCTCCAAACTATGGCCCGTGAGCTGGATCTGGCCTGGGACTTCCATTTGTCCGGCCCTCCAACCAACAGGGGAGAAGCGAACAGAGGAGCAGGCAGGGGAAGGGACCGCCAGCAGCGGCAGCACAGCTGAGCTGTGCAGTGGGGTGAATGCCTCTGGGAGCCCGTGTCCCCCCAGAAGGGAAGCCAACTTAGGGGAGAGTTGCTGCTGCAGCCGAGCAGGCATGGACCTCTGCCTTAGAGTAAAAATACAAGCCAGATGTGTAATTACATCTCCAATAAATGGAGTAAAGAAGATGGAAATTAACAATTTCATAATGGTTAAATTTTAACTACAGCACTAATAGAACCAAACAGTATTTGTATGATACAAATTTGTGAGTTTTTAGAAATAAAATAAAAACAATTATGTGAAATGATTTTTAATGTATTGACAAATATTTTGTGTGATTTCACAGTACCTGCATCGATTAACTTGTATACCTGATTTAGGATTTAATGCAACACTGACACAGTAGAGTAGTGTTGTTTTTTTAACAATTTTGCATATATTTAATTTTTTTCACTGTCGCTTCGGTCCGCGAAGCCTCTTCAAAAATCTAATATGGCTCTCGTCTCATGAAGTTTGGAGATCCCTGACATAGGCTTTCAAATACACACTGTACACGTACTTGGAGACAGCCAGCGTATCAGACTCACTGCCATGCCTCTGGTGGAGGGATAGCACCCTGCATGGGTGCTGACTGCATGAGTGTTCTGGGGCTGGAGCGCTCATGGAAAAAAAATTGTGGGTGCTCAGCACTATGGTGACCAGATGTCCCAATTTTATAGAGAGAGTCCCAATTTTTGGTCTTTTCCTTATATAAGCTCCTATTACTCCCACCCCCACCCTATCCCAATTTTTCATATTTGCTGTCTGGTCACCCTACTCAGCACCCACCAGTAGCCCCATGGATCAGTGCCCCCTCCATCCCTCCCTCCATCCCAGTGCCTCCCACCCGCTGATCAGCTGTTAGTTTGGTGGGCCCTGCTGATCAGCTGTTTGGTGGTGGGCAGCAGGTGCTGGCAGGAGGGGAGAGAGCGTGGTCAGGAAGAGGCAGAACAAAGGCAGGGCCTTAGGGAGGGGGCAGAATGGGGACAGGGCCTCGGGATGGAGCAGCCACCGGAAAAAATGAAAGTCCATGCCTCTGGCACCCTGGGCATGAATACAATACAAAGGGTGTTGCTGCCTGCTGCTAGGGCCAGTGCGTCATGTACACCTGGTGCTCGGGAGGTTGTATGGCGCTATTAGCAAGCCAGGCACCAGTAGCAGATATAGACTCACTCTTTCTCAGGGTACGTCTTCACTATGAAATTAGGTCGATTTAATAGAAGTTGATTTTTTAGAAATCGATTTTATACAGTTGTTTGTCTGTGTCCCCACTAAGCGCATTAAGTTGGCAGAATCCATCCTCACTCCCGTAGCTAGCATCGACTTTCAGAGCGGTGCACAGTGGGTAGCTATCCCACAGTTCCCACAGTCTCCACTCCCCATTGGAATTCTGGGTTGCGCTCCCAATGCCTGATGGGGCAAAAACATTGTCACAGGTGGTTCTGGGTACATGTCATCAGGCCCTCCCACCCCCACGTGAAAGCAAGAGCAAAAAATTGTTTCTTGCCTTTTTTCTTGGGTTACCCATGCAGACGACATACCACGGCAAGCATGGAGCCTGCTCAGCTCACTGTCACTGTACGTCTCTCAGGTGCTGCTGACAGACATGGTACTGCATTGCTACACAGCAGCAGCTCCTTGCCTTTGCAAGTTGGCAAAGATGGTTACCAGTCATATTGTACCATCTGCTGCTGTCCTGGGTGCTCCTGGCCGGCCTCAGTGAGGTCGGTCAGGAGCACCTGGGCAGACATAGGTGCTCCTCGCTGGCCTCGCTGAGGTCAGTCGGGGGACTCCTGGACAAAAATAGGAATGACTCCCCAGGTCATTCTCTTCTTTAAGTTTTGTCTAATGGAGATTCAGTCCTGCCTGGAATATCAGAACCAGAGAGGAAAACTGCTGCTCCAGGTCAGAGCCCCAGACATCCCACAGAAATGATGAGCTGTATGCCATTCTAGGGGGTGCCCCTGCAACAAGCCCACCCATTGCTTCCCTCATCCCGGGCTACCTTGGCAGTTATCCCCCCATTTGTGTGATGAATTAATAAAGAATGCAGGAATTTGAAACAACACTGACTTCATTGCCTCTGCAAGCAGAGATCAAAGAGAGGAAGGGAGGACAGTTGGCTTACAGGGAAGTAGAGTGAACCACCATTTTGCACTTGCTCAGCCTATATTTGGACTGCTCCTTACAACTGTCCAGGCTTCACGAGCAGTGGGGACAAGGGGTAGGCTGGGGTAGATGCAACCACGCGGTGCTGCCGACTAGGAGAGCGGCCTGAGGCAGAAGCCTCCAGCTGGCATGATATTCCAGGCAGGACTGAATCTCCATTACACAAAACTTTAAGAAGAGAATGACCTGAAGTCATTCCCATTTTTTGTCCAGGTGCCCCTGACCGACCTCACCGAGGCTGGCCAGGAGCACCCATGTCTGCCCAACTGCCCCCGACTGACCTCACCGAGGCCAGCCAGGAGCACCCATGGGATGATGATGATGGCTACCAGTCATACTGTACCATCTGCCATCCGCAAGGCAAGGCAAGGGGATGCTGCTTTGTAACACTGCAGTACCATGTCTGCCAGCAGCACCCAAGAGACATACGGTGACAGTGAAAAAAGGCAAGAAATGATTTTTTGCCATTGCTTTCATGGGGGTGGGGCCTGATGACATGTACCGGAACCACCCGCGACAATGTTTTTGACCCATCAGGCACTGGGAGCTCAACCCAGAATTCAAATGGTGGGCGGAGACTGTGGGAACTGGGGGATAGCTGTAGGAACTAGGGGATAGCTGGTCAATCACCCCTCCCTCACTGAGAGCAATGGCTGAGAATTGTTTTGCGCCTTTTTTCTGCTCAGACGCCATAGCAAGGCAAGCATGGAGCCTGCTCAGATCGCCGCGGCAGCTATGAGCACTGTAAACAGCATGCACATTATTCTGCAGTGTATGCAGCACCAGGACCTGCAAAGGCAGGTGAGGAGGCGATGGTAGCGACAGCAGGGCAGTCACAAGAGTGATGAGGACACGGACACAGACTTCTCTAAAAGCACAGGCCCTGGCAATTTGTCCATTCTGGTGACAATGGGACAGGCTCATGCCATGGGACACCAATTCTGGGCTGGGGAAACAAACACAGACTGGGGGGACCACATAGTGTTGCAGGTCTGGGATGATTCCCAGTGGATGCAAAACTTTCACATGCATAAGGGAACTTCCATGGAACTTTGTGACTTGCTTTCCTCTGCCCTGAAGTGCAAGAATACCAAGATGAGAGCAGTCCTCACAGTTCACAAGTGAGTAGCAATAGCCCTGTGGAAGCTTGCAATGCCAGACAGCTACCAGTCAGTTGGGAATCACTTTGGAGTGGGCAAATCTACTGTGGGGGCTGCTGTGATCCAAGTAGCTAAAACGATCTTTGACCTGCTGCTATCAAGGGTAGTGACTCTGGGAAATGTGTAGGCCATAGTAGATGGTTTTGCTGCAATGGGATTCCCTAACGGTGGTGGGGTGGTAGACGGGACACATATCCCTATCTTTGGACCGGAGCCCCAAGGCAGTGAGTACATAAACAGAAAGGCAGGGGTGAAAGTAACTTACAGGACTTACTGGTACTGCCGGTGTCCTGAGGGGGGCGTGGCTTCATCCAGAAGAGGCGTGGCATCATCCAAAAGAGGCGTGGCCTCTCAAGATTTAAAGGCCCTGGGGAACCAGCTGTGGCTGGGAGTCCCAGAGCCTTTAAATCAGCCAGGGGCTCCCAGCTGCAGAGGTGGCCTGGAGCCTCCCAGGGCTCAGGGGCAAATTAAAGGGCCCGGGGCTCTGGCTGCCGGGGGAACCCCGAGCTTTGTGGGGCTGGGGCAGGGATTAAAAGAGCCCAGAGCTCCTGCCACTGAGGGAAGCCTGGAGCCCTTTAAATCCTGGCCCCAGCCCGGCCGCCAGAGCCGTGACTGGGATTCAAAGGCCTCCGGGCTGCTCGCAGTGGCGGGGAGCTCTGAGCTCTTTCAATCGCTGCTGTGGAAGTCGATGTGGTCCAGCATGGCGTACTGACTCTTGCCGGTACGCCATGCAGGACTGCACTGGCTTACTTTCACCTCTGCAGAAAGGGTATTTTTCAATGGTGCTGCAAGCACTGGTGGATCACAAAGGACGTTTCACCAACAGCAATGTGAGATGGCCAGGAAAAAAAAAAAAAGGTACATCTTTAGAAACTCTGGTCTGTGTCAACGGCTGGAGCGAGGGACTTACTTTCCAGGCCAGAAAATAACCATTGTGGATGTTGAAATGCCTAAAGTTATTCTTGGGGACCCAGCCTACCAACTGAATGCCCTGGCTCATGAAGTCATACACAGGCAGCCTGGACAGTAGTCAGGAGCTGTTCAACTATAGGCTGAGCAAGTGCAGAATGGTGGCAGAATGTGCCTTTGGACATTTAAAACGCGCTGGTGCAGTTTACTGACTCAGTTAGACCTCAGCAAAACCAATATTCCCATCATTATTACTGCTTGCTGTGCGCTTCACAATCTCTGTGAGAGTAAGGGGAAACGTTTATGGCGGGGTGGGAGGTTGAAGCAAATTGCCTGGCTGCTGATTATGCGCAACCAGATACCAGGCGATTAGAAGAGCACAGCAGTGTGAGGTGTGTATCAGGGAAAGCTTTGAAAACCATTTCATGACTTGCCAGGGGGCTACGGTGTGAAAGTTCTGTTTGTTTCTCCTTGATAAAAATGCGCCCCCTTGGTTCACTCTTCTTAACAACTGCCCTTCCCATCCCCCATGATCACCACTTGCAGAGGCAATAAAGTCACTGTTGTTCAAAATTAATGCATTCTTTATTACTTTGTCACCGCAAATGGGGGGATAACTGCCAAGGTAGCTCAGGATGTATGGGGGAGGAGAGGAGCAATGGGTTGAGTGGTGGAGGAGGGAAGGACAAGGCCTATCTGCGCTTCAAAACTTATTGAATGTCAGCCTTCTGTTGCGTGGGCAGTCCTCTGAGGTGGAGTGGTTGGGTGGCCAGAGGCCACGCTCACTGCATTCTTGGGCATCTGGGTGAGGAGCTATGGAACTTGGGGAAGGGCAGTTGGTCACACAGGGGCTGCAGCGGCGGTCTGTGTTCCTCCTGCTGCCTGTCCTGCTCAACAATATGCCAGAGAATGAGAGTTTGATCCTCAAGTAGACTGAGCATTGCTTCATGCCTCCTTTCATGACGCTGACACCACATCTCCTCTCCCTCATCCCTCCTATCCTTATGTTCATTTTGTGCTTTCCTGCACTCTGACATTGTCTGCCTCCACGCATTCTGCTGGGCTCTTTCAGTGTGGGAGAACTGCATGAGCTCAGAGAACATGTCATCGAGAGTGCGTTTTTTCTCCTTCTAATCTTCGCTAGCCTCTGGGATGGAGACGATAGAGCGAGCATTGAAACATCTGCAGATGTGGGAGAGAAAAAAAGGGAGAGTGGTATTTAAAAAGACACATTTTAGAGAACAATGGGTACACTCTTCCATGGTGAACCATGCTGTTAACATTACATAGCACATGTGCTTTCTTTACAAGGTCACATTTTGACTCTTATATTGAGGGCCTGCCAGTTGGAATTCCATGTTGGAATGGTTTCATACAGCAGTGCCCTCATGTCCCATACCAGGAACGCGTTGGGTTGGCCATTTAAAATGGGTTGGCAATTGTGATGGGGTAGGGGCTGTCTGTGTGGGGAATGGGAGAGCAGAGGAGGACTTTAGTTGATGGACCACACCGGAGCTGTAACCTGAGCTAGGTAAGGGAGGGGAAAGGTCAACACCTTTGCCCGGGAAGGGGAAACAAAAGGAAGGGAGTGGCAGGAGGGAAGCAGTTTGAGTTTGGGCTTGAGGCTGTGTGGGCAGAATTCAGGATATCCTAGCTATTATCCAAGCACCCTGAAAGCCCAGAAGGACTCGGTGGAGGGGTCTTGACTGTGCCTGCAAGCTCTGCTGTAACCTGTGTTCCTGTTGTCCAATAAACCTTCTGTTTTACTGGCTGGATAAGAGTCACTGTGGGTCTCAGGAAGAGGAGTGCAGGGCCGGACTCCCCACACTCCGTGACAACTGGTGGCAGAGGTGGGATATATTGCACCCCGTGGACGACGCTTCCTGTAGTAAGTGACTGGGGAGCAGTAAAATGAAGGGGTGGTTAACCCCTGGGAGTGTGTGCCCAGTGAGAAGGACTTGGCAGTAACAGGGTCCCCCGGGGGATTGCAGACAGCGGTCTCAGGGGTGGAGGAGTCTACAGCTCGACCCTGGCAAAGAGATGATGACCTCAAGAAGGGCTAATGCACTAGGGGTCCCCCTGGAAACCGTGGGGAGCGGCGAGCACCCCACCCTGTGAGTGGCCAGCAGGAAGATGTATGCCAAGTGGTGCAAGTGTGACCTGCTGGAGCTGTGCAAGCAGAGAGGGCTGCACCCGGGGAGGCTCAGCAAGGACCAGCTGATTGCCCAGCTGGAGGAGGGAGATCACTTGAATGAACGGAGCCCTGTCTCTGAGGGAAGCAGCCGGGCAGATGCAGCGCAGGCACCAGTGTCTGTCCCCGCTGGGACTGGTCAGCCGGCGGACGAGGGCTTCCCGAGACCCCCCCTTCCTAGGCCTAGGGGAAGGGCGAGGAGGAGCCCAGTGAATACCGAGGGCACCGTAACCCCCCCGGCCAGCAGGGGAGTCTCCCAGCGAAGCTCACCCCCCCAGCAGGGGATCCTCCTGGTGACGCTCGGCATCCGTGGAGCGGATGCAGCTGGAATATGAAAGGGAGCTGAAAAGGGAGGAGCTCGAGTTAAAGAGGCGAGAGCTGGAAGAGAAAGTGAACCAGCGTAAACATGAGGAGAACCAGTGTAAACATGAGTGGGAGGAGAAGAAGAAACAGCGTAAACATGAGCTGGACCTGGCCCAGCTGAGGAGCAGTGAGGCCCCGGCTGCGGTGAGTGAGGGAGGACCCAAGCCTACAAAGAGCTTCCTGACGGCCTTTGAGAATGCCTGCGACCTGCACAGGGTTGGCCCTGCGGACAGAATCGCAGTTCTCATCCCCTTACTGGACTCCACAGCCGTGGAGGTGTACAGCCGACTGAAAGGGGTGGAGGCAGGGGACTACGAACTGTTGAAACAGGCCCTGCTCCGCGAGTTTGGGCTGACTCCTGAGATGTACCGGAAAAAGTTCCAGAGCCAGCGTAAAACCCGTAAGGTCACATACCTACAACTGGTCAACCGGGGGCAGGGGTATGCCCGCAAGTGGACAGCTGGGGCCCAAACTAAAGAGGACCTGCTTGACCTATTCATACTGGAGCACCTGTACGAGCAGTGCCCGTCCAACTTGAGGCTGTAGTTGATGGACCAGAAGCCGGAGAACCCACAGCACGCAGGCCAGCTGGCCGACCAATTTGTGGACAGTCGGGCAGGGGATGGCAGGAAGGAGTCTCGAAGGAGCAGGCCTGCCTCAAAGCAGAGAGAGTGTCGTCATGGGACCTCCCAAAGGGGGCCTACGGAGAACCCCCCCAAAAGGGGAACATCCAGCGTCAGGTCCCTCCAACCCACTCAAGGGGACCCACGAGACATGGGCTGCTATCACTGTGGCCAACGAGGCCACATACGGGCCCAGTGCCCCAAACTCAGAGACAGACAAAGCAGACCCAACCCGCAGAGGGTGAACTGGGTAAAAACCCAATTGGAGGAGGGGCTACATTCCCAGGAGAGGGGGGCTGGCAACATACCACCTGTGGATGCTCCAGGCTCCGGGTTTGTGGTTTACCAGGTGGGCGCGGGCTGCCCCTCTGAAAAAAGTGCATTGTTTCCCTGGAGGTAGATGGGAGAAAGGTCACTGGGTACTGGGACACGGGCGCAGAGGTGACGCTGGCCCGGCCTGAGGTGGTGGCCTCAGATCGAATGGTGCCCGACACCTACCTGACCCTGATGGGCATGGGCGGGACCCCATTCAAGGTGCCTGTGGCAAGGGTACACCTGAAGTGGGGGGCCAAGGAGGGCCCCAAGGATGTGGGGGTACACTGATATTTGCCCACGGATGTGTTGATGGGAGGGGACCTCGAGGACTGGCCTAGTAACACCCAGAGTGCCCTGGTCATGACTCGTAGTCAGAGTCGGCAAAGGGTACTGCACCCCGACAACGGGGAAGGTATTCAACCCGAGGTGCAGGACCCTAACCCAGGGAGCGGGGAACGCCCAGGGGCACGGTTCAAAGAGGCTGCGGCCTCAGACCCCGCCAGCAAGAGAAAGCCAGTCCCCATCCCTGTCCCAGCTGCTAAGTTCCAGGCCGAGTTGCAAAAAGATCCATCCTTGCAGAAGCCCAGGGACCGGGCTGACCTCAGTGCAGTACAGACCATGAGGAGAGGTTGCAAGGAGAGGTTCCTGTGGGAGAAGGGGTTCCTGTACCGAGAATGGGCTCCCCCAGGGGAAGTAGAGTCATGGGGGATCAGGAGGCAGCTGGTGGTCCCCCAGAAGTTTCGTCACAAGCTGCTGTACCTGGCCCATGACATCCCTCTCGCAGGGCACCAGGGAATCCGACGCACCAGGCAGAGGCTGCTATAGAACTTTTACTGGCCTGGGGTCTTTACCCAGGTCCGACAGTACTGCCAATCCTGTAACCCCTGCCAGAGGGTGGGGAAGGCCCGGGACAAGGGGAAAGCGGCTTTAAGGCCTTTACCCACAATAGAAGAACCTTTCCAGAAGGTGGCCATGGACATAGTGGGACCCCTCAGCAAAACAACCCGGTCAGGAAAGAAATACATCCTGGTGGTGGTGGATTTTGCCACTCGCTACCCCGGGGCGGTGCCTCTATCGAAGCAGACACAGTGGCACATGCGCTGCTGATAATTTTCAGCCGAGTGGGGTTCCCCAAAGAGGTCTTAATGGATCAGGGGTCCAACTTCATGTCGGCCCTGCTCCGGTCCTTATGGCAGAAATGTGGGGTCCAGCACAACTGGGCCTCAGCGTATCACCCCCAGTCCAATGGGCTGGTGGAAAGGTTCAATGGGACGCTAAAGATGATGCTAAAAACATTTATGAACCAGCACCCACAGGATTGGGACAAGTACTTACCTCACTTGCTGTTCGCGTACAGGGAGGTACCCCAGGAATCTACCGGGTTTTCACCTTTCGAACTGTTGTATGGAAGGCGGGTAAGGGGGCCCCTAGACCTGATGAGGGACAAATGGGAGGGGAAGGCCGCTCCCGAGGGAGAGTCAGTGGTGGAGTATGTCCTGACCTTCCGGGAAAGACTGGCCGAGCTCATGGGCCTAGCCAGGGAGAATCTGGCCCGAGCCCAGAGGAGGCAGAAGGTCTGGTATGACCGCACGGCACGGGCCCGTGCCTTCGCCACCGGGGATCAGGTGATGGTTCACATCCCCGTGAGGAGAAACAAACTCCAGGCCGCCTGGGAAGGGCCCTTCAAGGTTATCAAGCAACTGAATGAGGTAAACTATGTGGTGGAGCTGTCAAACCGGGCACATCACCGTCGGGTGTACCATGTAAACATGATGAAACCATACTATGACAGGGGGAATGTGGTGTTGGCCGTGTGTGGACATTGGGAGGGGCAGGGAGATGACCCCTTAGTGGATCTATTTCCTGGGACAAAAGCTGGTTCCCCCCTGGAGGCGATTCCCTTCTCTGATCAACTGACCCCGGCCAGCACGCTGAGATCAGAGGGGTGCTGCATCTATACCGACAGCTGTTTTCCAACCAGCCTGGACACACTAATTTGACTGTCCACTGGGTGGAGACCGGGTCACATCCCCCTATAAGATGCTCCCCTTTTCGGATCACTGGTAAAACTGTCCAGGATCTTGAAAGAGAGGTCAGGGACATGCTGGCTTTGGGGGTGATCCAGCCATCTTCCAGCCCTTGGGCCTCGCCAGTGGTGCTGGTCCCCAAGAAGGATGGGTCAATCCGGTTCTGTGTGGACTATCAAAAGCTCAATGCCATTACCGTATCTGATGCCTACCCCATGCCCAGGCCTGACGAGCTCCTAGACAAGCTGGAAGGTGCTCGGTACCTCACCACTATGGATCTTACAAAGGGCTACTGGCAAGTGCCGCTGGACGCAGATGCCAGGCTGAAATCAGCCTTTATCACCCCTCTGGGGCTCTATGAGTTTCTGACCCTGCCCTTCGGCCTCAAGGAAGCACCAGCCACCTTCCAGCGCCTGGTGGATCAGCTACTGAGGGGGATGGAGAGTTTTGCCGTGGCGTATATTGACGACATCTGCGTCTTCAGCCAGACCTGGGAGGACCACATGTCCCAGGTTAAACAAGTCCTGGACCAACTCCGAAAGGCTGGGTTAACCGTAAAGGCTGAGAAGTGCAAGGTGGGGATGGCTGAAGTATCTTACCTGGGCCATCGGGTGGGGAGCGGCTGCCTGAAGCCGGAACCAGCCAAGGTGGAGGTAATCAGAGACTGGCCTGCTCCCCAAACCAAAAAGCAGGTCCAAGCCTTTATTGGGATGGCAGGGTACTATCGAAGGTTCGTGCCCCACTTTAGTGCCATAGCCGGCCCCATAACCAAACTGTGCAAAAAGGGGAAGCCAGACAAGGTAATCTGAACTGAGCAGTGCCAGGAGGCTTTCCGGGCTCTGAAGGAGGCTCTGGTTAGTGGCTCAGTTCTGGCAAACCCAGATCTTGACAAACCCTTTATGGTGTTCACCAACGCCTCAAACACGGGACTAGGGGCGGTGTTAATGCAGGAGGATAAAAAGGGGGAGAGACACCCCATCGTGTACCTGAGTAAGAAGCTGCTATCCCGGGAGCAAAACTACTCGGCCATCAAGAAGAAATGCCTGGTCATGGTGTGGGCCCTTAAGAAGCTAGAGCCATATCTCTTTGGGCGACACTTCACCGTGTACACCGACCACTCTCCCCTGACCTGGCTGCACCAGATAAAAGGAGCCAACGCCAAGCTCCTGAGGTGGAGCCTGCTCCTGCGGGACTATGACATGGACATGGTCCATGTGAAGGGAAGTGCCAACCTGATTGTGGACGCGTTGTCCCGGAAAGGGGGCCCTGAACTTCCCCAGGTCACTGGGCAGAGTGACCCCGCTCAGTTCAGTCTCGAAGGGGGGAGAGATGTGATGGGGTAGGGGCTGTCTGTATGGGGAATGGAAGAGCAGGGAAGAACTTTAGTTGATGGACCACACCGGAGCTGTAACCTGAGCTAGGTAAGGGAGGGGAAAGGTCAACACCTTTGCCCGGGAAGGGGAAACAAAAGGAAGGAAGTGGCAAAAGGGAAGCAGTTTGAGTTTGGGCTTGGGGCTGTGTGGGCAGAATTCAGTGTATCCTAGCTAGGATCCAAGCACCCTGAAAGCCCAGAGGGACTCGGTGAAGGTGTCCTGACTGTGCCTGCAAGCTCTGCTGTAACCTGTGTTCCTGTTGTCCAATAAACCTTCTGTTTTACTGGCTGGCTAAGAGTCACTGTGGGTCCCAGGAAAAGGGGTGCAGGGCCGGACTCCCCACACTCCATGACAGCAATTTAAAAGGAGGGGCTGTGGTTTTCGGGTTAATGTGCAGCACAAACCCAACTAAAGCCCTCCACCCCACCCTATTCTCTGGGATGATAGCTTCACCCCTCCCCCCACCGCGTGGCTAACAGCAGGGATGATTTCTGTTTAGCCACAGGTAAACAGCCCAGCAGGAACAGCCACCTCTGAATGTCCCCTTAATAAAATTCCCCTATTTCAACCAGGTGACCATGAATGATATCACTCTCCTGAGGATAACACAGAGAGATAAAGAATGTATGTTGCTTGAATGCCAGCAAACACCGGAACCATACGCTGCCATGCTTTGTTATGCAATGATTCCAGACTACGTGCTACTGGCCTGGTGTGGTAAAGTGTCCTTCCATGGAGGACGGAATAAGGCTGCCCTCCCCAGAAACCTTTAGCAAAGGCTGTGGGAGTACATCCAAGAGAGCTTCATTGAGATGTCCCTGGAGGATTTCCGCTCCATCCCCATACATGTTAACAGACTTTTCCAGTAGCTGTACTGGCCGCAAATGCATCCCAAGTCTTCAGGACAAATTAATCATTAAACACTCTTGCTTTTAAACCATATACAATGGAGCCGGCCTTGGGTAGGTTGAGAGGGTAGTGGATGCAGGCTGATAAACAGTTCCTGGCTGTCGGGGAAAACTTTTTTTCTGCTTTCTTGCTGTGTGCGAACTTCAACATCCTCCTCTTCCTCATCCCCTAAATCCTCATCCTTGTTGCATGAGAGTCCATTGACGGAGTCCATGCACGGGGAAGGGGGTAGTTGTAGGGCCCCCCTAGAATAACATGCAGCTCATCATCGAAGTGATATGTCTGGGGCTCTGACCCGGAGCAGCCATTTGCCTCTGTTTTTTTGGCAGGTTTGCCTGGGCTCCTTAAGTTTCATACGGCCCTGCTGCGGGTCCCTGTTATAGCATCTGTCCTTTGTGCCCTTGGAGATTTTTTCAAATATTGCAGCATTTCATCTTTTGGAATGGAGTTCTGATAGCACGGTGTCGGAGAAAAACTCAGTTCTCGCTTTTAGTTTGGGTGCAGCAAAATCAAATACTTTATTATTTCTCAAGCAATATTAATTGAGGGAGGGAGTGCCCTAGGACACTGGGTTGCCCCAGTCCCGGACAGGTCTCTCCACAGGTAAACAATTACAGCAAGCATTTATACCTTTGTTACAGACAATAGCAAGCAATATTAGAGACAATGATGAGCAACAGATGCATTTTGTTTATGCATAGGCCATCCTGCTATCTTATTTTTCTCAGCTTCTGGGCACCAGCCTACGTATTTAATTATCAGTGCAAGGTCGTAATAACTTCTCACACAGTTCTTTTCTGCTCGCCTCATACAATCCTCGCTTCTACAAGTCTCACATCATTAGGGTTACAGCTGGCCTAACTCTTGTTAACAAACTGACATGCATTAAGATCCCCTACAAATCCTTGTCAATTCTTTCCCTTCTTCCACAATGCATCTCCCCGTACAGCGATCAGATCCAGTACCTCCCATACGGTCCATGCTGGAGCTCTTCTGCGATTCTGGGACTGCATGGCCACCTCTGCTGATGAGATCTGCATGGTAACCTGTGCTGATCAGCTTGTGACGCTGGGCAAATAGGAAATGAAATTCAAAAGTTCCCGGGGCTTTTCCTGTCTACCTGGCCAGTGCATTGGAGTTAAGAGTGCTGCCTAGGGCGGTCACAATGGAGCACTCTGGGATAGCTCCTGGAGCCGATATCGTCAAATTGCATCCACACTACCCCAAAGTTGACCCAGCAAGGTCGATTTCAGTGCTAATCCCCTCTTCAGGTAGAACTACCAAAATCGATTTTAAGTGTCCTTGTCAACAAAAATGGCTTCGTCGTGTGGACGGATGCAGGGTTAAATCGATCTAACGCTGCTAAATTTGACCTATACTCATAGTGTAGACTAGGGCTCAGAGAGACACACCAGAGATGTGTCTGCCACAAGATCCTTTAATGGTCTACCAGGTGTGGCTGAGGTGAGCCTAAAAAAGGTATGTTGCACACAGCGACACCTAGTGGCTGATAAGTGTAATACATTTTAGCATTCCAATACATCTCCGTCTTAACATTTTACATTCCTACCATACACTATTGACACTATCACATTGTCTTTGAAGTTCAGTAGTGATAAGTCAGTTAAGTATCTCTGAATCGTACTGGCTTTCTAATTACACATTCCAAACACATAACAGCTTGGTCATCTGCTTGTCCATTGGTGGCAATGACTGGCTGTGATCGGTCTGGAAGCCTTGAGTTTCTCTCTTCTAATGTGTAGAGTTTGTTCTGCCAATTGTTCTTTCTGAAGTATACACTGTAAATGCCCATGGTTCCTACTGAACTCACCCTGTCTGTCTCGATCACATACGATCTGGGCATTGGATTCTTTCTTTTTATGAAACTGGAGTTCTCCATCCTGTTTGACGCTAACACAGTCCAAACCCGGCAGTTCTCTAACTGAGTGATGTCTGCTGTAAAAGTGTTCAAAAACTCTTTAGCCTTTTTATCTGATTTGGCTGCTCTCTTAATCTCTGGCCACTTTCGAGATAGAACTACTGTTCTGACTTTGGAAAAGAACTTGACTTGTCTTCCCTTCAGGAGTTGTGCTGGATTGCATCCAGTAGCTGCTGTTGGTGTTGATCTGTGGCTCAGGAGAGCAAGGAATGGATCTTCCTGCTATCAGATTTTCTTGGCTGTCTGTACATTTCTCTTAGCATCTCCACTTGTGGGTAATCTGGGCTGCTAGTAATGTGATCAAAATCCTATTTTATTTGGAATTACTTGAATTCTGCTGCAGTGAATTGTGCTCAGTTGTCTGCTTTTGCTCACCAAACTGAACGAAAGCACAGTTCAGTTTCTCAATAACACTGTAACCTGATGTGACTTTCAAGTACATTATTTCTATATACCTGGAAAAATAGTCCAGGCCAAGCAGGTCCTCTGAATCTGCATAAATCTGCAGCCAATCTCTTCCAAGGCCTGGCTGGAAGGTGGTGTTGTGTTGTGTCGGTCTGTTAGTTCTGCAATGTTCACATGTAGATACTTCATTGCATATGTCCTTGCTGGTGCCTGGCCACCATGCCAACTGGTTGGCCCGTTCACAGTCAATCCTTGATGCCCTTCAGGGATGAGGTTTAGGGGCACTAGGGAGGATAGCCCAGGCTGTCCTTGCTTGTGCACTGTGTGCACAGGAGCTCTCCCCCCGCTGGCAGCAGTAGTGTCACTCCAACCCCTTGCCCTGGAGAGACACTGCTCAGCCCCACAGCTCCCTCACGAGGATCGGGCCCAGTGCCAGAGGCAAAATCCTATCTATCTGCTCCCTGCTGGCTCAGAGGGTTTGATCACCCCAATGCACCTCCTTTTCCCTCCAGGCCATGTGATACGGGATCCCCCCCACATACAACTGCATGGAACAGAGGCATTGTGAGGCGAGTACCCGCTGCCATGGCAACCATCTCCACAGTGAGGCACAGACCCCGATAGGGTGCAGGCTTGGAGAGAAGCGGGTGCCTTGGAGGATCTGGCACAGGGAGCCGGGTTCAGCCTGATCCCACATCAAGCAGGAAAGCTCCTCACAGGCAGGGAGAGACACCATGGGGCAGCCAGCCCCCTAGCCCCCACCTCTCCCTGCTCTGACCATGGAGCAGCCACACCCCTAGTCCCCAGCCGCTCCCTGTCCCCAAGGTCTGACCCAGGGGCCAGCCAGTCCCCTATTCCACCCACCCCTCCCTGCCCCCAGATCTGACCCACCAGGTAGCTAGCCCCTTATCCCCCCATCTCTCCCTGGCGCCTGGATCTGACCCATAGGCCTAGGCAGCCCAGAATCCCCTTCCCTGTGTCAGACCCATTCACACACTGTGGGGCTGGAGTAACCCTGAGCTGGGTGGTCCCAGGCTGGAAGGCACCTTGAAGGGGACGAGGGGCGGGGCTCAGGACCCTGGCTGTCTGTGTCAGAGGGGGTCCCTCAAGCCAGGAGGTATTGACCCCTCTTTTCCCTCCAGCTCGGCCATGGGGCCACCTGCTGAGCTGCTGCGGGGCCGGGCAGGCCCGGAGGTCTGGCACAATGAGGCCAAGGCCACGGTGCAGGCAGCACACCAGCTGCGGGGGCGCTGCTGGCGGGAGGCGCTGGCACAGTGGCGCCCACTGCACCCCCCAGGCCAGCCTCAGGAGACACCCTACGAGCGCCGCAGACGGCTTCAGGGCTGGCGCTTCAAGCTGGACGTAACGGAGGCTGGTGAGATGCTGGAGAAGCCGCCCGAGGGGCCGGGCATCACACTGTGGAAGAGCAAGATGAAGCCCCCACCCTGGGTGAGCCAGCTGCCCCTGCCCTGCTTCCGGGACCACTGCGCCAGCCAGAGCAATGGGCTGGCTGCCCGCTATGCCAGCGCTGTGCGCCTGGTGGTCAGCCGGCTGCACCAGGCGCTCACTGAGCTCAACGAGCAGGCCAAGCGCCTCAACTTGGCACGCCAGCGCCTTGATGCTGCCCTAGCCAAGGTGCGCACCGCGCTGCTCACCAACCAGCAGAGTGCCCTAGTGCGCGGGCACCGGCCCCCAGCTGAGCAGGTGAGAGCCCACGCCTCGTATGCCCCCGCACACCATTTCCCTGTCTGTGCCCTCTATCCCTCCATGCCCCATATCCCCTGTGCCCTCTATCCCCTTGCACCCTGTATCCCCCATGTCCCGTATCCCCCCAGCATGGTCAGGTGTGGGCACCAGTCCCCAGCCGAGCAGGTGAGAGCCCGCACCCTATATACCCGCACCCCATTTCCTCTGTGCCCTCTATCCCCCTGCACCCTGTATCCCCCATATCCCGTAACCCCCCAGCAAACCCAGGCATGGGCACCAGCCTCCCATCAGGCAGGTGGGAGCTCCAATAACTTGTATCCCCATATGCTCCATATCCCCTGTGCCCCATATTCTCCGCACCCCTTATCCACACTCTATCCAGACGTGGGCACTGGTTCTCCACCAAGCAGGTGAGAGCTCCCCCAGATCCCAGATCCACCCACACCCAATATTGCCCCCCCCCATGCCCATCATCCACCAGCGTGGCCAGATGCCGGCATTGACACCCCCACCCCTACTGAGCAGGTGACAGCCCCCACCTCATATCTCACCACT
This sequence comes from Gopherus evgoodei, assembly GCF_007399415.2. Lineage (NCBI taxonomy): Eukaryota > Metazoa > Chordata > Testudines > Testudinidae > Gopherus > Gopherus evgoodei. The sequence continues at coordinate 3,413,318 of NW_022060005.1, read as the reverse complement.
CACCATTCCCCTCACACTCCATATCCTGCCCTGTATCCCTCCCATGCCCCATAGCCCCAGCACTCCATGGCCTCCCAGTGCCCCAGACACAGGCACCAGCAGGTGACATCCCCCCATGGCCCATATCCCCAATAGACCCGGTATTCCCCCAAGTGATGCCACTCCCCCAGCATGGGCAGGTGCTGCAATGGCTGACCCCGGCTGACCCCCCCCCCTGAGCAGGTGAGAGCCCCCTGTGCCCCATATCATACTCCCAGGGCTACGTGCAGGCATTAGCTCCACACTGTGCCAGTGAAAGCTCCCCACCCCCTGTGCCCCCCCATGCCCCAGATACCCCCATGTTGCATATCCCCCACTGTGCCCCACCACCTCCCATCATGGCCAGGCACCAGGACCAATCCCCCACCAAACTAGTGAGAAGTCCCCATATTTCACCACACACTATTTATCCACTCCCTATGCCCCATCACCCCCCATCACAACCTGTCACAGGCACCGACAATGCCCCCGCACAGAGCAGGTGAGAGCCCCATGGACCCCATATCCCTCCCATGCACCCCACATCCTCCCCCAGCACAGTCCCCACTTAGCAGATGAGAGTTTACCATCCTCCCCATATTCCTCACACTCACACACCCCTGAGCACGGCCACTCGTGGACACCCTCCACCACAGAGCAGGTGGTACCCCCACACCTATCCTCCCTGCCCCATATCCCCACCACACACACCCAACCCCGCTCCCAGCCCAGGTCCCACCAGTGCAGCCAGCACCAAGCCTGCAATGGCTGGCATTGCTGGGGGCTAAGCGTTCATTCTGCCCCTTCTCTGCTCATCCCCCCGTGGCGCAGGCCCCAGACCAAGTGGATGCACTGCTGCGGTGGGAACGCAAGGAGCTGCAGAGGCTGAAGGTGAAGTTGGAGAGGGACATGGACATGTCGGAGGCACACCTGAAGGTGGGGCTGGAGTGGGGACCAAAGGCCTAGACAGCAACTAGATGCCTGGGCACTGCCTGGTCGATCTGGCAGTGGGTGGGCAGGTGTGTCGGGGGATTGCCATCCCTGCCAGCATGCCCCTTTGGGGCTGGGCTACCACTTCCTTCTTCTGCTGGGTCCCCAGGGCTCCGCGGTGTACTCAGCACTCCATCCTGGGCACCGAAAAGCCCAGCAACCCACAGTCCAATGTGCCACTCTGGACCCCCTGGGGCACTGGGCCAGGTGCTGGAGCTGGGGACCCTTCTCAGTGGGACGCCAGCAGCCCTTAGCTTACTATTTCAGGGCCAGGAGTACTGTCATCTCCGTGGTGGCTGGCAGGGAGCCCACTCCCCTCTAGGCCGCAGCCTAGGAACCCCGTAATGACAGATTGGGGCTGTCTACCCTGCCCATGCTACCTACTGGGGCGTCTTCCCATCACAGCCTGAGCGCCGGCCCCTCCCCTAGGCGCCTGATGTGCCAGATCCCTGCTGGTGTCTCCCCATTTGCCCCTCTCACTTGGCTGCCCTGGCACCCCCCACCAAATCCCATCCCAAAGGGAGCAGCTCAGCCCAACCTGCGCCCCCTCGGGCCGTCCCCTGCTGGCCTGTCTTGAGTCCCCTGCTCTGTCCCGCACCGGGCTCGCCAGCCTGCCCTACGGTCAGGCTGCCTTGCCTCCAGAGCCTTCTCCATCCCAGGGATTGGCCCATGTCTCTCCTTCCACCCCGCCCTGCCCAGGTTCCACCCCCCCCCTTTCCATGGCTTCCCCCTTGCCCTGCTGGGCCCTCCGCAGTTGCGTGCGAGAAAGGCACTGCAGAGATTGGTCCCTCTGCCCACATCTGTCTCTGAGCTGGGCACTCACACTGGCACACTCTCTGGCAGGAACTGGGCAGGTGTGGGGGGCACAGTGACCTGTGTTTCCTGTGCCAGGCCCTGGGCAGATGTGGGGAGTGAGAGGTGTGGGGGATACATTGACCCCTGTTCCCCATGCCAGGCACTGGGCGAGTGTCAGGGTTTGAGGGTGTGGGGAGCACACTGACCCATGTCCTCCATGCCAGGCGCTGGGCAAGTGCCAGCACACTCTAAGCATGCTGTGTCAGGAGCGGGGACAGGTGCTGGAGCTGCTGGGGCAGCCGCTGCGCATGGTGCTGCTGGAGGCCGAGCGCGAGTCCTGGCTCAGCCTGAGCCGGCCCTCGTCCCCCTTCGTAGTGAGGAACCCCACCCCAGAGCCCAGCCCTGTCGGGCCCTACACACCAGGTATGGCCTGGCCCGCTCCACCCCAGGGACCCCCCACAGCCCTCCCAGAGCCCCCCTCAACCCCTGTGTACCACCATTAGCCCCCACTCATGAGCCCAGCCCCGTTGGTCCCTACATGCCAGGTATGGCCTGTCCCTCACCTTATCCCAGGGACCCCTCCCGCAGACCCTCCAGAGACCCCATGTATCCCTGGAGACCACTCTTCACTCAGCCCGCCTCAGCCCATGCATACTCCCAGGGACCCGCACCCCACTCACCCCCCCCACTCAGCCCCCCAAGAGCCCCCACATCCCCTCTATACCCCTAGGGACCCCCCACTCCACTCAGCCCCCCTCAGCCCATGAGTACCCCGATTGCACCCCACTTCTAAGCCCAGCCTCACTGAGGCAGTTCTGACCCCATGTCCCCCCAGAGTGCGCGGCGGCCATTGAGGAGGCACGGTGCCTGACCCTGCGCTCCAAGGAGGTGCTGGCCACGCTCAAGGCAGCCACAGCCCAGGTCACGGCCTCGCGCCACCAGGCCCAGGCGGCCTTAGATGGCAGCCTGCAGCGCAAGATGGACGAGACTCTGGCGCTTAAGGTATGGGGGCAAGGCATGCTCCCTGCCTCCTACACACTGCCCTCCCAGAACTCCTGCACACTGTGCCCCACGCAATGCCTGCCCCCCAGCATGCTACCCCCTACGTACCCCCACCCTTTCCTCAGCCCCTGCACACTGCCCTCCCCCTGCCTTTGCCCCTGCCTGCACACTGACCCCCATGGAACACTTTCCCTGCCCCCTCCCGCATGCTGCCCCCCACAGAACCCATCCCCCTGCCTCTGTCCCCTCCACATTGCACCCCACAGAACCTCACCCCTCCTCCTGCCCCCCCAGAGTCCTCCATGGAACCCCTGCCCCCCACAGAACCCAACCCCTCCCCTGCCCCCCCACAAAATACCTCCACCTCCCCCTGCCCCTGCACACTGCCCATCTCGGAACCTGTCCCCCTGCCCCTCGCACATTGCCCCCCATGGAACACCAGCCCTGTCCTCCACATGCAGGGCCCCCCATGCTGCCCCCCCACAGACCCCTCCCCCTGCCCCCCTACACTGATCCCGATGGAACTCCACCCTCTCCCTGTCCCCCTGCACACTGCCCCTCACGGAACCCCTTCCCCTGCCCTCCACAGAACCCCAACCCTCTCCCTGCCCCCCGGCACGCTGCCCCCCACGGAACCCCTCTCTCCCATGCTGCACGTTGACCCCCACAGAACCCCAGCCATCCCCCTGTTCCCCACAAGCTGTCCCCGATGGAACCCCTCCCCCATCCCTGTCCTCCCAAATGCTGCCCTCCACAGAACCCTTCCCCCTGCCCCTTGCACGCTGCCCTCCACAGAACCCATATCCCTTCCCCCACATGCTGCCCCCACGGAACCCCTCCCCTTGCCCCTGTCCCCCACAGAACCGCTTCCCCTGCCCTCTGTCCCCCTTGGAACCTCTCTCCCTGCCACTCACATGCTGCCCACCCCCCACAGAACCCTTCCTCCTGCCCCTGTCCCCTTGCATGCTGCCCCCCAAAGAACCTCATTCCTCCTCCTGCCCCTGCCCCTGCCTGCTATGGAACTCATCATTGCACCCCTGCCCTGGGCGCCAGTACCACGCTGCCATGCCTAGGAGCCCTTTTCAAATGCCCAGGCCCTTGGGAAATTGCCCTCTTTGCCCCCACCCCCACCCCGTTGGCAGCTCTGCTTCCTAGATAGATCCCCTGGGCTCCAGCCTTGTTCTCTGCTGGAGAGCCCAGTATGTGCTCAGCCTCCCTGCACAGAGTCGGGGGCTGGGCACTAGGTGCATGGCTGGGCAGTTGGCCTTCCCCTTGTCCAGGTGCGTTTGCCACTGAGCCGGGGTCGGCCTGGGCCAGTTCAGCCAGGCCTCATTCAGACTGACCTGTCCAGAGAGCCAACAGTCCAGCCCCACCCCGCCCCCAGGAGCCCTGCGCAAGTGAGGAGACACTGAGGCACACGCAGACATCATAAAACTATAACAGAAAATTCCCACTTCCTCATAGCTGCCCCATAAATCACCCAGAGCCTCTAAACCAGTGGGGCTTTCAGCCTGGCTGGGGGACCCCCTGCCCCACATTCCCCCATCCCTATATCAGCCCCACAGCCCATACCTCACGCTAGCACCATGCGCCCAGTTCTATACCAGACCCACAGCCCCTGCCCCACACTCCCCCATCCCCCCAGCTCTATACCAGACCCACAGCCCCTGTCCCACACTCCCGCATCCCCCCAGCTCTATACTAGACCCACAGCCCCTGCCCCATGTTCCCCCCATCCCCCCAGCTCTATACCAAACCCACAGCCCCTGCCCAACACTCCTCCAACCCCCCAGCTCTATACCAGATCCACAGCCCCTGCCCCACACTACCCTATCCCCCCAGCTCTATACCAGACCCACAGCCCTTGCCCCATGTTCTCCCCATCCCCCCAGCTCTATACCAGATCCACAGCCCCTGCCCCACACTCCCCCATCCCCCCAGCTCTATACCAGACCCACAGCCCTTGCCCCATGTTCCCCCCATCCTCCCAGCTCTATACCAGACCCACAGTCCCTGCCCCATTCTCTGCCCATACCCCCAGCTCTACACCAGACCCACAGCCCCTGCCCCTGCTCACCCTGTCCCCATACCCGACCAACAGCCCCTGCACCATGTCCCCCCATCCCCCCAGCTCTATATCAGACCCACAGCCCCTGCTTCAGGCTCCCTTCATCCTCCCATCTCTATACCAGACCCATAGCCCCTGCCCCACACTTCCCCATCCCCCAGCTCTATACCAGTCCCACTGCCCCTGCCCCACTCCCCCTCATCCCCATAGACAGCTCTATACCAGCCCCACTGCCCCTGCTCCACCCTGCCCTCATGCCCCCATCCCTATATCAGATCCACAGGCCCAGATCCACACTGCTGGGACAGGGGATGGCACACTAAAGGACTGATTATGTCCCACCCACACTGGGAGGCCATGGGGGGGGCATTCAGGCCCCACCTACAGGCCAAGGGAGAAGGTCTCTGGTGTGGTCCCCAAACCTGGGGGTTGAGGGGTGGGGTGACCCATCCCTGCAGGGACCCAGCGTGCCCCCCACACCTCATTCTGTGTTCCCTCTCCGGCCAGGAGCGTCTCTACATGGCTTTGGGGGGCATGCGCAGCACCCTGAACCGCTGCCAGCGCTTCCACAGGGAGCTGGACATCACCCAGGGCATGACCATGGTGAGTAGGGGTGGAGGAGGTTAGGGGGATGACCCTCTGCTGGGAGGGCAGGCAGGGATCAACTGGGGGCAGGCGGGGAGTAACACTGCTAGGGGGTGGGCAGGGGTGTTACCCGCTAAAATTCTCTGTTACTCACACCTTCTAGGGCACCCACCTTTACCCAGTTCCTAGGGCTCAAGGCTTAACCCTCTTTATTTAGGCACCCCGACCCTTTCCCAGTTCCTAGGGCTCCAGACAAAAGGCACCTAACTTTACCCCTCTGTGGGCTCCAGGCAAACATCCTTTCTCTGTGGACTCAGGGCTTGATTTTTGAAGGGTTTACGGGCTCTTTTACCAGTGAAGGAGCCCTACACAGTACTATCCTATGTAACTTCTATTTCTTAACAATCACCACAAACCAGAATGCAAACACTACATATACAATGCTCACCGCTCCCAACAAGATGAACTTTTCTTGATGGCCCATCAGGATCAGGTCATCTGGGGGAACTACAGGTTGTGACGGCGTCATTGGCAGGGAGTGTTGAGGTCTGGCAGCTCTGTTCTTGGGCTGTGTCCTGGAGTTGGTTCCCAAAGAACTTCCTTTTGGACCCCAGTTTATATAGTGAAACTCGAGGCCTGCTTAGCTGTACCTTAACCAATCATTTTACTAACATTGTACTAACCAACGCTGACATATTGTAACAATTTTAACCAATCCTACCCCGCCACCTTAATTAATTTACACTTAGCAAAATTAATTATGTAACAGACAGAAACAAAGAACCAGACAGAGATCATACAGACAAACAACGGGGAAGTGGGGACCATAATGACAAAACAATACAGAAATGAGGGTTTCACAACCACAGCTATTGATAAGTGATTTCTTGACAGACAGGTGCTGTCAAACTACGTTTTCTTTAACCACTTTAAGATCTGTTTCTTTGTCTGGTGATAGTGGGTGCCATTAGGATGGGTCTCCTTCTTAACAGCCTCATATTACATTATTTTAATGTAATTTAGATGGAATGTGAGGATGTGACTTCCTGCTTCTTAAGTAATGGCTACGGCTCTTTTAATCTGGGTGCAAAGGAAGGCCTTAGGCTTTGGAACTTGCAATACGGCTACAGACAAAGGCCTTATCCTTACTGGGGAAGGGGGGACCAGCTGGGGGCAGACAGGGAGTGACACTTTGCTGGGGGGGTGGGCAGGGAAGAAGGGGCCAGCTGGGGGCACCCGGGGAATGGGGGCTGGGGAAGAGGAGACTGGCTGGCAGCAGCCGGGGGATAGGCAGGGGAAGAAGGTACCGGCTGGGGGCACCCGGGAGATAGGCAGGGAAGAAGGGGCCAGCTGGGGGCGGCCGAGGGATGGGCAGGGGAAGTGGAGACTGCCTGGGGGCAGCCGGGGGATAGGCAGGGGAAGAAGGGACTGGCTGGGGGTGGAGGGGGCTCCTCCAGGTGAGGCTGCCCTGCTCTGACCCCTGCTGCATTGTTCTAGGGCCCTGAGTCCAGCCAGTACCTGGAGGCACGGGAGAAGCTGACCCGGCCCCTGGTGCGGGTGTACCAGCGCCATGTGGGCACCCAACTGCCTGAGGCCCAGATCCTCACCCAGGTAAGTTCCAGGGGTCGCACCCACTGGTATGGCTGTAGGGAGTGGTGATGTTGCCCATCTGTGGGTACTTTGCCCAGTTGTGATGGCTGTAGAGTGGTGATGGTGTTGCCGGATGGGGGTACCTTGCATTGCTGGGATGGCTATAGGGGTGATGGTCTTTCTGGGCAAGGGAACCTTGCACAGCTGAAGGGGCTTTCAGGAGTGATGGTGTTGCTAGTTGAGGGTACCTTGCCCAGCTATATGGGGTTACTGGATGGGGATATCTTGCCCGGCAGTAGGGGATGATTGTGTTTCTGAGTGCGGATACCTTGCCTGGCTGCAATGGCCGTAGGAGTGACAGCATTGGTTGGCAGAGATACCTTCCCCAGCCATAGGGGGTGACGGTGTTGCTGAGTGGGGGTACCTTGCCTGGTTGTGATGGCTGTAGGGGTGACAGTGTTGCTTGGTAGGGGTACCTCACCCTGCTACGGGGGGGTGACAGTGTTGCTGGAGGAGGGGTGGCTTCGCCTGGCTCCAAGGGTTGAGGTGTTGCTAGGCCGGGGTACCTCACCTGGTTGCTGGGAGGTGATGGTGTTTCCTGTCCGCCTGTCCTTCCCCCAGGGCAGTGTGCAACTGGAGCGCTCCATGCAGAAGGCGGCAGCCAATGTGCAGCAGATGCAGGCCACCCAGCGGCACCTGCGTGCCTCCATCCGTGACAAGCAGACAGGCTTCCACGTGGATGCCAGCATACAGCGCCTGCGCCGCCGCCGCATGCACCCCCGCAGCAGCCTGGTGGAGGCCTGCCAGCTGCTCTGTTCCTAGGGGGCCCCCATAGCCAGAGCATGAGAATAAAATCCCAGAGACCTTTGACCTGCCCAAGAGTGTTACTCCACCGGGGAGAGGGGAATGCGGGGCCTGGAGTGGGGCAGGTTGAGGAGGCCAGGGGAGGTGGGGATGTGGGGACCAAGGGCATCAGGGAAGGCGAGTGGGGTGGGACAGGTGTCACAGAGCCATAGGATCGGTGCTAACCCCAAGCTTTAAACAGTCCCTTGGAGGATCCACTTCTCAGTGGGCCAGACCCTCCCAAGGGGTCCCACTCTTCTGCAAGGGGAGGCCACTCGGCCTCACCACCTCCTGGAGTGAGCCCCTGGGCTCCAGCCTTGCTGCTTCATGCCCTGAGCTCTGCCCAGGGAGTCCAGCTGAGCCAGACCCCTGGGCAGAGACCTGCCCACTCTGCAGGGCCTAGTGCATTGGTGGGTGTCAGCTGTTCAGTGCTAGGGGCTCCCCTTGGCTTTCCAGATCCTCCATTGATTCGAGTCAGTTTCAGCCAGTCCTCTAACAAGACAGGCAGCAATGTGACACCCCTCCTCCCCACATCTCTCCTGTGCTGCCCCAGGAGCAGGATTAACCTTCCTGCACCCACTGGGTAGCACTGCAAAGCACTGGGGAAACTGAGGCATGCATTAGCATTGGAAAAAATAATACAGAAAATTCCCACTTTGTCACATGGAGGCCAGGGGTGAGGGTTGGGGAGCAGAGGGGAGGCTGAGTGGGGAAGGGATCTGGGAGGGAATAGGGGAAGGGGAGGCCAGGTGGGTTGGGACTTGAGAGGCACTGGAAAAGCTAGGTATAGTGGGGGTTGGGGAGGCCAGGGGGCACTGTGGGAGCCGTGTGGGGTGAAGGTTGGGGGACAATGAGAAGTCTGGGTGAGGTGGGGGTTGGGTAGCATGGATTGCTGGGGAGACTGGGTGGGATGGAAGTTAGGGGGCAAAGGAGGAAGCCAGGCAGGGTGGGGGCTGAAAGGGGCAGGAGGACTGGAGAGGGTGGAGGGGGCGAGGGTTGGCGGGGGACAGGGGAAGCTGGGTGAAATGAGAGTTGGGGGACACTGGGAAAGCCAGGCTGGGGGCAGGCCGGGTGAGATGGGAGTTAAGGTGGGCATGGGAGAGGCTGGGCAAGGTGGGGTGGAGAGAACACCAGCAAGTCCCCTGTCAGGCTCTGGGGAGTCAAGCCCACTCCTTCCTCCATAGCTCCGGACATGTCGGCACAGCCACCTTGATGTCCCTCAGCCAAGGGGCTGGCCAAACACCGAGGGGCCCAGCAAGGACGCTCCTGGCCCGCGCTACCTGCCCCCGGTGACTGGCCTTGACCCTTTCACTATGTGACTGACGTGTGAGCCAGGCTGGCTGGTGGCTCCCTCCCCCAGAGGGCTCCTAGTGTGGCCATCACGAATGCACATGCATGGGCACCTCTCAGGGCCCTCCCTGCTAACTGGGGGGCCCTGCCATGCTAGGCAGAACCTCAAAGAGTTCTGCCGGCTTAGGCTTGTTGCCTGGCATTTCCACGTCCCACTAGCCCTAGCCCTTGTCTACACTATGGGGTTGGGTTGAATTTAGCTGCATTAGGTCGATTTAGAAATGACCAGGTCCACACAACCAATCCCATTCCATTGACCTAAAGAGCTCTTAAAATCAACTTCTGTACTCCTCTCAGACGAGGGGAGTAGTGCTAAAATCGACCTTGCTGGGTCAAATTTGGGGTATTGATGGTATTGGCCTCCAGGAGCTATCCCAGAGTGCTCCATTCTGAATGCTCTGGACAGCACTTTGAACTCCGATGCACTAGCCAGGTACGCAGGAAAAGCCCCGGGAACTTTTAAGTTTCATTTCCTGTTTGGTCAGCGTGGCGAAGTCAGCAGCACTCAGCAGTAGAGGTGAGCATGCAGTCCCCCCAGAATCACAGAGCATAGAATGTTTTTATGCTCCCCCTATCATCTCCGTCCCTCAGGTTATCACAGATTAGAAGGCAAAAAAATGCACTTGCGATGACATGTTTGCCAAGCTCCTGCAGCCCTCCCGCACTGATAGGGCACAGCTTAATGCATGGAGGCATTCAGTTCCAGAGGCCAGGAAAGAAATAAGTAAGGCCATATCTACATCTAAAATTTTGCAGCGCTGGTTGTTACAGCTGTATTGGTACAGCTGTATAGGGCCAGCGCTGCAGAGTGGCCACACTTACAGCAACCAGCGCTGCAAGTGGTGTTAGATGTGGCCACACTGCAGCGCTGTTGGGCGGCTTCAAGGGGGGTTCCGGGAACGCGAGAGCAAACCGGGAAAGGAGACCAGCTTCGCCGCGGTTTGCTCTCGCGTTCCCCGAACCACCCTGCAAACCGCAGGGAAGGAGACCTGCTTGCTCGGGGTTCCGGGAACGCGAGAGCAAACCGGGAAAGGAGACCAGCTTCGCCGCGGTTTGCTCTCGCGTTCCCCGAACCACCCTGCAAACCGCAGGGAAGAAGACCTGCTTGCTCGGGGTTCCGGGAACGAGAGAGCAAACCGGGAAAGGAGACCAGCTTCGCCGCGGTTTGCTCTCGCGTTCCCCGAACCACCCTGCAAACCGCAGGGAAGGAGACCTGCTTGCTCGGGGTTCCGGGAACGCGAGAGCAAGCCGGGGAAGGAGACCAGCTTGATTACCAGAGGCTTCCTCCTTCCATGGAGGTCAAGAAAAGCGCTGGTAAGTGTCTACATTGGATTACCAGTGCTGGATCACCAGAGCTGGATCCTCTACACCCGAGACAAAACGGGAGTACGGCCAGCGCTGCAAACAGGGAGTTGCAGCGCTGGTGATGCCCTGCAGATGTGTACACCTTCAAAGTTGCAGCGCTGTAACTCCCTCACCAGCGCTGCAACTTTCTGATGTAGACAAGCCCTGAGTGCGAAGAGTGGAGGCAGGAAGCGATGCTGAGGCTAATGGGGGAGCAAATGGACATGACTGTTGCCGGCAGATAACTGCCTGAAGCCAAGCAACAGCGGGGGGGAGGGGGTCCGTTGCCTGGTGTGCCGCGCCAATAAACACACCAGAGTGGAGAAGCAAACCAAATTTATTTGAGATCTCAAAGCGGTGCAGGGAGAATTACTCAGATCAAGCATGTCTAAAACAAGCAGTCTGTTCCTTTATATCCATGAGAACTTTTCTCACTGACTAACAATCCCCCGTTTCCCCTCCCTCTTCTGCCCAGCTGCAGCATGCTCTTCTCACACATTTCTTTGTTTCCCCCCTCCCTCTCCCCCTTTCTACTGCAGAGACATGTATGCTGTATCTAAAAGTGGCCTTGAAACTTGCTTTAGCCTAGCTTCAATGTATTACAGCAGAGAACTGGCTGTTACAACCAAAAACTAACTGCTAACATTACATTTTTGCAACTATTAGTACATTAGGTTACACTAGGTTACACAAAGTGTTGAACATGGAGGAACAATGGTTCACTAAGGCCTACAACAGGAGGGCTTCATTGACACTTGTGATCTACTACTTTCTAAATTTATACCTGGTGACACCAACATGATGAAATGTCTGTTGGGGGAGCAAACGTATATGATGAAGCTTCTGTTGGAGCTGCAGGAAAGCCAACAAGAGCACAGAACCCCGCTGCAACCACTGTATAACTGCCTACCTTCCTCCCCATGTTCCAGAGCCTCCTCACCCAGATGCCACATGGGGAAGGGGGCGGGAAAGGAAGCTCCGGGCACCCAGCCACTCCACTCCGGAGGATGGCCCAAACAACAGAAGGGGGTCATTCAAACAGTTTGATTTTTAGTGTGGCTACAATAAGCAATGTGGCCTTGTCCTTCCCTCCTCCCCCACCCCACCGTTATCATTATCCGTTATCTCATTTTTTTAATTAATAAAGAAATAATGCATTGGCTACTTGGATCACAGCAGCCCCGACAGTAGACTTGCTCACAACAGCAGCGGTGACGGTGAGCTGAGCAGGCACCATGCTTGCCGTAGTATGGCGTCTGCATGGGTAACCCAAGAAAAAAGACACAAAACGATTGTTTGCCATTGCTTTCACAGAGGGAAGGGCAACTGACGACATACCCAAAACCACCCACGACAATATTTTTGCCCAATCAGGCATTGGGAGCTTAACCCATAATTCCAATGGATGGCGGAGACTGCGGGAACTATGGGATAGCTACCCACAGTGCACTGCTCTGTAAGTCAGTGCTAGCCACAGTAGTGAAGACGCACTCTGCCAACTTAATGCGCTTAGTGGGGACATACGCAATCAACTGTATAAAATCGATTTCTAAAAATCGACTTGTATTAAATCAGCCTAATTTCATAGTGTAGACATACCCCTAGTTCAGCACCCGCTATGCCCGTCATTCTCCTTGTAGAGATTATTTTGCCTGGGCAACTGTACCGGCAGGAGCCCTCTCTGCCAGTCTAAGCTGTATCTCCTCCAGGAGGGTTTGCTGATATAGCTACACTGGTGTCCAAATGACATCAGGACCAGAGAGCGTTCCTTTCCCTGTGTTTGGAAGGCAGTGCAGCCCAGTGGATACAGCTCTGGCATGGGAGTAGAGACCACTGGCGGCTCATGACTTTTGTGTGAGGTGATGCACCAATCACCTTCCAGGGCAGTGGTTGTCAAACTGTGGGTTGCAACCCAGTGCTGGGTTGTGGAATGTAAGGCACTGGGTTGCAGTGGCTCTGGTCAGTACTGCCGACCAGACCATTAAAAGTCCCATCAGCGGTACTGCCTGGCTAAGGCAGGCTAGTCTCTTCCTGTTCTGACACCGTGCTGCGTCCCAGAAGTGGCCAGAAGCAGGTCTGGCTCCTAGGCAGGGGGGCCACAAGGCTCCGTGCACTGCCCCTGCCCTGAGCACTGGCTCCACTCCACATCTGGGGAGGCGGGGGGGGGGGGCAGGCAGTGCCTGCAGGCGACAGCTACATGGAGCTGCTTTCATACCTCCACCTAGGAGCTGGACCTGCTGCTGGCTGCTTCCGGGGCGCACTGCAGTCCACGGTGCCAGGACAGGCAGGAAGCCTGCCTTAGCACCTCTGCTGCACCATTGACCAGAAGCTGCCCAAGGTAAGCTCATGCTGCAACCCTGCACCCCAATCCCCTTCCCCAGCCCTGAGCCCCCCCAAACCTGAAGCCCCTTCCCAAACCTCTCATCCATGGTCCCACCCCAGAGCCTGTACCCCCAGAGCCTGTACCCCCAGCCCAGAGCCCCCTCCCACACCCTGAACTCCTCATTCCTGGCCCCACCACGCAGCCCTCACACCCACACCCCAACCCTCTGGCCCAGCCCTGAGCCCCTGCCACAGCCCAAACCCCTCATCCCCAGCTCCGTTGGTGGGGTATGCGTTTCACTACTGGCAAGAGGGAGTTGGGATAGATTTCAATTAAATCACAAGCACGTCTTTTGGCCTTGTGTTATCTTATTGCATATACTACTTCTGGACGAATTCTGCGCCAAAAATTAAAAATTCTGCATATTTTGTTTGTCAAAATAATGCAATATAATCATGCCAGTTTCAATTATCTTGTTAATTTATTTAAACTACAACACAAAAAAAGTCACAATAACTATTCAGCATTTCCTAAACATGAAAGTTAAATTACAAATACTAGGGAACCAATACCCTGCATTCCAGTTTATAATTCTGGCTGGCTACTTTGGGAAGTCCTTGGTTCTGATTGTCCTGAAATGTTACTGACTGCTTGATAAACGTTTTATTTGCCCTCAAAGTCTTTTTTTTTTTTAATGGATAAGTAAAATAGATCCTGACCTGTAATTAACCCCATTTTGCCACTCTGGCACAGGAAAAAAGTGAGACAGAACCTAGATCTTCCTAGCTGAAGATTCCCTCACTGTTATTTATAATAAGGCTCCTTTCCACCACTCTGGCAATGTAAAGGAGCCTTAAAACTTTTACATGTGTTTTATGCACCTGGGGGAATTGACTAAGAATGGGAACAATTAACTGCCTCATAGGACAGAACCTCCCTCATGCCTACCTCCAAACAACCCGAAGCCCTACCCATCCAGGCCAGGTGAGCGAGAGGGACAGAGTCCTGCCATGTATGCTCACATGCCCAGCCCCCAACCCCGCCATGGTGATTTATGCTTCTGTCTGCTGCTCTGACTGTGGGGAATGTGTCCCTGCATATTTCTTTGCTTCCCCATTTTTCTGTGGGGGAGCAAATAAATCTGCAGACAATATGAATTCTGCCCCCTCTCAGTGGGGGGCAGAATTCCCCCAGGAGTAATATAGACAAGAGTTACTGTCCTTAAATCTGTATGTGTACAAAATGTATTTAGTGGCTTTGGGGAATTCTTGGTTAGGCTGCACCTCCTGGGCCTGGGCTGATGAGCCACCACACCTCAGGATACCTGGGTTCTATCCCTACCTCTGGCATGCTAGGTGACCATGGGCAAGTCTCATCCCCTTTGTGCATCACTTTCCCCCATATGTAAAAGCAGGATAACAATCTTGCCCCTCCCATGTAAAGTGTTCTGAGATCTGCAGCTGGAAAGCGATAGGAGTGTTTACCCCCATGCTGCAGCTGAGGTAGTGATGGCCCGAGACTGACTCTGCCCTAGATCACCCAGGCGTCTTACACCTGCGTACCAGCCCAGGCTGTGTTCACACCCCTGCTCCCTTGCAAAGCCTTTCTCTCCACCCACCGCAGCACATGGAGCTTTATATGCTGTGTCTGGGCAGGACCCCAGCCCCTGTCCCCCGAAGGACCCACAGCACCTAGTCTCGGTGTGAGGGGGTCCCCAGTCCCCGATGGGCTCCCAGCCTCAGTCTCCGGGGGATGCATAAGCCTGAGCTCAGGAGCGAGCCCTGGAGCTGCTTTCTCACTAACAGCCAAGGAGAGGGTACATACGGCAACTGTGCCCTCACTAGACATGGCGTTGTTCGCTTCGCAGGGGCCAATGCACAAGCGCGGCAGCAGCTCCGCCTTGCAAATCGGACTCCGCGGCCTCTGGGCTTCCTGCTTCCTCAGTGCGCACGCGCGAGAGAAGTGGTGGCGGGACATGATACATGCTGCGCATGCGCTCGCCCGAGCGTCCATTTTTGAAACGACGGGGTGAGCGGCGCGCGCATCTGTCAGAGAGGGGACCGTGCAGGACGACGCTTCCAGCAGTGCGCATGCGAGAACACCATCTCCGGACGTAGAAATGGGGGCGTGCTTACGCACGCGCACAACAGATTAGCGGGCAAAGCCCTGGGCGGAAGGGAGGCTTCGGAACCCCTTCTCGCGCTTGTGT
Source organism: Gopherus evgoodei (assembly GCF_007399415.2). Taxonomy (NCBI): domain Eukaryota; kingdom Metazoa; phylum Chordata; order Testudines; family Testudinidae; genus Gopherus; species Gopherus evgoodei. The sequence goes on along the minus strand of NW_022060005.1, from coordinate 3,398,201 downwards.
GTCACCCCTGAACGCAGATTAGCGCATGCGCAGTTCGCCACCGGAAGCTCTTCTTGGCCCTCTAGATCATAAGAGCCTGGGAAACCCCGTGTAGAGTTCTCTTTCTTGCGCTGGGCGCTGGCGGAGCTAGCGCCATGTGAGTGCCGGGGGGGATGGGATCGAACGGAACGTGCGCGGGGCCGGGGTCCCGCGTGTGGGGCGACGAGGGGAGGTTCTGGAACCCTGGGGCGGCGCGTTGAGCGACCGGGGGTGGGGGTGGAACCCCCGGGGCGGCGCCAGGGGGGCGGGGTGGAACCCCGGGGCGCGAGGGGCCCGGCGTCTGGAGCCCCTGGGGATGTTTCCAGGTGCAGCCCCCCCCTTGTGGCCTGATCCCCACTCGAGGCGGGTCCTGTTCCTGCCGTGGAGACACCCCCCCCCATCTCCACCCACGGGCGCAGTGAGCCGAGCGGCCACCGCCGGACCCGTCGCCCTGCCCAGTGCCGGGGGGCGGGGGCGGAACTGACGTGCCCCATGGTGGAGGGGAGCCCGTAGGTCTCACTGGAAATATCCTGCGCCGGCCCCCTGGGTGGCTGGTGCCCCCTCCCCAGGCTGTGCGCTCCCCGCAGCAGCTACCCTGGAGACTGCTCCAGAGGTGTCATTTTAGGCAGCTCCCCCACCCCAGGGGGGACTGTTCCATGGGGCCCATCAGGGATTGCACACCCCCGTGGGGTGCTCTCCTTGGTGGGGACATTGAGGAGGGCTGCTGGTGAGGTGCAGGGGTTGCTCTGCCAGGGGACTGTGGTTTGGGGGTTCTGTCCTGTAGGGATGGGCATGGAATTGGGGTACCCCATATGTGGGGGAGTTGAGTGTGGGACATGGGAGTGCTGCATTGCCTGACTCTCCCTTCTCCTCTCTCCAGAATGACCGAGTGGGAGACGGCGCCTGCTGTGGCCGAGACTCCTGACATCAAGCTTTTTGGGAAATGGAGCACGGATGATGTCCAGATCAATGACATCTCCCTGCAGGTCTGGGGAGCCTGAGTGGGCAGGCCAGGATGCTTGGGGCTCTTCTCCCCCTCCCCCCCACGCAAACCCTTCATGCTCTCTGTATGCAGCGGATGGGCCTGCAGGGAGTGAATCAGGATGCCTGGGTCCCCAGCTTACACTCGCACCTTGTCAGGGAGGAGGCATATGGGGGGGTGGGGGAGGGGAAATACCTAGATCCTTCACCTCTCCTCACAGCTCATGCCCTCTGTGCACTGTTGTAGTGGGCAGGATAGGATGCCTGGGTCTGCCACCCCCTTGCTCTCAGACTGGCTGCCCCTGTCAGCAGGGTGTGTGTGTGGGGGGGGTGTCTCCCCATCCTTGGCCCCCTGCTGAACTAGTCTCTCTTCCTGGCCCAGGACTACATTGCGGTGAAGGAGAAGTATGCCAAGTACCTGCCCCACAGCGCCGGGCGCTATGCAGCCAAGCGCTTCCGCAAGGCTCAGTGCCCCATCGTGGAGCGTCTCACCAACTCCATGATGATGCATGGCCGCAACAACGGCAAGAAGCTCATGACCGTGCGCATCGTGAAGCACGCCTTCGAGATCATCCACCTGCTTACTGGGGAGGTGGGCTGCTGGGGCGGGGGTGCTGGCTGTTCTGGCCAGACGGGTGTGTGGGAGGGAGGGTTTGGGGTCTGGGCTCTGTGCATGTGATCTCAGCTGGGGTTGGGGGGTTGGGTTATGTGGGATCTCTGACTTGTCCATGCAACTCTCTGCAGAACCCCCTGCAGGTCCTGGTCAACGCCATCATCAACAGTGGGCCCAGGGAGGACTCGACCCGCATTGGCCGTGCCGGCACTGTCCGGAGACAGGCCGTGGATGTGTCCCCACTGCGCCGCGTCAACCAGGTACACCCCTCCCTGGCCATACATGTGTGCACAGCATGCCCCTCCATCCCTGGACATGACTTCCCCCTCCCCATACAGCTGTGCCTAGTGCCTACTCCACAGTGCGTATGGGCTGGGCACTGCTGGCCACTGGCTCTAGGCACCTGGTAACCCCTCTCTGCCCCCCAGGCCATCTGGCTGCTGTGCACTGGAGCCCGTGAGGCCGCCTTCCGCAACATCAAGACCATCGCCGAGTGCCTGGCTGACGAACTCATCAATGCTGCCAAGGTGAGAGATGGGGGCAGGGCTCCTCTCCCTTCCCCTCCTCTGCGCACCTGCCTGCGCCTGGCCCATCGCGCTGGGAGATGCCCTTGTCCTCTGCTCTGAGTGGGCAGGCAAGTGCTGGGCTCCCAGACAGCACCTTGCCTAGCTTTGTGCTGTCTGGAGTCCGAGGCCTGGCATGTGGCTCCCACAGCTCACAGCTCAGCCCCTTTCCTGCAGCCTGCTCTGCCCTTCATTGCTTAGGGGCTGGCTGTGCACGGGGATGGTCCCACCAATGCAGCCACTCATGTTGACTGACTGATGTCAAAGGTCTTCTATGCCACATAGCTGCTTCCCCTCTGGTGCATTGCCAGCCTGGGTCACTGCTGGGGTGTGACTGTGCCCCCTGGGGGCTGTGTGGATAACTACACCCAATGGAGGGGAGATTCTCCGGCTGCTCCCTGGCTTTGAGTCTGTGTCCGTAGCAGTGAAGGGCTGCAGGACTGCTGCTGCCCAAGGGCCTCCAAGGGTCCCCTTTCCTGGCCTGCCCCTGGCAATTGGCATGAGCCTTTGACTGAGCCCTGCTGGCAGAGCCCTGCCTTACAGTCATTCCCTCTGGTGCAGTGCTGTCCCCATTGGAGGGTGCCCCCTGTGCCCTAGGGGGTGCTGAGCTGGCTCTTAAGCTGCGGGGGCCTCCACCATGGGGGGAAATCTCACCATCTCTCCCCCTCCCAGGGCTCCTCCAACTCCTATGCCATCAAGAAGAAGGACGAGCTGGAGCGTGTGGCCAAGTCGAACCGTTAAAGCTTCAGGAACCACCCCAATAAACTCTGATTCCACTCACCCCCCTGTGTGTCCTCTCTGAGCTGCTGGGCCCTGCCTGCGGGAGGAGGGAGTGAGCCCTGCTTGATGCTGCCCTTCCATGACCACCTCCCACCCTCTTCTGTGCCCTGCTGTGTTGCCACTTGCCCATCCCCCCCCCCCCGCCCTCCCCCCATCTCCAGCAAGGGCATCTCTTGCATGGAGAGGTGTGGGTTGCATGGAGAGGTGTGGGTGGCAGTAGGTCTCCCCTGAGTGGGCTTGGGGTTAGTGGAGAGCTGCAGCTGGCTCCAGCTGTGTGTGCCTGGGTGGCACTGCAGAGATCAGTGAGATGGAGCAGGCTCTACTGCCCATCTCTGGGGAGCAACTGCTTGCAGGCCTGGTCTGCCCCCTGTGTCCTCTGATAGCTGCCCCTGGGGACGCACAAGGCATAGATGAGCTGGGAGCTGGCTATAGGGCCCTGCTCTGTTCGTCACTCTGCTCAAGAAAAGCTGGGGGAGCATGAAGAGTGGGGGCCCCCTCTTGAAATGGAGAGTCACTCCCCTCTGCAATGGGGGCAGGCCTAGCTCCCAGGGGTCCAGCAGGACTCCTCCACCCAGCCTGTAGTTGGGGCTGGATGCTGATCTCTGTTCCCAGGGACTGGGGGGTGCCATGTAGGGCATGTCACAGAGCAGGGAGGAGGCCCGGGGTGATTGGGCTGGAGGGGAATGGCTAATTGGCCATAGGCGAGGGTGTATTTTGTGTGATGGAACCAGTCCCTCCAGGCAAGGCTGGTCAAGCCAGTCGGGCTGGCCCAGAGGCTGGGACAAGGAGCCTGTTGCTCCAGAGCAGGTTTGCTGGGCTGGGCCTTGGCCTCAGTGCAGGCTCTAGGCCTGTTGGAGAAGAGCCAGGGCTCCCTAGACTCGTTACATAGTGTGGGCAGATCTGACCTCTGGATGCCTGCCTGCTAGACCAGCTGGGGCTGAGGTGTCTGCCCGCACCACCAGCTCCTGGCCAACCTCTCCAGCCGCAGGGCATCCAGACCCTCCTGCTCAGCACTTGCTCTTTGTCCAGCCTTCACAGCTTGGGTCAGGGCCCCTGGCAGGCCCTGTGGCATGGCTGGGAGAGGGCCTGCTCTATGCACACCTCTCTTCTGCTCTGCCCAGACCCGTAGGGCCATGCGCAGACCCGTACAGAAGGAGCTAGCTTCGGAGAGGGGGTAGCAGCTGCCTTTTCAGCTCACATGTGGGGCCCATGGCTTTCTCTGCTGTGCTGCCCACAGCGTAGAGTATAGTCACCTTAGAGGGACTGGAGCACTCCAGGGGTTAGATTCACTTCATAGGGCTGGTCCTAAGCTGCCAATGTGCCACATGGGGCTGCTGTTGTGTGGGGGCAGGACTTGTTAGGAGGCACTGCAGGAAGCAGGGCAGGGGTTCAGCATGGGGTACTGGTCTCCATGGAGTGGGGCAGGGAGCAGCACAGGGGCTCAGGAAGGGTTGCTGGGCTGCAGGGGGCAATGAGGGGGGGCTCAGCAGGGGGTGCTGTGTTGCAGGGAGTGGTTGGGGGCTCAGCAGGGGGTGCTGTGCTGCAGGGAGCAGTTGGGCTCAGCAGGGGGTGCTGTGCTGTGCTGCAGGGAGCAGTTGGGCTCAGCAGGGGGCGCTGTGTTGCAGAGAAGGGTGGGGGGCTCAGCAGTGGTGCTCTTGCAGAGAGCAGGGTGGGGGACTCAGCAGGGGCACTGTGCTGCAGGGAGCGGTTGGCGGGCTCAGCAGGGGGCACTGTTGCAGAGAGCAGGGTGGGGGGCTCAGCAGGGGGTGCTGTGCTGCAGGGAGCTGTTGGGCTCAGCAGCGGGTGCTGTTGCAGAGAGCAGGGTGGGGGCTCAGCAGGGGGCTCTCTGTTGCAGAGAGCAGGGTTGAGGGCTTAGCAGGGGGTGCTCTGTTGCAGGGAGCGGTTGGGGGCTCATCAGGGGGCGCTGTGCTGCAGGGCACGGTTGGGGGGCTCAGCAGCGGGTGCTCTTGCAGAGAGCAGGGTGGGGGGCTCAGCAGGGAGTGCTCTGTTGCAGAGAGGGTGGGGGGCTCAGCAGGGAGTGCTCTGTTGCAGAGAGCAGGGTGGGGGGCTCAGCAGGAGGTGCTGTGCTGCAGGGAGCGATTGGGGGGCTCAGCAGGGGGCACTGTTGCAGAGAGCAGGGTTGGGGGCTCAGCAGGGGGTGCTGTGCTGCAGGGAGTGGTCAGGGGCTCAGCAGGGGGCGCTGTGCTGCAGGGCACGGTTGGGGGGCTCAGCAGCGGGTGCTCTGTTGCAGAGAGGGTGGGGAGCTCAGCAGGGGGTGCTGTGCTGCAGGGAGCGGTTGGGGGGCTCAGCAGGGGGCGCTGTGCTGCAGGGAGCGGTTGGGGGGCTCAGCAGCGGGTGTTCTGTTGCAGAGAGGGTGGGGAGCTCAGCAGGGGGTGCTGTGCTGCAGGGAGCGGTTGGGGGGCTCAGCAGGGGGCACTGTTGCAGAGAGCAGGGTTAGGGGCTCAGCAGGGGGTGCTGTGCTGCAGGGAGTGGTCGGGGGTTCAGCAGGGGGCGCTGCGCTGCAGGGAGCGGTTGGGGGGCTAAGCAGGGGGCACTCTGTTGCAGAGAGCAGGGTGGGGGGCTCAGCAGGGGGTGCTGTGCTGCAGGGAGTGGTCGGGGGCTCAGCAGGGGGCTCCATGCTGCAAGGAGCGGTTGGGGGGCTGAGCAGCGGGCGCTCTGTTGCTGAGAGCAGGGTGGGGGGCTCAGCAGTGGGCTCTCTGTTGCAGAAAGCAGGGTGGGGGGCTCAGCAAGGGGTGCCGTGCTGCAGGGAGTGGTTGGGGGGGGCTCAGCAGGGGGCACTCTGGCTGGGTGCAGGGGGCGGTGAAGGGTTAACCCTGGCAGAGCCAGCTACTGGTCGCATTCCTGGCCAGTAGCCACAGGAAGGGAATGTGGTGGCACCGGCTTGTCGCCCTGGCCGCACCCAGCCCCACAAGAACTGGGCGGGCTGGGGCGGCAGGGCGGGCACTGCTAAGGGAAATGCTCCCTGCGGGGGGCAGTTTCCAGAGCCCGGGAGATGCCAGGGCCAGCAGCACCAGGAGCCAGGAGGAGCAACCTGGCAACCCCAGTGCACCTGCTGCAGCAACATCCCAGCTGTTACCAGGCCTGGACCAGGTGAGCCTGACTCTACATGACCTGAGCCCAGGGCTGGGCTTCCAGGGCCTGGGGCTCAGGACTAGGGGGTACCGAAAGCTCTATGGCGGCGCCCAGGGCTGGAATAGCAGCAGGGGCAGGATTGAGAGGCACCAATAGAGCTGGGGGGATTCCAGGGGTAGGATGGTGGGGGGAGAAGCAAAGGGGTAGTATAGCGGAGGGGGGGGAGAGGGGTACTGGCAGATCTGAGGGGAGCCCACAGCTGGGCTAGCAGGGGCTGTGGGTTGAGAATGAGGGGCACTGGCAGGGCTGGGGGGATCCCAGGGGTAGGATGGTGGGGGGAGAAGCAAAGGGGTAGTATAGCGGAGGGGGGGGGAGAGGGATACCGGCAGATCTGAGGGGAGCGCACAGCTGGGCTAGCAGGGCCTGTGGGTTGGGAGTGAGGAGCACTGGCAGGGCTGGGGGGATCCCAGGGGCAGGATGAAAGAGTGGGCTTGACGGCTACTAGCAAAGCTGTTTCGGGGAGCCCAGGGCTGGAATAGCAGAGGGGGCAGGATTGAAGGGCACCAGCAAAGCTGGCGGGGAGCCCAGGCCTGGGCTCGCATGGGGCTGTGGGTTGGGAGTGAGGGGCACCGGCGGTGGGGGGTGGTCAAGGGGCACCAGCAAAGCTGTTCGGGGGAGCCCAGCCCTGGGCGAATGGGGGCTGTCAGGAGTGAGGGCACTGGCAAGGCTGGGGGGCTGACCGTGATGTGCTTTGGGGGGTGTGTTCCCTCAATGCCTCCCTTTTCCTTCCCCTCCCACCTCCCGCTGGCTGGGAGTGTCTGGCAGCTCCATGCCGATGCCCTAGCCCCAGGTGGCACCGTATCGGGGTGACTCCAGATTAGCTGGGGAGCGGCCGATAGCCTCCCCGAGGAATTGGGCGTGCACGGGGTGGCGCCCAGCTTTGCCAGCCATGGGGCGCGTTATCTCTACCGGGTAAATATTGTCCTTTCTCCCTTCCCTCCCCAGAGACGTCAACGGGCCAGGCCGGGATGTGCCTGCCGGCTGGCACTTTAGCCTGAGGGACCCTGCTCACTGCACCTCCGCCTTCACCTTGGCATGGCCACACCAGAAGTGGGGCTGGGGGGGCCCCAGGGCACTGAGCTGGTGAAGCAGGGGCCCTGGGGTGCTGAGCTGGCGGAGGGGGAGGCCTGGGGCGCTGAGCTGGCAGACCGGGCATCCTGGGGCACTATGGAGGAGGATGAAGACAAGGCATCCATGGACTGTGTGATCTGCTTCTCGCCCTATGATCGGTTGTTCAAGGTGCCCAAGTTGCTGGTCTGCGGGCACACCTTCTGCCTCGAGTGCCTGGCACGCATCAACGTCTCCTCAGAGCAGGTCAACGCCATCAGCTGCCCCATGTGCCGGGAGCTGACCTCCTTGCCCACCCGCAAGGGCCTGCCTGGCCTGCCCACCTGCCTGGACCTGCTGGACCAGCTGCCCCTGGAGCCTGTTGCCCCCAGCAGCTCTGTGCGCTTCAGCCGGCGTCGGGGGCTGCTGTACGTGCCGGGCTGGGGACCCCGAAAGGGCCGGGGGCTGGCGCTACCCAAGCAGGGCCCTGCCCTCAGCACTGTCAGTCTGAGCGTGGACGTGGGGCGGCCAGCACAGCGGGGTGTGGGTGGGGGCCTGCAGGGGCTGGGCTGCTCCAGCTGGCCCTTTGCTGTGGCTGTGGCTGTGGCTGTAACTGTCACCGTGGGGCTGGTGATCTCCGGCGTCTACATCTTCTTCATGCTGCCAACGACCTACGGGCTGGGGCCAGGCGGGGGGCTGGGCAACACCACCTGGCAGGTGCCCTGGCCCAATGGCACTGCTGCGCCGGCGCCGCCCAGTGACAGATGGCTGCTGGCACAGCCCCCCCAAGATGGGGCTATGGGGCTGGCTGGAGAGAAGGCATCTGCACTGCCTGGTATCAGGAGGAAGAGACGAAGAGGCCTGGGCCCCCAGCGCTGAACCCAGCAAAGAACTGACATGTGGCCCAGTCCCCCTGTGAGCCCTGAACCCCCAGCCAGGAGGTGGAGGCTGGGCCACAAGCAGAAAGGAGGGACACCCCCACTGCTTCTTTCAGCTGCCTCCCCCCAGGTTTTGGGGCTGTGGCTTGGGGGGACAGAGGCTGTGGGCCCTGAGGAGACTGTACCCTAGATGGGGTCCATCGAGGGGGTTAAAGGCCCCGTTTTGCTGCTAAAGGGAATCAATGAGGGACCCCCCCCACTCCCAACACCAGCTCCCCACGTTTCTCCCCTCCCCCCCTTCATTAAATGATTTTATTTTTCATATGTGAAGGCTCTGGAGGGTCTGTGGCAGCAACAGAGGAAAGCCACAAAGGGCTCACTTGACCTTACACGAGGGGAGGTGGGGGCTGGGAGGCAGGACTCCTGGGTTCTAGCCTGGCTCTGGGAGGGGACTGGTGCCTAGTGGTTAGAGCGTGTGTGTGTGTGCGCGCGCGCGCGCTGCTGGGAACAGTTTGTGCTCAATCCCCCACCCACCTCCTATGCGCCCAGTGTAGGGAGGGTTAACAGCACTTTCTCCCCTTAGCCCCAGGGGCCCAGCACTGGGAGGTTTCCTGCATAGGGCTGGTTCCTGGGGCCCACCCACAACTCCACCCTCATCTGTCCAGTTCCCAGCAACTGGCCTCCTGACCTCAGCTAGAAGAGGAGGGGCAAGCCTAGCCACTGGAGTGCCAGCCTGCACCCAGCCAGGCGTCCTGGCTCCTAGCCCCCTACTCTACCCACCAGCCCCCACAGCCCTCCCAGAGCCAGAGTAGAACCCAGGAGTCCTGGTCCCAAGCCCCTGCTCTAACCACTAGACCCCATGGCCTCCCAGAGCTACAAACAGGACCCAGGAGTCCTGCATTCACTGAGTGCACCCTGGAGCTCTACTCCCTCACAGGCAGAGCTCTGCAGGCACGGCTGGGAAGTCCTAGGTTAGGCAGATTCCTGGCAGCTGGGAGCCCTAGAGGGCTGTGTTGGGGTGTGTGGGGAGTGGAAATGTCCCCTCATGCACACAGGGGTCCCAGTGGGTTAGAGCAGCGGGGGCTGGGAGCCAGGACTCCTGGGTTCTTTCCCTGCTGTTCTCAGTTACTCAGCCAGCCCCTATACCCAGGCCCAGGGCTGAGTGGGAGTTATCTTTATGGGGCTCACTGTCCCTCAGGCTGGGGTGGGGGTGGGGGCCTGTCTCATGGGCTGGGGGTTTCTGGGAGAGTCACTGTTGTTGGGGGTCGTCTGTCTCCAGGGAGCCTGGCGGGGTGGGGGAATGTCTCTGGGACTGGGGGTTCCTGTCTCTGGGGCTGGGTGGAGGCTGGCTCTAGGGGGCTCGTGCGCTCGCATAGATTTTAAGGCCAGAATGAACCACTATGCTCACTGAGTCTGACCCGTTGAGCTCTGTCCTGCTGCATGTCCTAAATTTGTGACCCATGCGTGCTATGGCGTGTGTTGTGCTGTGTATGCTTTGTGTTCTCATATTGTGCTGCCCCCACAGAGCAGCCGCCCAATGCCACATCTAACAACCACCAGTGCTCCCTGGCATATTCGCTCTCCATGTGGGTCTGCTCTCTTGCCCTTCTCATGATGCCTGTTCCTGAGACTCAGATGGGGACAGTCTGAACACTGATAGGATCTAGTTAGGAAACATCTCCCGGCCCCGACTCCAACGGCTCTGAGCCCAGCTCAGATGGGAGCTATCGGGAGAGCCATGGGGACCACCAGGGTCCGGGGGGGCCAGCTGGAGCGCTCCCCGTCCCCCACAGCCCTAGCAGAAGCACAGGGCTGAGGCCGTGTCTATCCGGGCAGGAAGAGGCCCTCAGGAGTAGCTGTGGCTGGGGAAATGGCTGTACGCTACAGTCAGATTGCGGGCTGGCCACCGGCAGAGCTCTCCATCTAGAGCCACCTACTCAGAGCAGGGCTCAGATACCAATGTCAATCCCATCCCCTCGCGAAAGCCCTGTCTATCTCTGGGAGAGAGTGACCCTGCCTCAGGCAGCTGTATCCCCCCTTCCAGTCAGTTAGGGTAGACAGAGTAACCTAACTTGACCTGACTCTGTGCACAAGGTATCCAGGTCTGCATGGCCATTCTTACGGGTAACCAGAGCTGGTCATCCCTTACAGCTGGGATGCCTGCGGATGACAACATCCACTGCTGATTGTGCTATACAAGCTGACTGTATTCTATGCACGATGCTCCTACTGTATCTGGGAGTTGCTAGAGCTGGTGTTACACCGTGATCTGACTACAGAGCCTCCAGGTGCGGCTGTGACCTCCAGGGTCAATGTACGCAAAAGGAAGCAGATGAATTTTGCACATAAACAACACAACTGCACACAATATTAACCAGATCCAGTTGTTCACTAAAGTGCAACTGAGAAACCAGATCTGGTTGTACACTACAGTCTGACAGTACATTACAGTAACCAGACTCGTCTGTGCATTACATTTTGATAGTACAGACAAGTAACCAGACCCAGTTGTGTGCTACAGTCTGATTGTACATACAAGTAACCAGATCTGGTTGTGTGCTACAGTCAAACTGCACTCACATGGAACCAGAGCCAGCTGTTCACTAGTTTAAACATACATGTAACCAGGTCTGGTTTGGCACTCCAATCCAACTGTACCAGACCCACATGTGCACTACAGTTTGACTGTACTTACAGGTAAATCAGACCTGGTTTTACACTACAGTCTGACAGTACATTACAGTAATCAGACTCACCTGTGCACTACAGTTTGATCGTACATACAAATCACCAGATCTGGCTGTGAGTTACAGTCTGATTGTACTTACATATAACCAAACCTGGTTCTAGGCTACAATAATACTGTACATATGAATAACTAAATCCGGTTGTGCACTACACCTTGACTGTATGTCCCAGTAACTAGATCCGGCTGTGCATGACTGTACGTTGGGGGCCAGCAGGTCTGACTCTGTGCTACAGTGAGACTGCACACCTTGCTGGTGTGCTCAAGGGGTAACTTTCCCTTCTCGATTCACCCTGCCCTCCCCACATCGCCTTGGTTATAAGCAGCTGCCCCCTCCCACCTGACACTGCCCCAGCTAGAGCCACTCAGGATACATCAGGCGAGGTGCACATTTTACTCTGCACCTGGACATCACTTGGCACCCAGATCTTGTATGGGGGAAGGGAAGATGGACTGATACAGAGAGATTTTACAAGCTAAGAGATGTGATGGGAGGGGAGAGGGAGGGGGAAAGAGACATTATTTAGCTCCACCCCTTCCTGGGTCCCGCCCCCTTCTCAGGCCCTGCCACCTCAGAAGTCATTTGTAGAGCAGGTGGACGCGGCTGCCATCACAGTTGCTGCGGCCCAGCTTGTCGGTCTGCTCAGAGACAAGGCAGCGCACCAGAGGCAGGCTGGGTTGGTAGAGGGTGGGCACGGGCCCAGCCGCATTGGTGAAGTGGTTGTCGGTGGCACAGCCATCCCGCGAGGAGGGGTTGGAGGGGCGGCGCCGGGAGCGCAGCTGCTGCCGGTCCTGGAGCTGCTGGCGGAGCTCAGAGACGCGCTCCTCCTTCTGCCAGAAAGAGGGGGAAGGGTGAATGAGTGTAATGCCTCCCCTACCTCCGAGTGGGTGATGAGCCCCCTTCCCTCCCACCCCCCTAAGTCCCCAGCTTCTGAGGAAGGTGGAGCAGAGGACATCATCAGTGTAGGGTTCTGGTGTCTCACCCCCACTTTATACCCTGCACCGCATAATCACAGTATGGGAGCACCCCATCAGGTTCCTGCTGCCCCCCGTGCTACCACCCCAACGCGGGACAGAGGATCAACCCTCACCTCTGCAATGATCTTCTCCAGCTCCCTGTTCTCCTTCTCCAGCAGCCGGGATTTCTCCTCCTCATTGTTGTTGGTGGATGAGCCCGTTTTCATGGTATCCTGCTGCTCTGACTGCCACTCGCCCCTGGTGATCAGACGCCGCATCTGCAACAAGCGCCCCCAGTGACTATCAGGGACAACAGTACACCGGGACCACTGACTCCCAACCACCACCCCTGCCGACTGTCAGAGACAAGACTACACCCAGAGCACTGACTCCAATCCCTCCTCCTCCTGCCGACTGTCAGAGACAAGACTACACCCGGAGCACTGACTCCAATCCCTTCTCCCCCTGCCGACTGTCAGAGACAAGACTACACCTGGAGCAGTGACTCCCAACTCCCCTCTGCTGACTGTCTCTCAGAGCCCTGACTGCCAACTTACTCCCGTCCCCCCCCCGCCGACTGTTGGAGACAAGACTATACCCGGACCACTCATTCTCAAATACCCCCTGCCAAATGTTGGAAGTCAAGACTACACCTGGAGCATTGACTCCCAACTACCTCCTAACTGACAGTAATAATACTACACCCAGAGTGCTGACTCCCAACTATATTCCCTGACTGACACTCAGACACAATACCCCAACACTATACCTGCCCCCTGATTGTCAGAAACAACAGTTCATCCACAGAACCAACCCCCAGCTGCCCCACTGACTGTCAGAGACAATCACCTCAATGCTATACCCAGAAAAAATCCCCTGAAAACCCAACTACTCTATCCCACTCTGCTATCAGACAAGAAACAACAAGCCAGTAGTGCACCTGACAGAGAGACCCCAGACCTACAGCTACCCCCTCAACTGAGTCAGTCAAAGAAAACACCCCAATGCTACACCCACAGCACAGACCCCCAACTCCTTCCTCTGGCTGTCAGAGACAACATCACAATGCTAACTCCAGACCAAAGATTCTGAGCCTCCTGTGCTATCCCTGCACCAACAGTCAGACAGGGAGAGAACAGCCCAGCACTTTCCCAGTGCGGAGATCCTGACCCCTGTCCCTGCAGGTGGGCAGGGGTGGGATGGGGTGGAGTCATACCTTGGGCACGAAGAGCACCACCAGGGTGATGTAGGAGGAGAAGACGATGGCCAGTGAGGTGAAGGCAAAGGCTGCGTCCTGCTGGCTGTTCAGGATCATGGTGACGGGGGCGGTGATCAGACACAGCACCTGTGGCACAGCCGGAGCCAGTGGGCGGGCAGGGTCACTGTGTGGGGAGGGGGAAACGGAGAGACCTGCCCCGACACCTCAAACCCGCTCCATGTGGCTACTCCCCCCACACACACCTCACACGGCTGTGGCACAACATGGAGGTACTGAATGCGCATGCACTGTCATAGCTCAGAGGGATGCTTGGGGGTCACAGTGGGGTACAGTCAAGCATCGGGGTGCAGTGGAGCACACTCACTGCCATGTTGTAAAAGTCCATTGCCACAGCATAGTGGGGAGGTTTGGGGGTGCACTAGGGGGCTGGCGTGCAGTGGGTCACAGTGGAGCGCACTCACTCACCACCATGGTGGGGAGGTTTGGGGGGACAGTGGCCCACAGCAGGGCATACTCACTCACTGCTGTGGTGGGGAGGTTTGCGGGGGCAGTGGGTCACAGCAGGGCATGCTCACACACCATTGTGATGGGGCGATTTGGAGGGGCAGGAGGAGGCTGGGGGAGCAGAGGGTGTGACGAAGTGGGGACTTTCCCTTGTTATGTTGTATGAGAGTCTTACTGTTGAGCCTGTCAGTTTTACTGTTTTGCATGAATACTGTGTGTGCCTCAGTTTCCCTGGGTGCTGCATGAATACCTCAGTGGTGGGAATAGGGGTGTGTGACTTTGGCTGAGACCTCTGGGGCAGCTGAAGCTGCTCCAACTGCTTGCACATGTGCTATGACTGGTGCCCTTTGTAACCTGAGACCCTGGATGGGGATGCAACCAAGTGTCTTAGGTGCAGGAGCTGGGGGGGGTCGGTCGGAGGTCAGGCGCTGGAAGCTGAGAGTCTGCTTGGGGGGACTGGAAGAGGGGGAGTCCAGGGCTTCTGGCCCACGACTCCCAAAGCTGGACTTGGCTGAAAGTCACTGATTTCTGTGATAGCAAGCTCTGTTCTATGCTGTGTTCCTGTCGACTAATAAACCTTCTGATTTACCTGCTGGCTGAGAGTCATGTCTGACTGCGGAGTTGGGGTGCAGGGCCCTCTGGCTTCCCCAGGAGCCCTGCCTGGGCAGACTCGCTGCGGGAAGTGCACAGTAAGGAAGGGGATGCTGATTACTCTGAGGTCAGACCCAGGAAGGTGGAAGCTGTGTAAGCTTCTTGCCCTGGAGACAGTATGCTCAGAGAGAGGATGCTTCCCCAGAGTCCTGGCTGGCTTCATCCGGAGTAGTTCCAGATCATCGGCCGGTGACTCCGTGACAATGGGGAGGTTTGGGGGGCAGTGGGTCACAGCAGGGCACGCTCACTCACTGCCGTGGTGGGAGGTTGGGGGGGCAATGAGGAGGTTTGGAGGGGCAGTGGGTCACAGCAGGGCACGCTCACTCACTGCCGTGGTGGGGAGGTTGGGGGGGCAATGAGGAGGTTTGGAGGGGCAGTGGGTCACAGCGGGGCACACTCACTGCCGTGATGCTGAGGTTTGAGGGGCAGTGGGTCACAGCGGGGCACACTCACTGCCGTGATGCTGAGGTTTGAGGGGCAGTGGGTCACAGCTGGGCACATTCACTGCCGTGATGCTGAGGTTTGAGGGGCAGTGGGTCACAGCTGGGCACACTCACTGCCGTGATGCTGAGGTTTGAGGGGCAGTGGGTCACAGCTGGGTACACTCACTGCCGTGATGCTGAGGTTTGAGGGGCAGTGGGTCACAGCTGGGCACACTCACTGCCGTGATGCTGAGGTTTGAGGGGCAGTGGGTCACAGTGGGGTACACTCACTGCCGTGATGCTGAGGTTTGAGGGGCAGTGGGTCACAGCGGGGCACACTCACTCACCGCCACGTTGTAGATGGCCATGCCCACAGCTCGGTGGTCATTTATTTTTTCAGTGGAGACGCTCTTGGTCTCGTAGGCCAGGAAGATGCCCAGCAGCAGCAGCAGCCCCTTGAACCCATAGAATATCCCTGTGTGGGGCAGGGGGGATGGGTCAGACCTGTCAGGGGGCTGGAGATGAGATGGGGACACGAGAGACTGGGGGGGGATGAGGGAGGCCTGCAGAGGGAGGGAGGTGGGTGGGAGGGGACAGGACAAGAGCGGCCCCCACCCCAGGGGGCAGGCAGCTGTCGCTCGACTATCCCAGGATCACTCCGCGCAGACACTGCCCTCCCAGCTGAGCCAGGGCCCCTTTCCTCCAAACACTGCCCATCCCCCACATGAAACTGGGCCCCCTCCCACACTGAGTCAGCAACCCTCCCCTCAGATACCACCCATCCCCGTGCCCAGTGCCCCAGCTTACCCAGCCAGGTGTTCATCTTGGTGGAGCTGCAGTGCTCCAGCTGGGGCAGGATCGAGACGTCAATGTCGGTTTTCGGTTCCTCTTTGGTGAATTCCTGCAGCGACGGAGGGCAGAGGGGTGAATGCCGGGGGGCAGGTCAGAGCCCCCAGCCAGGGCCCCTGGGGCTGCGAGCTTCCCTGCTGTGCACCTCCAACGCGGAGACCCTGGGGCCACAAACTTCCCCACTGTGTCCCCCCAACATGGGGACCCCGGGGCCGTGAGCTTCCCCAACACGTGCCCCAAACATGGGGACCCTGGGGCCACAAACTTCCCCACCACGTGCCCCCAACATGAGGATCCTGGGACCATGAACTTCCCCACCACGCGCCCCCAACATGAGGATCCTGGGACCATAAACTGCCCCACCACGCGCCCCCAACATGAGGATCCTGGGACCATGAACTTCCCCACCACGCGCCCCCAACATGAGGATCCTGGGACCATGAACTTCCCCACCACGCACCCCCAACATGAGGATCCTGGGACCATGAACTTCCCCACCGCACGCCCCAGACATGGGGACCCTGGGGCTGTGAGCTTCCCACCGCGCGCCCCAGACATGGGGACCCTGGGGCTGTGAGCTTCCCACCGCGCGCCCCAGACATGGGGACCCTGGGGCTGTGAGCTTCCCACCGCACGCCCCAGACATGGGGACCCTGAGGCCGGGAGCTTCCCTGATGCACGCCCCCGACACGGGGCCCCTGGGGCCGCAAGCTTTCCTGCAGCAGCGCCATGTCAGGGCTGTACCTCGATGGTGCGATGCAGTGGGTCAATGATTTGCCAGACAGCCAGCACGACCACGTCCAGTCCCACCAGCAGCCCCACGGTGGCGTACAGCTTCCAGGGCTCCAGGGTCTGCCAACCATGCAGAGTTAGCGTCGCAGTCCAGCACCCCAGCACACTCCCACAGTGCCTCCCGGCGACCCCTAGCCCCCCCACCCACAGTGCCCCCCCAGCATCTCCAAGCACCCAACACACCGCCTTCCAGTGACACCCCAGCACCCGACACACTGCCCCGTTACCCCCCCGTGACCTTTAGCAGCACCCCCCACATCCCTCCAGTGCCTCCTAGCACCCCCCATGGTGCCTCCCAGCAACCCCTAGCACCCCCCTACAGCGCCTCCCAGTGCCCCCTGCTCCTCAGGTCCCCCAGCAACCCCTACACAGTGTCTCCCAGTGACCCCACTCAACAGTGCCCCCAGCACCCCTTTACTCCACAGTGGCCCCAGTGCCCCCCACTCCCTGCAGCCCGGCGCCCTCTCACCTTGCGTCTCTCCTTCTTCTCCTCTTTCTTGGTGAAGACGGTGTGCACCCACCAGATCTTAGTGAACATGCTGCCATAGGCCAGGCTGAACCCCAGCCCCAGCAGCCAGAGCCGGGCCTGCCAGGGATCGGAAATCAGAGTGAGAGTGCCCCCTGCTGGGCCCCTCCCGTCTTCAGCCCTGCCCCTGCCCAGGCCCCATCTTCAGCCTTGCCCCTGCCCCTCCCTGCTGGGGCCCCATCTTCAGCCCTGCCCCGCCCCTCCCCCCTGCTGGGCTCCCATCTTCAGCCCTGCCCCCGCCATCCCCCACTGGGCCCCTCCTGTCTTCAGCTCTGCCCCAGCCCACTGCTGGGGCCCCATCTTCAGCCCTGTCCCTGCCCGCTGGGGCCCCATCTTAAGCCCTGCCCCTTCCCCCTGCTGGGCCCCCCATCTTCAGTCCTGCCCTGCCCCCTGCTGCAGCACCCCATCTTGCGCCCTGCCCCCACCCTCCCGCTGGGGCCGTCTTCAGCCTTGCCCCCGCTGGGCCCCTAGTTTTCAGCCCTGCCCCTGCTCCCTGCTGGGCCCCCTATCTTGCACCTTGCCCGCCACCTTCAGCCCTGCCACCTTCTGGCACCCCCTGCTGGGCCCCCCATCTTCAGTCCTTCACCCAGAACCTGCTGGGCCCCTGTCTTCAGCCCTGCCCCCTATCTTCAGCTCTGCCCCATGCCGGCACCCCCTGCCAGGCCCCTCATCTTCAGCCCTGTCCCCTCACCCCCTGCACCCTAACTCTAGCCCTCCCCATCGCTCTTTGCCCTCATCCCCCCATTCACAGAATATCAGGGTTGGAAGAGACCTCAGGAGGTCATCTAGTCCAACCCCCTGCTCAAAGCAGGACCAATCCCAACTAAATCATTCTTGGTCCTGGGCCCTCCCCGCCCTGCTGTGTCCCAGCCCTAATGCCCTGCCCCACCTGGCAGACGAAGGGGAAGAGCCCAGACCCAATGTGGTAGCCATCCAGCCCCAGGGGGAAGACAGCGGCCAGCGCCAGCGTGCAGCCCACGGCCGTCATGTTGTTGAGATAGGGCTGGGAGTTCTGGATGTACCTGCAGAGCAGATATGGTCATCACCTGGGGGATGCACCAGAGCCCAGCTCCCGCCCCCCCCAGAGACTGGCCCCTCCAAACGTTGTCATCACCTGGAGGGTGGGGGCTACAGCCCAGCTCCCACCCCAAGATGGGAGGCGTCGGGGATAGCCTTGGGGCAGGGGGACACTCACCAGAGGTGTCCATTGTAGAGGTGAAAGGCAGGCAGACGACGGCCAGCCTGACGCCTAGGTGGGGGGTAGCCGTAGGCCAGGGGAGTGGACGGGGCACTGACTGGACATGCCCGTTGTAGATGTTGAAGGCCAGGTAGATAATGGCCAGCAGGATACCCAGCCTGGGGAGTGGGAAGTAGCCGTGGGGCAGTGGGGGTGGGGGCACTGACAGGATGTGCCCGTTGTAGATGTTGAAGGCCAGGCAGATGGTGGCCAGCAGGATGCCCAGGCTGGGGGGTAGCCGAGGGGCAGTGGGAGCACTGACCAGACATGCCTATTGTAGGTGTTGAAGGCCAGGCAGACGACAGCCAGCAGGATGCCCAGGCTGGGGGGTGGGGGATAGCCGTGGGGCACGGGGGCGGAGGAGGCACTGACCGGACGTGCCCGTTGTAGATGTTAAAGGCCAGGCAGACGATGGCCAGCAGGATGCCCAGGCTGGGGGGTGGGGGATAGCCGTGGGGCACGGGGGCGGAGGAGGCACTGACCGGACGTGCCCGTTGTAGATGTTAAAGGCCAGGCAGACGATGGCCAGCAGGATGCCCAGGCTGGGGGGTAGGGGATAGCCGTGGGGCAGGGGGGCGGAGGAGGCACTGACCGGACGTGCCCGTTGTAGATGTTAAAGGCCAGGCAGACGATGGTCAGCAGGATGCCCAGGCTGGGGGGTAGGGGATAGCCGTGGGGCAGGGGGGCAGAGGGGGCACTGACAGGACGTGCCCGTTGTAGATGTTAAAGGCCAGGCAGACGATGGCCAGCAGGATGCCCAGGCTGGGGGGTAGGGGATAGCCGTGGGGCAGGGGGGCAGAGGGGCACTGACCGGACGTGCCCGTTGTAGATGTTAAAGGCCAGGCAGACGACGGCCAGCAGGATGCCCAGGCTGGGGGGTAGGGGATAGCCGTGGGGCAGGGGGGCGGAGGAGGCACTGACCGGACGTGCCCGTTGTAGATGTTAAAGGCCAGGCAGACGATGGTCAGCAGGATGCCCAGGCTGGGGGGTAGGGGATAGCCGTGGGGCAGGGGGGCAGAGGGGGCACTGACCGGACGTGCCCGTTGTAGATGTTAAAGGCCAGGCAGACGATGGCCAGCAGGATGCCTAGGCTGGGGGGTAGGGGATAGCCGTGGGGCAGGGGGGCAGAGGGGGCACTGACCGGACGTGCCCGTTATAGATGTTAAAGGCCAGGCAGACGATGGCCAGCAGGATGCCCAGGCTGGGGGGTAGGGGATAGCCGTGGGGCAGGGGGGCGGAGGAGGCACTGACCGGACGTGCCCGTTGTAGATGTTAAAGGCCAGGCAGACGATGGTCAGCAGGATGCCCAGGCTGGGGGGTGGGGGATAGCCGTGGGGCAGGGGGACAGGGGGGCAGAGGGGGCACTGACCGGACGTGCCCGTTGTAGATGTTAAAGGCCAGGCAGACGATGGCCAGCAGGATGCCCAGGCTGGGGGGTAGGGGATAGCCGTGGGGCAGGGGGGCAGAGGGGGCACTGACCGGACGTGCCCGTTGTAGATGTTAAAGGCCAGGCAGACGATGGCCAGCAGGATGCCCAGGCTCGGGGGTAGGGGATAGCCGTGGGGCAGGGGGGCAGAGGGGACACTGACCGGACGTGCCCGTTGTAGATGTTAAAGGCCAGGCAGACGAAGGCCAGCAGGATGCCCAGGCTGGGGGGTAGGGGATAGCCGTGGGGCAGGGGGGCAGAGGGGGCACTGACCGGACGTGCCCGTTGTAGATGTTAAAGGCCAGGCAGACGATGGCCAGCAGGATGCCCAGGCTGGGGGGTAGGGGATAGCCGTGGGGCAGGGGGGCAGAGGGGGCACTGACCGGACGTGCCCGTTGTAGATGTTAAAGGCCAGGCAGACGATGGCCAGCAGGATGCCCAGGCTTGCGAGCACCGACACTGAGATGAAGAGCTTCTGCGACAGGAAACGGAAGGTGGTGATCACCTTGGTATAGTCAGCTGGGGGGGCATCCCCTGCAGCAGAGAGCACAGTGAGAAGGGACTCACCTAAGCACAGCACTGCCCCCATGTCCCCCGAGCCCCAGAGGAGGGGAAGGCTCCAGGCCCTGGCTCAAGGCAGGGGGAGGTTCATGCCCTCAGTGACCCCCAGAGCTCCCAGCACCCAGACAAGCCCCCGAATCCACAGGGACTCATGTCTGCCCCCATCCCCACAGAGAGCAATTCCCATAACCCCCAGCGGCAGAGGGGCTGGAACCCTTGGTGACAGGAACCCTTGGGGGCTAGTTCCCACAATCCTTGGCAGTGGGCAGGGCCAGAGACCCTGGCAACAAGAACCTCAAGGGGGTGGCTCCCACAATGCCCGGCAGCAGGAGGTGCCAGATGCCCAGGAAAAGACGGTTACTCACCGTTGTAACTGTTGTTCTTCAAGATGTGTTGCTCATATCCATTCCAGTAGGTGTGCGTGCGCCGCGTGCACGTTCATTGGAAGATTTTTACCCTAGCAACACTCGGTGGGTCGGCTGGGCGCCCCCTGGAGTGGCGCCACCATGGCGCCGGATATATACCCTGCCGACCCAACCGCCCCTCAGTTCCTTCTTGCTGGCTACTCTGACAGTGGGGTAGGGGGGTGGGTTTGGAATGGATATGAGCAACACATCTCGAAGAACAACAGTTACAAAGGTGAGTAACCATCTTTTCTTCTTCGAGTGATTGCTCATATCCATTCCAGTTAGGTGATTCCCAAGCCTTACTAGGCAGTGGGGTTGGAGTGAGATGTGGCTGAATGCAAAACTGCTGAGCCAAAGGCTGCATCATCTCTACACTGTTGAACCAGAGCATAATGCGAAGCAAAGGTGTGGACCGAGGACTAGGTGGCTGCGCAACATATTTCCTGGATTGGTACATGGGCCAGGAAGGCAGCAGATGAAGCCTGAACCCTGGCAGAATGTGCGCTGAGATGGCCCGAGGGAACATGAGCCAAGTCATAGCAAGTGTGGATGCACGCCGTCACCCAAGAGGAAATCCTCTGGCAGGAGACAGGTAGGCCCTTCATTCGGTCTGCCACTGCAACGAAGAGTTGGGGCGATTTACGAAAGGACTTCATCCATTCGATATAAAATGCGAGCGCCCTACAGACATCTAGGGAGTGCAATTGTTGTTCCCGTCGTGAAGAATGTGGCTTCGGGAAGAAGACTGGAAGGAAGATGTCCTGATTGGTATGGAAGGCTGATACTACTTTAGGGAGGAACACTGGGTGTGGTGGCAACTGCACTGTGTCCTTGTGAAAGATTGTATACAGTGGGTCCACCGTGAGCACCCGAAGCTCGGAGACTCGTCTGGCCGATGTAATGGCTACGAGGAAAACTGTCTTCCAGGACAGGTATAGCAGCAAGCAAGTTGCCAATGGCTTGAATGGTGGAGACATAAGTCTGTTTAAGACTAGGTTGAGGTCCCAGATAGGTGCAGGGTGGTGTACTTGGGGGTATAGGTGCTCCAAGCCCTTGAGGAACCTAGAAACCATAGGGTGTGAAAACACGGAACGGCCACTTTCTCCTGGGTGGAAGGTAGAAATGGCCGCCAAGTACACCCGCAAAGATGATACCGCTAGGCCTTGCTGTTTGAGAGACCAGAGGTAGTCCAGGATGGTGGGGATCGAGACCTCGATGGGAGTAACATTTTGTGTTTTGCACCAGCAGAAGAAACGCTTCCACTTGGCCAGATACGTAGACCGAGTAGAAGGTTTTCTGCTACCCAGGAGTACTTGTTGCACTGGGGCAGAGCAATGTAACTCTGACTGGGTTAACCATGCAGGAGCCATGCCGTGAGGTGAAGGGACTGCAGGTCTGGATAGTGAAGTCTGCCGTGGTCCTGAGTTATGAGGTCTGGATAACGAGGCAGGGTGACTGGGTTGGCTATCGACAGGTCGAGCAATATGGTGTACCAGTGTTGCCTGGGCCACGCAGGGGCGATCATGATCAGGCGAGCTCTGGCTCTGCGGACCTTTAGGAGGACCTTGTGAACCAATGGAAATGGTGGAAAGGCGTAAAGTAGTTGGCTTTTCCATGGAATCAGGAAGGCGTTCGAGATCAAACCCTGGGAGAGACCTTGGAAGGAGCAGAACCTCTGGCATTTCCTGTTCCCCCGCGGGAAGCGAAGAGGTCTATGTGGGGAAATCCCCACTTCCGGAAGACAGAATGTATAACGTCTGGGCGAATCGACCACTCGTAAGACAGGAAGGATCTGCCGAGTTGATCTGCCAGAGTGTTCCGACTCCTGGGAGAAAGGATGCTACCAGGTCTATCGAGTGGGCTATGCAAAAGTCCCATAGTTGGATCACCTCCCGACAAAGGGAGGAGGATCGTGTCCCTCCCTGCTTGTTTATGTAGTACATGGCTATTGTGTTGTCTGTAAACACTGAGACACAACGGCCCTGTAGATGTTGCTGGAACGCCTGGCACGCCAGGTGGACTGCTCTTAGCTCTCTGACATTTATGTGTAGCGCCAGCTCCTGAGACGACCAAAGGCCTTGAGTGGGAAGATGTCCAAGGTGAGCACCCCAGCCGAGAGATGACGCGTCCATTGTCAGGGACATGGAGGGCTGTGGCGGATGGAACGGCAGTCCTGCACACACCAGGGAGGGCGTCAGTCACCAGTCGAGGGAGCCTAGGATGCTTGAGGGAATGGTGACTACCATGTCTATGGTGTCCCTGCCTGGGCGGTAAACCGATGTGAGCCAAGTTTGAAGGGGATGCAGACGTAGTCTGGCGTGCTTGGTCATGAACGTGCAGGCAGCCATGTGACCGAGGAGGCCGAGGCAAGTGCGAGCCGAAGCTGTCGGGAAGTTTTGAAGGCTTTGTATAATTGATACTATTGCCTGAAATCAGGGTTGTGGTAAACTGGCCCTTGCGAGACTGGAGTCCAGGATGGCCCCAATGAACTCTATTCTTTGTGTGGGCAGTAGAGTATATTTCTCCAGGTTGACGATCAGGCCTAGTCGCATGAAGAGGTCCTTGACTACGCCCACATGATTGGTGACTTGGGCCTCAGAGGTCCCCCGAATGAGCCAATCGTCAAGGTACGGGAAGACATGTATTCAACGACGACGGAGGGAGGCAGCGACTACAGCCATGCACTTTGTGAATACCCGAGGGGCTGAAGAGAGGCCAAATGGACCGTAAACTGAAAATGCTGATGGTTGACCACAAACCGGAGGTACCATCTGTGCGGAGGGTAAATGGCAATGTGGAAATATACGTCCTTCATGTCGTGGGCGGCATACCAGTCTCTGGGATCCAAGAATGGGATGATTGTCCCCAGGGATACCATGCGGAACTTCAACTTTTTCATGAACTTGTTCAGTCCCCGCAGGTCTAGGATAGACCTGAGGCCTCCTTTTGCCTTGGGGATTAGGAAATAGCGGGAATAGAACCCCTTGCCCCTTAAGTCCTCTGGTACCTCCTCTATAGCTCCCATGGCAAGGAGCGTCCATACCTCTTGCAAGAGGAACTGCTTGTGAGAGGGGTCCCTGAAGAGGGATGAGGAGGGGGGTTGGGAGGGAGTGAAATAAACTGGAGGAGGTATCCGAATTCTACCGTGTGTAGGACCCAACGATCCAAGATTAATTGGGTCCAAGCAGGGAGGAAAGGGGAAAGGCGGTTGTAAAACTGAAAAGGATCCTGGGAGACAATTGGTACACCGGCCTCGGGCGCACCTTCAAAAGTTCGGTTTGGATCCCGTCGTTGGCTTGGAGGAACCGTTATTGTGATCCTCTTGAGGTCCAGACTGTTGTCTGCGGTTGCCTCGACCTTGCCTCCTGCCAAAGTCCTGTCTTGGTCTAGGCGTTGAGGTTGGGTGCGGAAGGATTTTCGCTGAGTCTGTGGTGTATGCATCCCAAGCGAACGCATAATCACCCGATTATCTTTCAGACTCTGTAGCCTAGGGTTCGTCTTCTCAGAGAATAGACCCTGGCCATCGAATGGCAAGTCTTGGATAGTGTGCTGAAGTTCAGGTGGCAGGCCTGAGACCTGGAGCCATAATATACGCCTCATGGCGATTCCAGAGGCCACAGTTCTGGCTGCCGAATTGGCAGTGTCCAGCGAGGCCTGGAGAGAAGTTCTCGCCACCTTCTTTCCTTCCTCCAATAATGCCTTAAATTCTTGGCGGGAGTCTTGAAGGTTCAGCTCTATGAATTTCCCTACTGCCTCCCAGGTGTTGTAATTATACCTGCTAAGTAGGGCTTGCTGGTTCGCAACCCTGAGTTGGAGGCTCCCCGCGAAGGAGATTTTATGGCCCAACAGGTCCATACGCCTAGCCTCCTTAGATTTTGGGGCAGGGGCTTGTTGGCCATGGCACTACCGTTCATTTACGGATTGTACGACTAGTGAGCAGGGAGCAGGGTGCATGTATAAGTACTTGTACCCCTTAGAGGGCACCATGTATTCCGTTCCGCTCCTCTGGCCATGGGGGGAATAGATGCCGGGGATTGCCAGATGCTATGTGCCTTAGCTTGAATCGATCGAATGAACGGTAAGGCCACTCGAGTTGGTGCATCCACCGACAATATATCTACCACGGGATCCTCAACCTCCGGACCCTCCTCCACTGGCAGGTTTATATTCAGGGGGACGCGCCTCAGGAGGTCCTGGTGTGCCCTGAGGTCAATTGGAGGCAGGCCCAATGAGGATGTCCCCGCTACCGCTTCATCTGGGGAAGAGGAAGACGAAAGGTCCGGGATGAGTGGGTCCTGTACAGTCTCCTGACCATGGGAGACGTCAGGGATCGGTGGGACCTGAGGGTCTGGTGCGTGGATGGAAGCTTCCTCCGTACCTGCAGGAGGGGGGCGGCTGAGAGTGGCCTCTGGCACCCGGTGTTCCGATGGAACGGACGGTGATGTCACTGCAAGTCCACCTTGGCCTTGGTGATATGCCCAAGGTGTCCAGAAGGACCACCGATGAGGTCCCTGGTCTGGGCCGTGGGTCTCTTGGAAGACTCGGCTGTGTGTATCCGAATCATAGTCGTGTGCGTAGGAGGCACTGTCCGTGTGTGATGATACTGATGTATGCAAGACGGCCACGGAGGAGCTGAAACCACCTGGGAAGGGTCTCTGCGTCTGGTTGATCCGTCTCCATGCGGCATCGGAGAACGGTACCGGGCACCGTACCGATACCGGGAATGAGACCGGGACCCGCGACTGGAGCGGTGCTGGGAGGTCGACCGGGACCTTGAAGCTCTATGTCAAGAGCGGCTGCGAGGGGTGCGGTGCCATGAACAGTGCCGGGAGCTGGATCGGTGCTGACAGTATCGGGTTAGTGAGCGCGATCTCAAACGATGCCGCGAGTATGACCGGTACCGAGATGGAGAGTGGTACCGGGACTGCGAGCGGTGTTGGGATCGGGATCGGTGACAGGACCGAGAACGCCGGCGGGACCTCGATCGTGATGGGTGCCTTTCAGCGGTGCCAAGCGAGGATGGTCTCAGCAGGGCAGGCTTGCCTACTGATTGGATAACCCGCACTGGCGGTGCTGGGGGTTGAGGCAGCGCAGGCTCTGTCAGGGCAACCAGCTCCTTTGCCGTAGAGAATGTCTCCAGCGTGGAGGGAACAATAAGCTCAACCACGGCACGTGCCAGGGAGCTGTCAGGCACCGGACTCAACGGCTCTTGCGAGGCCGGAATCAACAGCGCTGAAGTTGTTGGTGCCGCGGCAGTTGTTGGTGCCGGGCGGTCCGACTTAGGTGGGTGCTCTGAGTGCGATGTAGGTACAGGAGTCGCAGGAGTCTTGTGCCTCTTGACCCACAGGGAGATACAGCGGAGCCAGGCAGGCTTCTGGGCCGGAGCCGGTTGGTGCCGAGGGGCCTTCGCGGTGCCGGTGCGCTCCGGTGCTGGGGATGCACTTCTCCCTGGTGCAGACTGTCCGGCACTCGGTGCCAAGGGCGGAGGAGTAAGGGCTGCCTCCATCAGGAGCTGTTTGAGACGAAAGTCCCACTCCTTTTTCGTCCGCGGCTTGAAGGCCTTGCAGATGTGGCACTTATCTGCGAGGTGGGATTCCCCCAGGCACTTAAGGCAGGAGTCGTGAGGATCTCCTGTCAGCATCGGCTTGCGACAAGCCGAGCACGGTTTGAAACCCGGTGAACCAGGCATGGGCCCCAGCACCAGGTGAGGGGAAAGGGCTAATCCCCAACCCCTCTTAACTATATACAATAACTACGTTAAAGAACTAATAAAACTAAGTAGAAATATAGAAAATTGAACTATATACACAATAATGATGAAAGAACTACAAGAAGCTAGGGAGGTGGAGATCAGCTAAGCCGCGCTCCACTGTTCCAAAGACCGACACGGACGGTAAGAAGGAACTGAGGGGCGGTTGGGTCGGCAGGGGTATATATCCGGTGCCACTCCAGGGGCGCCCAGTCGACCCACCGAGTGTTGCTAGGATAAAAATCTTCCGAAGAACGTGCACGCAGTGTGTGCACAGCTAACTGGAATGGATATGAGCAATCACTCGAAGAAGAACAGGAACCCAGGGGGGCGGTTCTTATTATCCCTGGTGGAAGGTGGTGCCAGATGACCAGGAACAGGAACCCCAAGGGGGGAGTTCCCATAACCCCTGGGGGTGGGAGGTGCCGGATGCCCAGGAACAGGAACCCAGTGGGGTGGTTCCCACTATCCCTGGCGGAAGGTGGTGCCAGATGCCCAGGAACAGGAACCCAGGGGGGTGATTCCCACAATTCTCGGTGGTGGGAGGTGCCGGACGCCCAAGAACAGGAAACTCTGGGGGGTGGTTCCCATAACCCCCAAGGGCATGGGCAGCCCCGGCTCACCAATCCACTTGTCATTGTTGTACCAGGAGAGGTTGTCCTTAGTGCTGTCATAGTAGCCGATCTTCTTGTAGACTCCACCTGCCGGGAGAGGGGGACAGGTCAGGCCAGGGCGGGGGTGAAAGTAATTTACAGGACTTACTAGTACTGCCAGAATCCTGAGGGGGCGTGGCCTCATTCAGAAGAGGCATGGCCTCATCTGGAAGAGGCGTGGCCTCTCAAGGTTTAAAGGCCCTGGGGCACCAGCTGTGACTGGGAGACCCAGGGCCTTTAAATCAAGCAGGGGCTCCCAGCTGAAGAGGTGGCTGGGAGCTCCCCGGGGCTCAGAGGCAAATTAAAGGGCCCGGGGCTCTGGACGCCAGGGAGAACCCTGAGCTTTGCGGGACTGGGGCAGGGATTAAAAGGGCCCAGAGCCCGGATGGGACCGGCTTACTTTCACCACTGGGCCAGGAGGATGAACTCCAAATGCAAAGAGCTACCCCCCACTCCCCTATTGCAACACTGCAGCCTCCTGCCTCCGGACCTGGGTGGGGAGCCCTGGGGGCTGGATGGGAGGAGAGACCTGTGCGATACGAGCATGGGGGCAGGAGGGTCGAGCATGCCAGGCTGTCACCCCTGGAGCTAGGGATTGTTGTGTGGTATGTTCTGGGGTTGGTGCGCCAGGACGTGTGGGAGAAAGGCATCATTGTCTTGGGTGTCCTAGTGTAGTGGTGGTGTGTGGTGTCTTCAGGGGTGGTTGTGTGGTGTGGTATGCTTGGAAGAATGTTGTTGTGTTGTGCTGGGTGGTTGTGTTGTGCTGCGTCTTGTGTGCAGGGTTCACGTGTTGCTCTATGGTGCATCGCTGTGTGGTGTGAGCAGAGGGTAGTCTGGGGTGGGTTTGTTGTGTATGTAGTGCTGTTTCATGGTGTGGCGTTGCATTGTGCAATGTGGAGGGTTGTGGTGCTGTGTGATATGTTGGGTGGGGTAGCAGTGCTATGTTGTGAGGGGACTGTAGTGTTGTGGTGTTGCACAGTGAGGGGGTTGTCAAGCTGTTGTGCGGGGCAGGAGTTGTCAAGCTGTTGCGTAGGGTGGAGGTTGTCGAGTTGTTGTGCGGGGCAGGGGCATCACTCACCCTGAAGCTGTTCGATGAGGGTCCAGGCCATGCGGGAGCCACTGGCGTCGAATACCACGTGACCCTGGGCGGGGAGATACACACACAGCAGCGTCACCAGCCACTCCTCGCTGGCAGTAGCAGTAGGGCTGTCACCTGGTGGGCAGTGCTCACTGACGGGGGACGGCCCTGCTGAGCTGGCAGCAATGTGCAGGGCGTGCAGTGCTGAGGGGCTGGGGAACTTGCATGGAGCTCAATGCCCACAGGGCCAGGCTAAGACCTGGGCCTACAGGCAGGGGGAGGGGGCTAGGGGGCACTAAAGAGAGTGCAGGAGTTAGGAGTTCAGGGAGTGGGGTTAGAGTTATGGGTGCAGGGAGCAGCATTAAGGATGGAGGCACAGGGTCAGGGCTAGGGGGCGCAGAGTGTGAATTAGGGAGCACAAGGGTCACTATCCAACCCCCTCTCAAAGGCGGAGGAGTTGAGGGCACGGTAGATCTTGTCGGTGACAGGGCGGGCACTAGGGTTAGGGGATGCAAAGTCAGGGACGCAGAGAGCGCAGAGTCCGGGCCAGAGTTAGAGTTAGAGTCAGGGGGTTAGAGTCAGGGGGCACAGGGTCAGAGGGTGCGGGGTCACTTGCCGATATCCCCTCGAAGGTGGAACAGTTGAAGGCATGGTAGATTTTGTCGGTGATGGGGTGGGCAATAGGGGGCACAGGGTCAGGGTCAGGGAGCGTGGGATGTGAATTATGGGGCACATGGTTCACTCACCTACACCCCCTCGAAGGCGGAGTTGAGGTTGCAGTAGATGTCAGTGATTAAGTGGGCATTAGGGGTGCGGGGTTGGGGGGGGCACAGGGTCACGGTAGGGGGGCATGGGATTGGCAGTGCGGGGTTGTCATAGAGTGTGAGGGAGTCAGGGCCCTGGACCCTTCACGTCCTGAAATTCACTATGACTCTCAGCCAGCCAGTAAATCAGAAGGTTTATTGGATGACAGGAACACAGTCTAAAACAGAGCTTGCAGGTACAGAAAACAGGACCCCTCAGTCAGGTTCCTCTTGGGGGGTGGGGAGCCCACACCCAGGTTCTGGGCCTCTCCCAATCTCCCCAGCCAGCTCCAAACTGAAACCCCTTCCCACTGCCTCCCCTAGCCACATCCCCAGCTCCTCCTACAGCCTTTGTCCAATTTCCTGGACAGAAGGTATCACCTGGCCTCAACCCCCTCCTGGGCTCAGATTACGAAGGGCAGCCACCATCCTTTACGTGCTGGCCATCAAGTATCATCCCTCAGTGAAGTCACATCCTTATTTCCCATCACCATCTAGTATTGGTGCAGTACCTCAGTGAAACAGAGGTCACTCACTGACACCCCCTCAAAGGTGGAGGAGTTGAGGGCATGGTAGATCTCGTTGGTGATGTGGTGGACGTTAGGGGGTGCAGGGTCAGGGAGTGGGGTCCAGGTCAGGATTGGGGGGCACAGGGGTCACTCACCAACATCCCCTCAAAGGCAGAGGAGTTGAGGGTGCGGTAGATCTCGCCGGTGATGGGGTGGGCGTTAGGGGATGTGGAGTTGGGGTCAGGGGGCACAGGGGTCACTCACCGACACGCCCTCAAAGGCAGAGGAGTTGAGGGCGCGGTAGATCTCATCTGTGATATTCTTGTTGTTGTAGTTAAAGTCCTCCAGTCGCAGCCCCTTCTTCACCAGCTCGGCCGAGGTCTTGTTGAGCGCCAGGGCCAGGGCCCAGATGGCGTCGTAGGCCAGCGGCGCCTCCTGGAAACCTCCCGTCTCCTCCGGGTTCTTGCCCAGCCGCTTCTGCAGCTTCTCAATGAACTCCTGGGAGGTCTGCAGGGCCGGGGGGTGGGGACAGTGAGCCGGAGGAGGGGAAGTGATATGGAGGCCCACTGCACCCTCCCTGCCTCTTTTCATCAGTCACCCCAGGGCTTCCTGTCCTACACTGCCCCCCCGTCCCATTGCCCTCCTCGAAGGTCTTCTCTGATCCCCTCTTCTTCCTGGTCTCTGCTGCCCACCCAGCCCAGCTCCCATGCTCTCAAGTCCCCTTTGGTTCCCCCCACCCCTCTAGTCCCTCATGCCCCCCAACTGTCCCCTCCCAGGCTTTGTTCCCCCTGACGTCCCCGCTTCAGGGCCTCCCAGGCACTTGGCTCTCCCTGCCCTCACCATGTTGGAGATGCTGCGGGTGTTCTCGGGGTTCAGCATGACGATCTCGGTAGTGACATGCCCCTCCACTGCCTCCGCCATCTCTGCCTCCGTGCAGTTGATGGCAGGGTCCTTGATGCGAAACCAGTTGTCGGCGTACCAGCCGATCAAGAACCAGACGTACCGCTTCCCATATAGCTTCTCCTTGTACACCTGCACAGAGGCACGTCCGAGAGACAGGCACCTGGCTCAGACAAGCATGCAGCTCCATCCAGCCACCCAACCAGCCCTCCATCCCCTCCCTTCCTCCATCCACCCAGCCCTCCATCCCCTACTTCCCCTCCCTCCCTCCATCCCCTACTTCCCCTCCCTCCATTCATCCACCCAGCACTCCATCCCCTACTCCCCCTTCATCCATCCATCCACCCAGCCCTCCATCCCTACTCCCCCTCCATCCATCCACCCAGCCCTCCATCCCCTACTTCCCCTCCCTCCATCCATCAACCCAGCCCTCCATCCAGCCACCCACCCAGCCCTCCATCCATCCATCCACCCAGCCCTCCATCCCCTACTTTCCCTCCCTCCATCCATCCACCCAACCCTCCATCCTCTACTCCCCCTCCATCCATCCATCCATCCCTATATGCCCCCTCTCCATCCATCCATCCGTCCATCCCCATATGCCCCCCTCCATCCAGCCATCCGTCCATCCTCATATGCCCCCTCTCCATCCATCCATCCATCCATCCATCCCCATATGCCCCCTCTCCATCCAGCCATCCGTCCCCATGTGCCCTCTCTCCATTCAGCCATATGTTCCCATGTCCCTCCTCTCCATCCATCCATCCCCCTATGTCTCCTCTCCATCCATCCGTCCATCCCCATGCAC
Organism: Gopherus evgoodei; assembly: GCF_007399415.2. NCBI lineage: Eukaryota > Metazoa > Chordata > Testudines > Testudinidae > Gopherus > Gopherus evgoodei. Next base: position 3,367,371 of record NW_022060005.1, on the reverse strand, counting down.
CCTCTCTCCATCCATCCATCCCCATGCACCCCCTCTCCATCCATCCGTCCATCCCCATGCACCCCCTCTCCATCCATCCATCCATCCCCATATGTCTCCTCTCCATTCATCCCCATGCACCCTCTCTCCATCCATCCGTCCATCCCCATGCACCCCCTCTCCATCCATCCGTCCATCCCCATGCACCCCCTCTCCATCCATCCGTCCATCCCCATATGCCCCCCTCCATCCATCCATCCCCACGCCCCTCCAATCTAGCTAAGCTCTGTACCTTGATTTTTGGATCCACCTGTCACTTTCCACACAGCCCCTCCCCACACCCCCAGGCCTTATTCACACAGACACACGTGCTGTCCAGCTATCTCTCTACAGTGGTAAAGTTTTGTACAGCCCACTAGGTGGACACAGTTACTCCATGATCAAGGGTCTGAAGCCTTGGCTACACTGGCGCTTTACTGTAACTTTCTCACTCAGGGATATGAAAAAACACATCCCTGAGTGCAGCAAGTTACAGCGCTGCAAAGCACCAGTGTAAACAGTGCCCCAGCGCTGGGAGCACGGCTCCCAGTGCTATAAGCTAATCCCCACGGGGAAGTGGAGTACCTGCAGTGCTGGGAGAGCTCTCTCCTAGCACTGCCGCTGCGACCACACTTGCACTTCAAAGCGCTGCCGCGGGAGCTCTCCCGCGGCAGCGCTGTACGGCTGTAAGTGTAGCCACACCCTGAGGTTACTCTGGCTATTCCCAGACTCCCAGATGGGAAAGGGAATCACCTCCACTGGGACAGGGCACTTGGAGACCAGTACAACTGGGCCGGGGAGGGGCTGCGCGGCTGTGATTGACCTAGTATCAAACTACCCGCAAAGGACACCATTACACATGGGCACCGACACCCGGCACAGCAGGCCTGGGTCTCTACAGCAGAGACGTGCAGGGCACAGGCTGCAACAGCAGAAGTGGTACAGACAAAATCTTGGGCTGGGGGGTAGCACTGGGGTGTCATGGGGAGGCCACGGGGCTCAGCCTCACATCACTGGAGAGCCATGGGGACACTAGGGAGAGCCCCAGAAATGTTTGGGGGGCTGGGTTGGGAGCAAGAGAGAGAGCAGAGACAGATCTGGCTGGCTCAGCTCAGCAACCTCCTGTCTGTGTGTGTTGTGCGTTGTGTGTGCACTGTGCGGTGTGTGCGTTGCAGGGGGCAGGGCATCGGCAGGGTGTGGGATGTCTGCACATTGCAGGGCATGCTCACGTTGCGGGACGTGCCCGTGCTGTGGATGTGTGCAGGGATGGAGGGTGTCTCCCTGCAGTTCTCTGGCACACAATGGAGCAGGAGAGGCGAGGCTGAGTCAGGCGCCCATCCTAGCAGGGCTCTGTGTCTCCCCAGGGAAGGGGGACCCCCAGCTTGGACCACACACAGCCCAGCCATTCTGGCACTGGCCCCCGGGGGACTGGAGGGGACAGGGCCTTGGTGTCTGGGACTATGACAGGCAGCCATCCTTGCTTCTCCGCCCCCCAGCTCCTCCCTAGATCTGGAGGCATCCCCCCAGCACTGAGCCTGACTCCCCCGCACCAGGTGCCCCCCTAGCGCTGAGCCTAGCCCCTCCACCCTGGCTGCCCCCCAGCACTGAGCCCACCCCCCCAGCTCGGCAGCCCCCCCCCACCTGGCTGCCCCCCAGCACTGAGCCCCTCCAGGCCTCACCTCACAGAAGACCTTGCGCGCTTCGGTCTCGTAGAAGAGCCCCACGATGATGCGGGCATCCTGGCGCTGTGGGGACATGGCCACCGAGGGGGCGGGGTGGGGGGAACTGTCACGACCCACGTGAATCGTGGGAGACAAGGTTATCCCCCTGCTCTACCTCCAGACACCCGAGCACAGCCCCCAACACCATGTACCCCCACAACAACCCACTGCTGCTCACTCCAGTCCCCAGCCTCTCACTTACCACCTCACAGGCGGCTGCCAATTTGCATGTGTTTTTGTATCTTTGCATGACTCCAAGCATTCCCAACCACCGTGTGAGGTTGTGACACCCGCCCACATGGGAGGAGGTTGTGGGAAGATGGAGGGGTCCCATGGACCCTGCCAAACCTGGGGGCACCCTGGGTCCCTGACCACCTTCCCCCGTCCCTGATCCCAGGGGAGCCCCATTGTGTGTCTAGGGGGCGGTGCTGTCCCAAGGCAATCCAGCAGCAGATGGACAGATCGCCTGGCTGGGAGGGGACATGGGGGCACAGCGGGGATGGGGAGCATATGCGGTGGGGCAGAGTTTCCCACCACGGGAGACAGGGAGTGCCCCCCATGTGCCCGGCCCAGCCCCGGGCACTCACCAGCCATCAGCTCATCCTCCCCGTGCCCTGAGCTCCCCCCACCCAGCTCCAGGCGCCCATGCCCCTGCATCTTAGCCTTGGGTATCCCCTCCAACCCTAGGCCCCTCCTCCAGCAGATCCCCCCAAGCCCCAGCTTGGCGGTCTCTCACCTTGAGGCTGCGGACAGGCGCAGCGGGGTCAGAGAAGAAGCTCTGGCGGAAGGTGATCTCGATGCCAGCCTCCTTCACCCGCTGGTCCAGGTCATCCAGGGTCTGGGGGTGGGGGTTGGGGTGGAGAAAGAGCAGATGGGGTCAGGGAGAGCTGAGGAGCTAGCAGGGGGGCCATATGAGGGAAAGCAGCAAGCTCTGGGGCATGGTGGGGACAGGGAGTGGGGGTCGGAAGGTAGTCAGGGCACCAGGAGGCAACTGGGGAGGATGAGGGGCACTAGGCAGGGGACACTGTGGGATCTAAGGCAGCTGTAGGAGTCAGAAGCACAGGGCAGGGAAGTCTGGGGTGGCTGCAAGGTCGGGGTGCTGTGTGGGTCACAGTGTTGTGGGGGTCTGGGTCGCTTTGGGAGTTGGGAGGTGCTGGACTGGAGGAGAGGGTGGCTACAGGGGTCAGGGGTCCTGGGCCCCACAGGGGTCAGAGAGGATGTGGGGAGTGAGGGCCAGGATTCCTGGGGGGGGGGCAATGTGGGGATAAGGGTCCCGGGGTTCCATGGGGGTCAGGGAGGATGTTGGGGGCAGATTCCTGCAGTGGTCAAGAGTCCAGGGTGCCATGGGGGTCAGGGAGGATGTGCGGGGCAGATCCCTGTGGGGGTCAGGGGCCCAGGGCTCTGTGGGGGTCAGGGAGGATGTGGGGGGCAGATTCCTGCAGTGGTCAGGAGTCTAGGGCGCCATGGGGGTCAGGGAGGATGTGGGGGGCAGATCCCTCTGGGGGTCAGGGGCCCAGGGGTCCGTGGGGGTCAGGGAGGATGTGGGGGCAGATTCCTGCAGTGGTCAGGAGTCCAGGGCGCCATGGGGGTCAGAGAGGATGTGGGGCACAGATCCCTGTGGGGGTCAGGGGCCCGGGGCTCCGTGGGGGTCAGGGGCCCAGGATACCGCAGCCATACCGAGGTGAAGACCTCCGTGGTCTGCTGGATGGTGGCGATCTTGGTCCAGCCCCACTTCTTGAAGAGCTGGACGCGTGTGGGGTTGTGCAGAGTGGCTGAGGGGTGGGTGCGGAAGAAGGTGGGGAATCGCTGGCGATTGGAGAGTGCTGGGGAGCTGGAGCCGTATGACAGCTGGGGGAGGAGAGCTGGCTCAGTGTGGGCACCCCAGCACATGCCCCCACAACAACCCAATGCCCAACACCTCCAACAATACCCTGACACCCAGCCTCCTACCCCAACACACACACAATACCCCGACACCCAGTCCCTCACTCCAACAGCCCCCCAACATGCCACCCTGACACCCACACTAATACACTCACCCCAACACACACACACAATACCCTGACACCGAGCCCCACACCCCCACACCATACCCTGACACCTATCCCCCACAAAATACAATACATGCAACACCTCCCACCCCAACACACACAACATCCCAAGACATGACTTCCTCTGACCAAGTGGGAATATTTCATAATGTTTTGCATGAATAGCAGGTGCCTCAGTTTCCCCCATATGCTGCACAGTTGACTAGGCGGGCGGGGGGGAATTGTTTACTCTTTGCAGAGATCCAGGGATGACTGACACCTGGCTGCCCCATGCCATGAAGAGTCCCAGAAGACAACTGCCCGGACATTCGGTACCTAGTGACTACTGACCATGGATGACCCTCACAGGAAGCCAGCCAGGTGTGACCAGCTGGAGAACAAAGGGCCCAGAGACAACATTTGCCCAGGAACAAGGACGAAGGATGGAGGACAGGGCCGGTGGGGTTGTGGGAAGCAGGAGAAGTTTCTGGACAGGACCGAAGAAGGGGTCGGTGGAGAGCTCTAGGCTCTGAACTGACCCAGATGGACGGTGCTCTCTGTGCTACGCAAGGACTTGGCAGGCTGTGTTCCAGACGTCTAACAAACACTCCTGCATTCACAACGCCAGCGGGGAGGTACTGCAGCTCAAGAACACGGGAGGGTGCATGGCTCCCTTTGAGGGGAACAAGTCTCCCTCTGTTGGGGAGCCAATCCAGGTGGACTCGCTGCAGGGAGCTCATGGTGGGCGTGCTCCATGATCCGAGGTTCAGTCCCAGGAAGTACTGAAGCCAAGGAGCTCACCCCGGGGAGGAAGCATGACCCTAAGGGTCCTCCCAGGGTCTGTTCTGGAGCTACGTGAGATCCATGACACTTCCCCACACATGCACCAACCCTCACACAACCACCACACTCAGACATACAAATCCTTACAACCCTGCCCCACCACATAACCTTCCCTCCCCCCTCCAACCCTCCGGACCCTCTCACCACAATGAGGTTCCACATGCGGGCGGCCTCAGCCACCAAGGTGGAGACGCTGCTGCAGCCGGGCATAAGGATGATCTTGATGGGGTCATTGTAGAGCAGTTCATACAGGTATTTGGTGGCTTGGCCTGGGTCGCACTGCAAGACACAGACCCACCATCACACCCACGGTATGCTCTAACACCACGCCCCACCATGCCGCTCCCACAGCCAGGTGTCCTGATTCCCAACCCACCCAGCTGTTTACCAAGAGTCCTGACTCCCAGACTCCCTGCTAAACCTCATTTCCTTCCCACAGCCAGAGATACAATCCAGGAATCCTGGCTCCCAGTCCCCCTGCTCTAATCCACTAGAGCCCACTCCCTACCCCCCCCCCCCGCCAGGGATAGAATCCCAGAGTCCTGGCTCCAAGCCTCCCTGCTCTAACCACTAGACACCATGGCCCTCCCACAGGCTGGGACTGATCCCAAGAGTCCTGGCTCTCTGCTCCCCCCTCCCCTAACTCCTCTCTGGAAGGTCACAGCCCATCCTCCCTATCCTGGCTGGACACCAGGAGGGGCCCATGAATTATTCAGGGAATGGCAGCTGGGGGAGAGAAGATCAGTTTCCATGACAACCCCATCAGCAGGAGAAGCAGCTTGTGCTGCCATGGCAACTTGTCAGCCACAGGGAGCAGGAAAGATGGGGAGGGACAGTTGGGGAGCTAAGAGGGGGGTGAGACACAGAGAGGTGGGGACATGAAGGCAAGGGAGATCCAGAGACATGGGGACAGGCAGAGAGATCAGAGAAAGGAGGAGGTCAGGGTAGGTAGGTAGGTAGAATAAAGCTGTTGGAGGAAGTCAGGTCTCACTCTCAATACTGTGCATTTCGAGAAGGGAAGTTTTAGTTTCTTGGGAATTTTTTTCCCAAATTTCATTGAAAAATTTGCCCTCCAGGGAGCAAAAAGGGGGGAGAGGAAAGTGGCTCACCCACCTACCAAGATCCCACCTTTCCAAGCAGCAACAACCATCCCCCTCCCACAGGAATATTCTGCAGACTTTCCCACTCCAGCCAATTCCTTAGGTACATTTTAGACAGCTCTTGTGGTGACAGACACACAGAGAGAGCATGGCGGGGGCGGGGCGAGGGAGGGAGGGGGCTCCTATCCTCACCCACCAGGCCCCACTCTCCTCCCAGAGTCAAGCATAGAACCCAGGAATCCTGGCTCCCAGCCCCTCTCCCCCATTCTAACCCACCATACCCCACTCCCCTCCCCCCCTCCCCTCCCATCACAGAACCAGAGACAGAACCCAGGTATCCTGACTCCCAACCCCCATTGCTCTAACCCACCAGACCCCACTCCTCTCCTAAAGGCAGTGAGGGCTCCGTGAAGAAGGCACTGGAAGAGAGGAGGCAGGTGTGAGGGTTGGAGTGAGCATGGATGAGTGTGCCAGAGGCAAAGTAACTCTGAGTGCCCCAGGAAATCAGGGAGTGGGCGTGCAAGAGACAGGCTGAGCACTGGGTGCACAAAAAGCCAGTGTGTGTGCAACAAGTCAGGTGTACATGGAATGGAGTGAGTGTCAACACACAAGGAAGAGCCAGCAAAGGCAGATCTGAGCGTGTGAAACACACAGCACAGGGGAGTGAGGGGCAGGGGGAGTATGCTAGAAGCTGCACAGGCGAGTGTGAGAGGAGGAGGAGGATGTGGAAGGGGCAGAATAGGGAGTATGGGAGAAGCAGGGTGAACGTGCCAGGGGCAGCACAGGGCAGTGTGTGAGGGGCAGGATGAGCATGTGAGAGACACAGCAAAGGGAAGCATGAGGGGGTAAGGCGAGTGTGTGAGATGCAAGATGAGTGTGCAAGAGACACAGCACACAGGAGCATGCATCTTTCACTGTCTCCCCTCCAGCCATTTGCCTCCTCAGTTCAGCCCCCCCACCCCAGCTCAGTGCCCCTCAGCTCACCTTGATGTTGGTGCCCCCTGTGCCCAGCTCTGTTGGTGTCCCCCTTGTATCCCAGTCCCCCATGCTGGTGGTGTTCCCCATGCTCAGCCCTGGGCCCCCTATTGGTGCCCCCAGTGCCCAGCCCCACGCCCAACCCCACTGGTGTCCCCCTTACCCCCAGGTCCCTGTGTTGTCACTACCCTCCATGACTAGCTCTGCACTCCCTGTTGGTGCCCCCCATTTGGTGCTCTGAGCCCAGCCCTGTTGGTGCCCCCTATGCCCAGCCCCCCGTGTCATCTGTGCCCCCCAACTCCATGGCCCCTATACTCAGGCCTGCACCTCCTGTGCCAAGTCCTGCGCCCCCCATACCCAGCCCTGTGCCCCTGTCATTGGCCCAGCCCCGAACCCCCCATATCCAGCCCTGTGTGCCCCCATCGGTGCCCCCACGCCCAGCCCCCCAACAGTGCCCCCCATGCCCAACCCCGTGCCTCCCGCGGGTGCGCTGTGTGCCCAGCCCCGCACCCCTGCCAGTGCCCCGCGCCCCTAGCCGGTGCCCCCGCACTGGTGCCGAGCCTCGCCCCCCCCAAGAGCCCCCCGTGCCCAGCCCGCCGGCGCCCCCCGCACCTTGCTGTCGTGGTGGATGAGGCGCAACTCGTGGTCCGGCAGGATGTCCCGGCGTCTGTTCACGTCCTCCAGCGCCATGCGCACGGCGGGCAGACAGGCCTGGCCCCCCGGCCAGCCGCCGCTCATGGGGAAGAGCGCCCCGATGTGCACCGCCCGCCTGCCTGCGGCCAGCGGCCAGCTCGTCAGCAGCAGCAGCGGCAGCAGCGCAGCGGGGCGCATGGCCGGGCCGGGCCAGGCCGCTCCGCTCAGGGCTGGGGCGCGCGGGGGGGGGCGGCGGCGGCGGCCCGGGGCCGGGCCATGGCGCGCGGCTCTGCGGCGGCGGGGGGACCGGGCGGGGGGAAGCGGTGATGCAGGGAGGGGGAGGAGCGAGGGGGAAGGATGCGGGGAGGGGAGTGGGAGGAGCGAGGGAGGGGGGGAGAGATGGAGGGGAAGGGGAAGGATGCTGGGAGGGGAGGGGAAGGATGGAGAGAAAGGGAGGGGAAGGGGGGATGCTGGGAGGGGAGGGGGAAGGATGGAGGGGAAGGGGAGGGGAAGGATGGAGGGAAAGGGGAGGGGAAGGGGAGAGATGGAGGGGAAGGGGGATGCTGGGAGTGGAGGGGAAGGGAGTGGAGGGGGAGTAGTGATGGAAGGGGAGGGGGAAGGATGGAAGTATGGAGGGGAGGAGGGAGAGAATTCAGGGATGCAGATATGGGAGGGGGAAGGATGGAGGGGTGGGGGAGGAGCAAAGGGCCGGAAGAATGGAGGGATGCAGGGATGGGAGGGGAAGCGGAGGGAAGGGAGAAGATTGAGGGAGGGAAGTGGAAGGATTGAGGGGGAAGGATGAGAGTGAGAAGGGGAGGAGCAAGGGGAGGAAAGGATGGAAGGATACAGGGATGGGAGGGGAAGACGGATGGAGGGGAGGAGGGATGGAGAGAGGGGAGGGAAGGGAGGGGGAAGGATGAGAGTGGGCAAAGAGGGATGGGGGGAGTGGGGGAAAGGAGGGAAGGATGGAGGGATGCAGGGATGGGAGGGGAGGAGAGGGATGGAGAGGGGAGGTGCTGGGAGGGGGAATGATGCAGGGGTGGGAAGGGAGGGAGGAGGAGAAAGATGGAGGAGAGGAGTAAGGGAGGGGAAAGAGTGGAGGATGGTAGGATGGGGTGTGGTGAAAAGCAACGGGAGTAGGAGTGGGGCAGAGGGGTTGGTGCTGGAGGCGGTGTTGTGGGGGGAGGAGTGGAGGAAGCAGTTGGGGGAGTAGTGGGGGACAGGCAGGGAGGAGGTTAGTGGGGGAGGAGTGAGAAAGGGGGCTGTGTGGAGGGGCAAGGCAGAGGTTCCCTCCCACCATGCGCTGGCATTTGGCTGCATTCACACCCAGTGGGGCCACAGACCCTGTGGGATCCCCGCATGGGAGGTGGGAAGGGAAAGTGAGGGGACCCCCCCCCAGATCAACATGCTCTAAGAGCAGCACCCTTCCCCTTCCCACTCTTAGCCCAAGTAACAACCCACAGCTGCGCTCGGATGGACGCCAGCTGCGAGATGCTTGGCGGGAGGCAGAACTTGGGGTGTGGTGTCCCCTAAAGACACATGGCAGGAGCTCCCCGGGTATGGGTGAGGGAAGCTCCCCTGGGAAGCAGGTGAGAGGCAGGGGGCATGCACATGGCAGAGTGCTGGGCTCTACCCGTCTCCCAGGGGCATAGGGGCCATGGCATCTTGGAGTAGCAGGAGGCGCTCTCCACCCAGACTTCACCCACTCCCCTTCCTGCAACCTCAGCTGGACCCGAGGACAGGTGGGTGGCTAGACAGAGGGAGGAATAGCTAGCTAGAGAAATAGATGGGGGGAAAGAGCGAGATGGATGGGAGGGTGGATGGATGGATGCTAGAAAAATGGATGGAGAGAGACAACTAGATGGATGCGAGGAATGGATAAAGAAATATGGATGGATGGAGACAGGAGAACGAATGGGTGAACAGGTAGAGAGATGGACAGCTAGGGAAATGGATGGGTCAAGAGATGACTGGAAGGCCGGATGGATGCAGGGATGAGCAGGTGGCTAGAGATACGGGGATGGACCAACCGGTGGACAGATAAATTGACAGATGGATAGACAGCAAGAAACAGAGTGAGGGATGGGTGGATGGATAGATGAAAGGATAACGGGATGGGATGGAGGGATGTAGGTGGGTGCCTGGATGCAGATAACAGGGATACATGGATAGCTGGGAAAATGACTAAGGAAATAGAGCAAGAGAGAGATGGGGTATATGGGAATAGATAGATAGGAATTCAGCCTTTGCCCAGCTCCACCTGCCCTCACACAGGCAGCAATGTGGGGGGGGGAGGGGGAGGTGCCAGGCCCCACGCCAGCCTCGCCATATCTGGACATCTGCCATACACAGATGGGGCTGAAGCTAGCCGTAGCCAGGCCCCTTGGCAAAGATTGGCACCATGGTTTCTATCTCCCAATTCCTGAACTTCACTGCCCATCCCCAGAGGGTTGGTACAAGTCAGGACATGCAGGGTCTGCAGGAGATCCCCCACCCCAAGGGGCATTCAGAGTGACCAGGATAAAAGGCAAATGAATATCCTGAGGTTGGGACCCTGTCGTGCCAGACACTTCCCAGATTCGTAGTAACCGAGATCAGGGTCTTGTGCTCCATGATGCACTTGGAGTCATTCCCTGCCCTGTACAGCCCATTTACAGATGGGGAAACTGAAGTAACGGCAAGGGAAGTCACTTTCTCTCATGTGGGGCCTGTAGCACTGCTGAAAATGGAACCAAGGCGTCCTGAGCCCCAGCCCAGTGGCTGATGCCCTCGAGCTGGCTGCCAGACTCTGGGACAGAGGCGCTTGGCTGCGGGTTTCAGGCAAAGCTCAGCATCACCCTGGTGGGTCAGCTGGCTGGGCTGTTAGGACAAGGTGGGGGAAGGGAATGTGGGGCTCATCCTCTCCCAACCCAGCAGCATGATACTGGCTACAGGATGGCCCCAGGAGTCTACCCCCGTGCCTGCACAATGAGTGTGTAAGGAGAGGGAGCGCAGGGGGAGGAGCCAGTTGGCTCTGGAACCTGAGGGGGTCACTGATCTCTCTGGGGCGCTGGGAGGTGGAGGGCCCAGCCCCTGGTCCTGTGGCTGGCTGGGGGAACCAAGGAGAGTAAATGCCCCGGAGTGACCCGTGCCAGGCTCAAATCCCCAGGGTGCCTGGCATAGGCAGCAGGGGAGCTGCTCTTGGGGCCAAAGGGCATGGCTGAGAATGGGCAGAGCTCAGCACCTGCCCCGGGAGGAGGGGGAAAGACGGAGGGAGGGGATCTGCCGAGAGCCACTCACCTGTGGAGATCGGGCGTCGCACTGTGGGGGAAGGAGAGAGGGGCTGAGACTGATGAGGGCGGGGAGATGACCCAGGCACCCACACCAACCCCAGAGATAGCCCAGAGGACCCAGCCCCTGCCATAGCCCTGCCCCAGAGACCCCGCCCATGGACTCTGGCCCACCCCATGGACCCTGCCCCATACACCCTTCCACACAGAGACCCCACTCACGTGGACCCTGGCTCACCCCATGAACCCTGCCCTACATACCTCTCACCCCAGAGACCCCCACACACAGAGCCTGCACCACACTCCCCTCTCCCCAGAGAACCCCACACACGGACCCTGCCCTACAAGCTCCTCTCCCCTGGACCTTGCCCCACACACCTCTCACCCCAGAGACTACAACACACAGACCCTGGCCCACCCCACCGACCCTGCCCCTCACACCCCACTCCCCAGAGATCCCCACACACAGACCCTGCCTCACATACTTCTCTCCCCACAGACCTCCACACATGGACCCTGCCCCACACACAGCTCTCCCCAGAGACTGACACACACTGACCCTGGCCCACCCCACAGATCCTGCCTCACACACCCCTCATCCCAGAGACCCCACACATGGATTCTGGCACACTCCACGGACTCAGCCCCACACATCCCTCATACCAGAGACCCACACACATGGACCCTGGCCCACCCCATGTACCCTGCCTCACACAGAGCTATTCCCAGAGACCCCCACACCAGGACCCTGGCCCACCCCATGGACTCTGCCCCCCACACCCCACACTCCAGAATTCCACATACACAGACCTTAGCCCACCCCAAGGACCAGGCCTGCCCCACACATCCTTATTCCAAAGACCCCCCCACAGACTGGCTCACCTCATGGACCCTGCCCTAAACATCCCTGTCCCCACAGACCCATACACACAGACCCTGGCCCACCCCATGGACCCTGCCCCATGCACCCCTGTAGACCCACACACATAGATCCTGGCCCACCCCACAGATCCTGCCCCTCACACCCCACTTCCCAGAGACCCACACACCCAGACCCTGCCTCATATAACCCTCCAGGTCCACCCGGGGGGGGAGGCAAGTGGGGCAATTTGCCCCAGGCCCTGGGCCCTGAGGGGCCCTGTAGCGAGGCAATGGGATACCCCACAGCCCCGCTGAGGGAAGAACCTCCCCCAACACCAGTGTGGGCGGAGCTACTGGGTCCTGCGCCCGCCCCTCAGAGGTCACGGCGCAGACCCGGAAGTATAAAAGCTCACCTGCAGAGCTCAGTGGAGAACCAGCTGCTGCAGAGACCAGATGTCTGAGACCAAACTCCCTCGTGGGAGACAGCAGCAGGCTGCGGCTGGCCTGAGGGCAAACCGGGCCAGCTGAGCCTACCCCTCGCTTGGTACCCCGAGGAGGACTGGATGGACCTGCCCCCTCTCAGCTAACCTGAGGAGGAGCCGAGCCTGCCCCTTGCCAGCTACCCAGAGGAGGAGCCGAGCCTGCCCCTTGCCAGCTACCCAGAGGAGGAGCCGAGCCTGCCCCTTGCCAGCTACCCTGAGGAGGAGCCGAGCCTGCCCTTCGCTGCGTCCCCTGAGGAACCGATGGTGTTCGAGACAGCCGAGGACGCTAGCACGACCCAGGTACCCAACGAGGGGGAGTGTGGAAGTAGCCTGGGGGCAGCCGACCCCAGTCTGGCTGCAGCACCACCTGAACCTATGTCAATGTGTTGCGGCCAGGATCCCCACTGACAGCAGCGGGTCTTCTGCCGCTACTAGGGCCCTGGGCTGGGACGCAGTGGAGAGGGAGGGCCTGCGTACCCCCTGTCACCCACTCCTGGGTGACAGGCTCCCCCCTTGTCCTTCTCCTGGCCCGGAGAGGCTAGGACAATTTGGCTATAGAACTATTGACTCAACCCCTGCTTAAGGGCCTGAGTCCCTGACTGTTTAGTTGCTGCCACACCCTGACCTAGGGCCTTGGCTGCTTTTGAACTACTGACTCAGCCCCTGCTTAAAGGCCTGAGTCCCTGGCTGTTTAGTTGCTGCCCTGCTCTGACCTAGGGCCGGGGCTGCTATTGCACTATTGACTCAGCCTCTGCTTAAAGGTCTGAGCCCCAACCATGTGCTTGCCGTCCCAGACTGCTGTAGAGCCTGGACTGACAGCGACTTAGAGCGAGGCGGTGGGATACCTCACAGCCCCGCTGAGGGACCATCCTCGGCAAAGCCCCTCTACATGCCCCCATGAGAATATAGCATTCTATAGTATTGTACCTTTTTGTTATGGAAAGGGCCCCCGACATTGCTTTTCCCCAGGCCCCCCGAATCCTCTGAATGGTCCTGTATCCCTCTCCGCACAGACCCCCACACATGGACCCTGCCCCACACTCAGCTGTCCTCAGAGACCCAGACACACAGATTCTGGCCCACCCCATGGACCCTGCCTGACACACCCTTCATCCCAGAGACCCCACACCATGGACCCTGGCCCACCCCAGGGACCCTGCCCCCCACACAGCTCTCGCCACAGACCCTCCTCACAGACCCTGACCCACCCCAAGGACCCTGCCCCACAGACCCCTCATCCCAGAGACCCACACACACAGACCCTGGCCCACTCCATTGACCCTGCCCCATGCACCTCTGTCCCCACAGATCCACATACATGGCCTCTGACCCACCCGAAAGACCCTGCCCCCAGAGCCAATCGGAGGGGGGTCCAGGAGGGCCATTTGTCCTGGGCCTCAAGTGTAGACACTTGTTAATTTTTTGGCATTTGATGAGTTTCACAACTTATTTTTATGCACATCCCTATCGGACCAAAATGTGAGACACACTCTCAGCTTAGAGCTGCAAATTTAAGCAAATAAGAGATGTGATTTGGTAAAAGACATAATTTTTTTGTTAACTGATATAGATTTTGTCATATTAAAGAGTTAAAATGTTCAATAAATATTCATAAAAATATATCAGTCCTGATGGCACAAGATTAGACCGTGATGAACGTGTCCTTTCAGATCAGCTGATTATATAAACAAACCACTACTAGTGGCTGGTGCTGGATCAAGTGTGTGTTAAAAAGGTAGAGAATTGTTACATTTTAGTGTCTTTATAGTTGATTAAGGAATTATTTATGTGTGAGAATTCCTCATTTTTATTTTCATATGGTAGCTAAAAGGTGACTGGTTGGTTGAGCCCTAGCTCGGTAGCTTGGCCATCATCATAGGCTTTTGTGGTCTATAGGCCCAGATTCAAGGTGAACATTTTTGAGGACAAACTTGTACAGTGCGTTTCATGAGGACACACGTTTGAAATTTTTGGACATTATCCCTCTCTGTACCTGTGTCTGTTTTACTATTTATATGTCATCCCTTTGTCTTCAGCTCAGCCTGTTATATTATACTTTGTGTGCTTGAGTTTTGATTCAGTGATAAGCATAATAACCTGTCTGACTGTTTCATTTTGTGTTCTTCATTAGTATTCCTTCGTTTTAAGTCTTTCCAGCATTTGTGTACATGTTTACAGTGGAAGATTTCAAGCGTAGATAAGCTACTTACTTAGAGCAGAATATTTCAAGTGTGGATATGCTACATATTGACCAGATAGATCACTATGAAGCGGAGATTTGAAAGTGGCGCAAGCAAGAGAAAGCGAAAACAACTGAGTGAAGCAGCAGCTAAAGAGCTCAAAGCCAATAACTTCATTTCTCAAACCACTGGAAAACACACCTTACCCAACCAACAATGCTACAGATAATGAAAACTCTGCAGTTGCAACAGGTGATATTTCAATGCCAATACCTGAATATGAGGACAGTAGTTAAGGAGATGTGCCAACAGTAACAGATGCAGCAGAAGATCCTGTGTACGATCAAGAAACTCAACAGCAACAGGAAGAAGTAGATCTTACGCAGCAAGAACAATTCATGAGTACTACAGGTTTGACTGACTGACACTAGAATTATTGACAAGAGCAATGCTTCCCAAATGAAGTCTTTTCTTCAAATTAGTTGTTCTGAAATTCCAAGTAACATTCCACAAGATGCTGATAATCCCACTTTCCCTACTCATCTGCTGACATTCAAAAACTCTTCCAAATGGTGAGATCAGCATAAGAGACTGGAGTATAGAAAAACAATCTCTGTACTGTGCACCGTGGTTCATTTTGAACAAAAAAAAGCTACAAATACATCAGTTCTCTCTGATCAATCAGAATGGAGCATCAAGAGAGGTTGGAGGAAATTGAAAGACCGAATACCATCATATGAGAGTTCAACGTCACACAAAGAAAACAATGTTGCATGGAAATCAGCCAGTAGGGCAGCATCAGCTGAAAGTTCAGTTGAGAATTTACTCCTGACTGAACTCTCTACAGAAACTAATAACTGGAAAAAACTTCTTGAGCACATCCTGAATCTCATCCTTTTTCTTTCTGAGCGGGGATTGGCTTTCTTTGGTTCCAGTCAACGTATTGGTGATTGTGCAAATGGAAACTTTCTAGGCATAGTTGAGCTCCTCAGCAAATACAACCCACTTTTATCAGAGCATATTAAACATGTTTGAGAATTGCAAGAGTCAAAAGCGCATGCAAGTCCATTATCTCTTCATACACATAAAAAACAAGTTTATTGAGCTATGTGGGTCATTCGTACAAACAACAATTTTTGATGAGATTCAAAATGCCAAGTATTTTCAATCATTGTTGATGCCACTCCAGATTGTTCTCACAAGGAACAGACTACTGTGGTTATTCAATATGTTAAGATTGTAGACAGCTCAAAATTTTCAGTTGAAGAAAGGTTTATTTTGTTTGATAATTTCATGAGAAAAACTGAAAAAGAAATTGCTGCTAAAATACTAGCAATTCTAGAGTCTTTAAGTTAGATTTTCAAGTCTGCATTGGTGAAGCCTATGACAATGGATCTAATATGGCTGGGAAGTACAAAGATGTTCAAGCAGAACTACTTGTACACAATTCAAACTGAATTTTCTCCAGCTGTGGAAACCACACACTAAACCTTGTAGGTGTTGACTGTGCTGAATCATGCAAGGAGGCAATTACTTACTTTGGAACTGTTCAGCAAATATACAGTCTCTTCAGTAGCAGTCCAAAAAGGTGGGAAATTCTGAAGCAATATCTTCCTGTTTCACTGTATGGGATGTCAAAAACTAGATGGTCTGCATGGATTGATGGTGTTCAACCAGTTGTGCAGCATTTGAATTTAGTGAGAGAGGCTTTAAATTAGCTTGAATCTCTCTCTCAATCTCACTGCACAGGCTCGAACTGAACTTCAGTCTATTCAGAAGCACATGTCCAAATTTGAATGCATTCTGATGTCATCTTTGTGGATGAAACTACTTAGAATGATCCACCAAACTCATCTGGTAATTGAAGCACACAATGTTACACTTGATGTTGAGAGGGATAACATTGAAAGTCTTATCAATGACATTCAACGGATTTGTGAACAATGGGATGCGATCCTGACTGAATCCAGATTAGTAGCACAGAATATTGGCATTTCATCTGAGTTCACCAATTGCAATTTACCTACTGAATCTGATGCCGAGCAGCATTATAGGGTCAATGTCTTCCTTGTCATCACTGACTCTTCAATGCGGTCTTACATGTCGATTTGAGTCACTGTGACTAATTTGTACCCTTTTGGGGTTTCTTTGGCAGTTGAACAGACTGAGTAATGAAGATCTACTTTCTGCAGCTGAACAATTTCAGCAACAGTACAATGAAGAAATCTCAAAAGATCTTAGTGATGAGGTCACCTTCCTCAAACAAATATATTCCATGAACTTTAAATTGGTTTGCAAGCCAAAGGAATTGCTTCAAGAAATTATAGAATATCAGGGTCAGAAGGGACCTCAGGAGGTTCTCTAGTTCAACCCCCTGCTCAAAGTAGGACTAATCCTCAGACAGATTTTTGCCTTGGATCCCTCAATGGCTCTCTTAAGGATTGAAGTCACAACCCTGGGTTTAACAGGCCAATGCTCAAACCATGGAGCTATCCCTCCCCTCCTTAGATGGTCCGGGTGTTTCCTAATATCACAATTGCATTGTGTATTGTTGTCAGTTTGCCTGCATTAGTGGCTTCAGGTGAATGCATCTTCAGTGTGTTGAAGCAGGTAAAGAACTATCACTATTCAACTATGGGACAGGAGCATTTGAATGGGCTCACTATGCTTAATAGCAACTGTGACATTGCACGAAAGCTAGATTTTTCCTCAACAATTAGTGCATTTGCACAGAAAAAGGCTAGAAAAGCATTCGTTACATAAAAAAATATTCACATTTATGTCTCACTCTTTTTTTGGTGCCTTATTTTGTTTTCATATGTCGTCATTTTTTATTTTTATTATGGCTAAGGGCCTCAAAAGCTGGAAGTGGCCTGGGCCTCTCTGGACCTCTGAGAGGGCCTGCCTGCCCCACAGACCCACACACACAGACTCTGCCCCACCCCACGGATCCTTCCCCACACATCCCTCTCCCCAGAGACTCCCACATATGGACCCTGCCCCCCCCCACTCCTCTCCCCACAAACCCCCACACCTGGACTCTGGGTTATCAAATTTACCCTGCCCTACATACCCCTCACCAAGAGACCCCCACACACAGACCCTGGCCCACCCCTTGGACCCTGCCCCACATCCCTCACCCCAGAGACCCAAGCAGACAGACCTTGCCCCCTCCCCAACCATGGACCCTGCCCCACTCACCCCAGACATGCCCCATAGGGGACCCCTCTGCTCACCTCCCCCCGTGCCCTGACTCACGTTCGCAGATAGGTTTGGGGAAGCTCCAGCGCCCCACCTTGGTGCAGTTGCTGCGGGCGCTACCCACAAGGCGGAAGCCAGGATTGCAGTGATATTCCACCCAGGTGCCCTCCACAGGAACCCGCTCCATGCTGCGTGGCACCGCCTGCCCGTTCTCCAAGCTCAGGTGTATCTTGGGACAAGTCCGCACTGCTGGGGAGGGGGACAGTCAGAGCCAGAGCCCCACCCCTGACACACCCCACCCTCAGCCTGGCTTGGAGCCAGCTGCCCCCTAAAGAGGAAAGACCCCAGGCCTCATTCCCCACCCCCTGTGTCAAGCAGTCCCCGCCCTGAGGCCGGATGGGAGCCAGCGACCCCTAGAGAGGAAAGGCCCCATTCCCTGCCCCCCTGAGCTAGGCAGTCCCTGCCCTGGGGCCAGATGGGAGACAGCACCCCCTAGAGGAGAAAGGCCCCATGCTCCATTCCCTGCCCCCCTGCAAGCCAGCCAGTCAGTCTCCACCATGGGCCTGGGTTGGACACAGTGCCCCCTGGAGGGGAAAGGCCCCATGCCCCACCCTCTCTGAGCCAGCCAATCCCCCTGCCCTGGAGTCAGATTCCCAGAGCTGGTGCCCCTGAAGGCGGAAAGGCCCTGTGTCCCGTCCCCACGGTGGGCGTGGGGGCTGGGGGTGACTCACGGCAGCGGCTGGCATGGCCCATCTCAGTCCAGGTCCCGTTGGGCAGACACTTGCGCACCTTGGGCCCCACGATCTCGCGGTCAGGCCGGCACACATACTCGATCTCATAGTCGAAGGGCAGGAAGCGCACTGTCTGCACCTGGTCCGGGGTGAGGCCCCGGTATCGGATCCCCCCGTCCCGGGGCGGGTGGATGATTTCACAGCCTGGGGGGTGCAGAGCGGGGCACCGTCAGGTGAGGGGGCCTCCGGCTGAGCTGGGGGGACAGGAGTGGGGTGGGTGGAAGAGCAAGTGTGTGTGCAGGGGGAGGCGTCCTCACACATGTGTACTTTTGTTGGGTTCCCCATGCTTGTGTCCATGTGCATCCCCAAGTGTGTGTGAGTGCATGCACATTTATGCACAGAGGAGAGGAGTGCAGAGCTGAGCACGTCGGCTTGCGCATGGGGGTACATGCAGGGGTATATGTGGGAGTCGGGGGGGGGCTCCTTGGGAGCACCGCTGACACGAGGGGGTCGTGGCATGGATTATGAGGCTTTTGGAGGTGGGGTGAGCGGAGAAGCCTGGTGGGTGTGGCCCAGCATGCGAGGCTGGAAGGGGAGCGGGTCCCATGTACCTGTCGTGCTGTTGAGTCCCAGCGCCCCAGAGCCAGGATCTGGAATTAGCACCACGCTCAGCAGCAGGAGCAGCATCTGCAGGGGTGGAGGGGAGAGGCAATGAGAATGGGGATAGGGGATGGGGATACAACCTGTCCCCCACATGATTACACAGAGGGCCAACTGCCACAGGGTTACCACAAGGCAAGAACCCAGGAGTCCTGGCTCCCAAAGACCTTACTCCTGCTCTAACCCACTAGACCTCATTGCCCTCCCAGAGCCAGCAAAGAAACCAGGAGTCCTGGCTCCCAGCCCCCCTGCTCTAACCCACTAGATCACACTCCTTCCAGAGCCTGGGGTAAGAACGTGAGAACGGCCAGACTGGATCAGACTAATGGTCCATCTAGCCCAGTATCCTGTCTTCCAACAGTGGCCAATGCCAGGTGCCCCAGAGGGAATGAACAGAACAGGTAATCACCAAGTGATCCATCCCGTCACCCATTCCCAGCTTCTGGCAAACAGAGGCTAGGAACACCATCCCTGCCCATCCTGGCTAATAGCCATTGATGGACCTAGCCACCATGAACTTATCTAGTTCTTTTTTTAACCTTGTTATAGTCTTGGCCTTCACAACATTCTCTGGCAAAGAGTTCCACAGGCTGACTGTGCATTGTATGAAGAAATACTCCCTTTTGTTTATTTTAAACCTGCTGCCTAGTTATTCCATGAGGTGACACTAGCTTTTGTGTTATGTGATGGGGGTAAGTAACACTTCCTTATTTACTTTCTTCACACCCATCATGATTTTACAGATCCCTGTCATATACACTGTATCCACTGAGTCACCCTTGTCCACATGCTTCTTGACCCCCTCAAAGAATTCTAGTAGATTGGTGAGGCATGATTTCCCTTTACTAAAACCATGTTGACTCTTCCCCAACAAGTCATGTTCATCTATGTGCCTGGCAATTCTGTTCTTTACTATAGTTTCAGTGAATTTGCCTGGTACTGAGGTTAGGCTTATTGGCCTGTAATTGCCAGGATCACCTCTGGAGCCTTTCTAAAAGACCACAGCTAGATAGGACTAGGAGTCCTGGCTCCCAGCCCACCTGCCCCAACCCCTAGACCTCACTCCCAGGGCTTTAAGAAAGTCTG
The DNA here is from genome assembly GCF_007399415.2 of Gopherus evgoodei. Classification (NCBI taxonomy): domain Eukaryota; kingdom Metazoa; phylum Chordata; order Testudines; family Testudinidae; genus Gopherus; species Gopherus evgoodei. The sequence goes on along the minus strand of NW_022060005.1, from coordinate 3,347,581 downwards.
AATGATGCAGTAAGCACCACAGAGGGAAAGACTAAAGATTCTGGGTATAATGGCAGAGTTAGAGAATAAGCCCCGGAACAGCCTGTGAATATCTACACATTCCTAGTCCCTAGTGCCCCCGTGTGGCCATTTGTGACCTGACCAGCGGGTTCCAGCCAGAGTATGGCAGAGAGGAGAGGAAGCCCAGGCAACCCTGTTTACCTGGATAGAAGACAACGGATAGAGGTGGGGCTTGGGGGATGTGATATCAGATGCCCATCTGGAAAGTAAAGGGGGCTCAGGACTGGAGAGACAGAGCAGGCAGAGCCCACCTGGATGGAGGGAAGACTTGGATGTGCTGTGCTGAGGGAGGCCAGGCCTGAGGGCCTTGAGAGTTTCCTATGCTGTGTTCAGATGCTCAATAAACCCTCCTGTTTCAAGCTGGCTGCAAACCATTTGATCTAGAGAACAGGGTTGCATTATTTCTTCTGGGAGTGGAGGCTCCAGGAGTCCAGAGTGAGTGGACTCTCTGAGGGGGCCCATGGTGAGAAACAGGCATGCTAAGGCTCAGAGAGGTGCGGTTCCAGGATGCGGAGGGGCTTAACCCCTGAGAGTTGACCCTCAAGAAGGGCTGTCACACTGAAGGGGGTTCCCCCCAGGGACCGCACGGGGCCAAGAGTGGGCACAACCTGTAAGTCTGTGACACCATTGCATAGGAATAGCTGCCCCCACTGCTGACCCCCACTCCCTGTGTGCCCATTACAGGGGAAGAGCTGCCTCTGCTCCTAAGCCTACCATATCCAATCGGTGCCCCTCCTGTCGGTTTGTGAATTGGATCTAGTGGGTGAGACACGGGATGTCTTAGAGCCAGGACTTCTGGGTTCTAGCTCTGGCTCTTTGGAGGGGAGTGCGGTCCAGTGGTTGGGGGGGCACTTGCTAGAATACCCCAAATGCCTGTGGCAGTGATAATGTGTGATATGCCCTGCCCCAGCATGAACAGAGACAGCAGTGCCCATAGGGCCCGCTGAGGGTGGCTTACAGAAACACACAAAGCGCAGGGCTCATTCCCTCCCACTGAGGCAGCCGGGAAGGACACACACACACAGCAGGACTCATTCTACGGGAGGGACAAACACATGCTGAGTAAATGTCATTGCCTTCAGCAGGGGGCAACACACACACACACACACACACACACACACACACACACACACACACAATGACTCATCTCGTCCAGCAGGGGGTAGCATGAATTTACACAGACAACCAACGCTAGCAGAGGGCAGGCAGCAGCGTCAGTTTCTGTGCGCGCGCGCACACACACACACACGCAGCAGCACTCATCTCGTCCAGCAGGGGGCAGCAGGGACAGACAGACAGACAGACATGCAAACCCCAGGACTCATCCCGCCCAGCAGGGAGCAGCAGGGGCAGTCCGGAGCCAGCCCTCCCTGGAGTGGACCTGTGCAGTCCCCCCATACCTTGCGGCAGGCGTGTGGTGGGTGGTTCCAGCCTATTCTCCCTCCTTTCGCAGGGCAGTCGCTCAACACCGTGGCACCCGCCAACCAGCCCTGAAAGCTGGAAACACAAACACCCCTCTTAGAAATGACCTAGCCTCCTCCCCACCTGCTCTGCTGGCCCCCCAGAAATGGCTTCCCTGACCCCTGCATATCTGAGCACATGGCCTCCTTTGGGGTTGGGTGCAAAGTGAGCAATGCGGGTACAATGCAGGGGGAGGATCGTCCTGGGGTATCTGGACTCCTCCACTGCCTGCACTACCCTTACACATGGCCCAGACACTAGCCTGAGCTCAAACCAGCCCCTGTGCGAGCCTGGGGTACAGCCGTACTGGCTCCTAGATGGGGGGCGGCTGTGGTGAAGGCTCTGAGGGTCACTGCCCAGAGCTGGCTGCATCAGCCCAACGTCTTGCCACGTCATAACCGCGGGGGCTCAATGACTGTGAGGGGGGGTTCCCAAGCTTTTCCCGCCTGTGCCTGTGGAACCCGCAGCCACAGAACATAGCCAAGGCCAAGAGCTGGGCAGGAGTCCATGGGTGACGGGCAGGTTCCTCAGAGGGGAACATGCAGCACCACGTCCAGGGAAAGGTGGTGAGATTACTGCTTTGGGGCTGGAGCCGATATCTGGTTACAGGAGCCCAGCGTGGGGGCAGGTTACACCCAGTGGCTGCTGTGGATTCTCACACCAAAGGGGGAAATGTTCAGCCAGCTCTAATCAGAGCCCTCTGGAGACCATGGAGACCGCCTGCAAGGGGCGCTCACCCCCATTTCACAGCAGGGGAAAGTGAGGCACAGTGACTTCGAAAATCCATAGCAGAACCCAGGCCTCCTGCCACCCCACTCCTCCTTCTAACCACTAAATCTCCCCTGCTCTTCCAGAACCCACGAGTCCTGCCCCACCCCCTGTATTGCAGTGCACACCCAGAGAGGTTGCTAGTTCATTGTTACCAATTAACATGGCAATGGGGCCTTCACCTGTGCAGCCAAGCCCAGCCCAGCATGCGGAGTCACGGGCAGATCTAAGGCTGTTTAGCCCAGGCAGCAGAGGCATGTGCCCTTTGCTGCTGAGGGCGCAGGCCCCAGCTGAGCAGGTGACCCGCTGGTCTGCGGACATGGGGGCCCCAGCACTTCAGTGCAGGCAGCTCTGAGCAGCCAGGGAGAGTCAGGCAGGGCAGCCAGGAGGAGCCAGGCAGGGGAGCCAGGGGGAAGACAGGCTGGGAAACTGGTGGCAGTGAGGCAGGGGAGCTGGGGGCGGGAGCTAGGCGAAGGAGCTGGGGGGAGCCAGGCTGGGGAGCCCAGGGGGTAGTCGAGGGGGAACCAGGGGAAGCCAGGGGGAAGCCAGGCAGGGGAGCCAGGGGGGAGCCCAGCGGGGGAACGGAGGGGGAACCAGGGGAAGCCGGGGGGGAGGGGGAGCCAGGGGGGAGCCAAGCAGAGGAGCCAGGCAGGGGAGCTGGGGATTGGGGTGGGAAGCAACAGGCATCCGAAACCACACTGGGTTCAGCAGGGGTGGCACATGACTCGGCTGGCCGTCCTGTGCCAGCATGACAGTTGCAGTGCTACTGTCTCACCAGTAGAGGGAGCTACCAGAGCATCTGGAGCAGGCAGGGGGGCCCTCCGGTGAATGCAGGGCTGGGAATTGAAGGCTGGGCTCCTGCCAGCATTGCAGCTGGGGAGGGGGGGCAAGGCAGGTGCAGGCTGAATCTCGGTCCTGGGGGAAATATGACCCCCCCAGGATCTCAGCAGGGGCCCCGCCTAGTGCAGGGATGATCCGGGCTGGTGCAGCAAAGGGCGACGTGCCAAACTGTGGCGACTGCTGGGATGGTGCTGGCTGCCCACCGAGCTGGACGCAGCTGGCCAGGGAGCAGCCCACTCTGTGTTCTTGCTCTGGCTGGGCTCTGTGCCATGGTGGCTCCTGGGCAGGGTGCTGAGGGGCTGGACAGTGAAGCAGTTAATGCTATGGGGCGGAGTCCAAGGCCAGAGAAGAAAGGCCACCATTGCACTGCACAGGAAATCCCAGAACCCAGATGGGCGTGGCCTGCAGCTGGTTGGCCCCCAGTATTTATTATTGATACCACAGCACAGCTGGGTGGGGCCCAGCCTGGAACACAGGGCACCTTGGCCAGGCTTTGAGCTCAGCTGGCACCTCTAGGAGTCAATTCTGAGTTACCCCTGACTGCAATGGGGGTAGGCCCGGGCTCTGAGCTCAGCTCCAGGGATCAATCCAGAGTCACCCCTGACTGCCAGGAGGGCAGGGCCGGGCTCTGAGCTCAGCTCCCAGAGGTTAATCCGGAGTCACACAAACACACACTGTACACAGCACACACACTCCCACAGCTGAGGGGAGTGGGGGGCTGGAGGGAACTGAGGGCACTGGGTGGGGAGTGATGAGGAGAGTGGGGGGTGGGGGGAACTGAGGGCACTGGGCAGGGGGGGCTGAGGGCAGGGGGGCCAAGGGGAGTGGGGGAGCTGAGGGCGCTGGATGAGGAGTGATGAGGGGAGTGGGAGGTGGGGGGAACTGAGGGCACTGGGCGGGGGGGCTGAGGGGAGCAGGGGGCTATGGGATGCTGAGAGCAGGGGGGCCAAGGGGAGTGGGGGAAGCTGAGGGAACTGGGTGAGGGGAGCGGGGGCTGGGTGGAGTCCCTGATAAACTGGGACAGAAGCAATTGTGGCTCCTGAATCTTTTATTGCACTGAATAAATCCTGAGAACGAGGGTTTCGGCTTTGGGCTGGTAGCAAATGATAGGGCTATAGGTCAGGAGTGAGGGGCACCAGCAGAGCTGGGGCGAGTCCATAGCTTGGCTAGCAGGGGGCTGTGAGTTGGGAGTGAGGAGCACTGTCAGAGCTGGGGGGGCCTGGGCTAGCAGGGGGCTGTGGGTTGGGAGTGAGGGGCACTGGCAGAACTGAGGGTGCCCATGACTGTGCTAGCAGGGGGCTGTGGGTTGGGAGTGAGGGGCACTGGCAGAGCTGGGGGGGCCTGGGATAGCAGGGGGCTGTGGGTTGGGAGATGGGGCACTGGCAGAGCTGGGGGGAGTCCATGGCTGGGCTAGCAGGGGGCTGTGGGTTGGGAGTGAGGGGCACTGACAGAGCTGGGGGGTGATGCCCCTCCCCCCACACTGTTTGCTTCCTCTCAGCCCCAGTGGGGTAATTATCCCAGGCACTAATCACAGTTGACAACAATCTCTAAGCTGGTTGCCTAGTTACCTGCTCAGCCAGCCCCAGGCCTGCACAGGACACAGGCTCCTCCCCCAGCCTCTAGCCCCTCCCGCCACACCTGCAGGGGTTCCCCACATCCCCCTACAAACCCTGTGCCTGGAGTCCCAGCTAGGCACAGGCAAGGTGCTGCTGTAGGGAAACTTACAGCACTGGGCCCCATCTGGGCACTGCTGCAAGGAAGCTCGCAGCATGGCGCCCCCACAGGGCCCTGCTCTCTCCATGCTGACTCCTGCCCTTGAGGGCCCTGTGGGAGCAGACAGATCCACTATGGGATATTTATAGAGATGTGGGACTCAGCACTTTGGAAAGGAATAAAGAACTCACCTGGACTCAGTGTCTTCATTAGCCAAGCGCTTCCCTCCCCCACCCAAAAACCAGATCTACACACCCACCCCTATTTTGCTGGTGCCCCTCAGGCCTGATCTGCAGCCCCCAGATAGCCCAGCCCTGCGCTGTTTGCACATTGTCCTCCTGGTACCCGCAGCACCTGTGGGTGGCCAGGGGAGCACAGGCCGGGAGGATACAGGGAGGGATCACAGCAGTGGGGGAGCTGGGTGGCATGGGGACCATCATGGGGAGAGTGGGCTGTGGGGGAGGGTCGGGGGAGGAATCTTGGCAGAGGGAGAGGTGGGGGACATGGGGAGCGCAGGCTGGGGGGATTGGGGGAGGAATTCTGGCACTGGGGGAGGCGGGCGGTGTGGGGAATGCAGGCCATGGGGGAGGAGATCAGGGAGGGATCCCAGCAGAGGAGGAGGTGGGCATCATGGGGAGCGAAGGCTGCGGGGGGGGGATTGGGAGAGGGATCCAGCAGTGGGGGAGGAAGGTGGCGTGGAGAGCGCAGACCGGAGGGGTGTCAGAGGAAGATCCCAGCAGTGGGGGAGGTGGGTGGCGTGGGGAGCACAGGTCGGAGGGGAGGGATCGGGGGAAGGATTCCAGCAGTGGGGGAGATGAGCGGTGTGGGGGAGCACAGGCCTGGGTAGATCATGGGAGGGATCCCAGCAGAGGGGGAGGTGGACGGCGTGGGGAGCACAGGCCAGTGGGGATCATGGGTGGGATCCCAGCAGAGCGGGAGTTGAGTGGAGTGGGGAGCCAGGCCGGGGGAGATCAGGGGAGGGATTCTGGCATAAGGGGAGGCAGGTAGCATGGGAAGCGCAGGCTGGGGCTGGAGGGAGATCAGGGGAGGGATCCCAGCAATGGGGGAGGTGGGTGGCGTGGTGAGCGTAGGCCAGGGGAGATTGGGGTGGGATCCCAGCAGTGGGAGAGGCATGCGGTGTGGGGATCACAGGCAGGATGGGGATCGAGTACATGATCCCAGCCAAGGGGGAGGTGGATGGCATGGGGAGCGCAGGCTGGTGGGGATGGAGGGGTGGGATCCCAGCAGAGGGGAGGCAGGCAGCATGGGGAACACAGGTTGAGTGGGGGGATCGGAGGAGGGATTCCAGCAGTGGGGGAGGCGGCGGGGTGGGGAGCGCAGGCCAGGGGTGACAGGAGAGGGATCCTGGCAGTGGAGGAGATGGGTGGTGTCGGGGGAGGGATCCTGGCAGGGGGGAAGGCATGCAGCATGGGGAGCGCAGGCGGGGTGAGGAATTGGGGGCAGGGATCCCAGCAATGAGGGAGGTGGGAGGCATGATGAGCGCAGGCCAGGGGAGAACGGGGGAGGGATCCCAACAGTGGGGGAGGGAGGCGGCCTGGGGAGCCCAGGCAGGGGTGGGGGATCAGGGGAGGGATCCCAGCAGAGGGGGAGGTGGGTGGTGTGGGCAGCACAAGCTGGGTGAGGGATGGGGAGAAGGGATCCTGGCAATGAGGAAGGTGTGTGGTGTGGTGAGTGCAGGCCGGGGGTGATTGAGTGCAGGATCCCAGCAGGGGGGAAGGTGCATGGGGTGGGGAGCGCAGACCTGGGGGGTCGGAAGATGGATCCTGGCAGTGGGGGAGGTGGGCCCCAAGGGGGAACGCAGGCCGGGGGAAGTGGGTGTGGGATCCCAGCGGAGGGGAACGTGGACAGTGTGGGGAGCGCAGGCCAGTGGGGATCAAGGGGTGGGATCCCAGCAGAGGGGGAAGGCAGGTGGTGTGGGGGGTGCAGGTTGGAGGGGCTTGCAGGAGGGATCCCAGCAGAGGGGCAGGCAGGCAGTGGGGGGGAGTGCAGGTTGGGGGGGGATTGCGGGAAGGATCCTAGCAGAGGGGCAGGTGGGCAGTGTGGGGGAGTGCAGGTTGAGGGGGGATTGCAGGAGGGATCCCAGCAGAGGGGGAGGTGGGTGGCGTGAGAAGTGCATGCCAGGAGGGTCGGGGAGGGATCCCAGCAATTAGGGTGGGGGGCAACATGGGGGAGCACAGGTCTGCGGGGGCAAGAAGGGATCCCAGCAGTGAGGGAGGAAGTCAGTTTAGGGATTGCAGGCTGGAGGGTGGGGGGAGGGCATGATCCCAGCACAGTTGGCAGCCTGGGGGTGGAGCTCATGCTGGGGGCAGTGGATCAAGGACAGAACCTGGCAGTGGGGGTGACAGGTGGGGCCTGTCCATTATCCAGCATCCCATGCCCTGTTCTCCTCACCCCATCCGCTGCTCCGACCCTCTGCCCTGCACCCCAGCCCTGCCCATTGGGCGCTGGCAGTGGGGAGGAGGCGCCCATCGAGCTGGCAGTATCTGGGCTGTCACTGGAGCGAGCGGATCTAACCCCTGCCTGGCATCCTGGCCCGGCCGTGGGCACAACCCCTGCAGTCCTGGCACCATCCTACCTCGTCACCACCGGCCATACCCACTTGTCTGGCTCCCCCCTACGCCCACCCTGGCCCTCCCTCATCCCCCTGTCCCCCCATCTGGGCTCTCCCCCATCCCAGCTCCCCTCCCTGGGGTGTCCCCTCCTGCGGCCGCTCTCCCCCACATGCCTGGTTGGCCTCCCCCCTCCTTCCCCCACCAGGGCCTGGCCCCTGCTCTCCCCACCTCCTCGTCCCTTCTCCTCTCCCACCCCAAGCTCCGCCACCAGCCCCCCCCTGCGCCCCATTACTCCCCAGCGGAGCCAGCGAGCCCCGGTAGGAGCCTTCCGCTCCCCCCTCTTCCCTGGGGGGGGGCACCCGAAGCTCCTGCCCCCGCCTGCCCCTCTGTCCCTCCCGGCCGCAGGATCGGGGGCGCGGGGCCGGCGTGTCCCTACCTGGAGCGACGGAAGGCGCCGATGGTGCCCGGGGGAGGCGGCGCGGTCCTGGAGGGGGGGCTCTGGGGATGCGGGGAGCGGGGAGATCTGGGCCGGGGGGGCGCCCGGCGCTGCAGCGCTCCCGGGGCGCAGGGACCCAGCGGACGGGGGCGCAGCGCCAAGCGCTCCGGGACGCACGGGGGCTGCTGGGCGCGGCGCTCGGCCGGGGCAGGGGCCGGGCCGGGAGGGCAGAGGCGGGGCCCGCTCGGTGGGTAGCTCGGTCCCTCCCCAGCCCGCGCCGGGCGCCTGCTCTCTCCGGCGGGGGAGGCGGCGGAGACGGCAGGAGGGGAGGGGAGTGGGGGGGCCGGGGAGCCTCCCTCCCTCCCTGCCCAGACACCCGGGCCGGGGCTGGGGACGCTCCCAGCAGCTCACTGCGCCCGCCGCGCCGGGGAGCCACCGACCGGCCGTCCCCAGGCAGCCGGGCGCTGCGGCCGAGAGCTGGCCATGGTGCTGAGCGCCCTGGTGGGGGGCGGGGAAGGAGGGCAGGGGAGGAGGAGGTGATGGAGCAGAGAGGAAGAGGATGTAATGGGGCAGGGAGGGAGGAGTGGGGAGGAAACAGGGCAGGGGATGAGGGAAGGGGGAGGCAATGGGGCAGGGGGGAGGAAATGGGGCGGGGGGTGAGGGGAGGGGGATGTAATGGGGCAGGAGGGGAGGGGAGGAGGAGGCAATGGGGCAGGGGGTGAGGGGAAGAGGAGAAAGTGGGGCAGGGGATGAGGGAAGGGGGAGGCAATGGGGCAGGGGGGAGGAAATGGGGCGGAGGTGAGGAGAGGGGGAGGAAATAGAGCAGGGGTGAAGGGAGGGGGATGTAATGGGGCAGGGGGTGAGGGGAGGGGGAGGAAATGGGGCAGGGGTAAGGGGAGGGGGTTAGCGGGGGAGGGCTGTGTTGTGGAGCTGTAGGCTGTTGTGGTGTTGGTGGGGGAGGGGTGTTTGTGGGAGAGGACTGGTGGGCCAGGAGCTGCTGATGACCCCCCCCCAACACGCAGTTCCCACCCCACACCTCTACAACACCTCCTCCTGCCGCATGACAACAGGCACCAAACCTCTGCCCCATCCCCCACCCGTCCTGCCCATGCACCCATCTACTCCCGACTCAGTCCTGTCTCCATCAGCCCCCCAGCCCCAGCCCCACACAACCCCCCTACACACACACACAGCCGATGTCAGCCAGGGTGACACACACACACACACAGAAATACACAATTATCACATACTGTCTCTCACACACACTGAGAGCCTACACACATCATACACTGTCATACATGCACACATAGAGCCTACACACACAGAATCATCTCCCTGTCATACACTGTCACATACACAGACACATACACACCCCATATATGCTGTCACACACACACACACACACACACCATCACACACTGTCACACACACAGCCTACACACACAGGAACACACCCTGTAACACACCCACACAGAGCCTACACTCACAGAAACACACAGCCCATCACACATGTGCACACTCACACAGTCTGCACACACAGAAACACACACACCATCACACTCAAATGCATGTGTGCACATCAGACACTGTCACATGCACACACACACTCACACCATCATACACCCACACAAATATAGAGCCTCCACATGCAGAAACACGTGATGCACTGCTCACACACACCATCACACATGCACACAAACTTTCTCACACACACACACAACTTGTCACACACACACCCATCACACACACACACAATCTCTCATCCTGTACACACAATCCTCTCCCCCCAGAACATACACATGGCCAACCATGCTAACAAAAAGGGTGGGGATGGTTTCCCGCAGCCAGGCTAAAGAGGCCACCCTACATAACCTCATTCCTGAGCCTCCTGCAAGGCCTGGGGACCCAGCCAGAGGTGGTGGAACCAGACCGCAGACCAAAGGCTATGGCAGCAGTTGAAGATCCAGTTCCTGGGACCCAGCCAGAACTAGCTCAAGGATCAGAACTGGTGGAGTGGTCAGCACCAGAGCCCGTGATTGCAACCCCACCAGAGTCAGGGAAGCCAGCACCAAAGGGCGCCACAGAGCCTGCACCTGCAGCAACAGCAGCTAAACCGGCACAAGAAGCTCAACCAGAGCCTGTAATACAACCTGGTGCAGCAGAAAGCGGTTCACAATCGATGGAAACACCCCCCATCACCTGCATCACTTCCAGTGGGTCCAAGTCCACAACCCAGCGAAGAACTAATGTCTCCAGCATCAAGGGAGCAGTTCCAGACAGAGCAGGAAGTCAATGAAAGCCTCAATGGAGCTTGGACAGTGGCACGGAGCAACCCACTGCCTCTCAGCTCTTCCGATAGGTCCAGATTTGCTGTAGAAGTAGGACTCTTATAGAAAGTAACCCTTTCTGGTGGGTACAAGGAGGACTGGCATCCTCAGAGACAGTTGGTAGTTCCAAGTATAGGGAAAAGCTCTTGCGCTTAGCCCACGATCACCCTAGTGGCCATGCTGGGGTGAACAGGACCAAAGACTATTTGTGGAAGTCATTCCACTGGGAGGGAATGGGCAAGGACGTTTCTACCTATGTCTGGTCTTGTAAGGTGTGCCAGAGGGTGGAAAAGCCAAGACCAGGTCACGGCCCCTCTCCAGCCACTCCCCATAATTGAGGTTCCATTTCAGCGTGTAGCTGTGAATGTTCTGGGTCCTTTCCCTAAGAAAACACCCAGAGGAAAGCTGTACATACTGACCTTCATGAATTTTGCCACCAGGGCTAAAAGCATGAGCCAGGCATTGGCAGACGTTTTTGCCAGGATAGATTGGCCATCAGATATCCTTATGGATTTGGGAACTAACTTCCTGGCAGGGATCATGAAATGTCTTTGGGAAGCTCATGGGGTGAACCACTTGGTTGCCACCCCTTACCACCATCAAACAAATGGCCTAGTGCAGAAGTTTAATGGGACTTTGTGGGCCATGATACATAAATTTGTGAATAAGCACACCAATGATTGGGACCTAGTGTTGCAGCAGTTGCACTTTGCCTACAGGGCTGGACCACATCCCAATTTGGGATTTTCACCCTTTGAACTCATTTATGGCCACAATTAAGGGGCCATTACAGTTGGTGAAGCAGCAATGGGAGGGGATTACATCTTAGAATCATAGAAGATTAGGGTTGGAAGAGACCTCAGGAGGTCATCTAGTCCAGCCCCTTGCTCAAAGCAGGACCAACATCAACTAAATCATTCTTCTCCAGAAACTAGATCAGGAAATGTCTAGGAAGACGCAATTAGGTTTATCTTTTTTTATTTATGGCTTGTGGATTCCTCTTTGCTAACCCCAGGTGCTTTTGTTTTGCTTGTAACCTTTAACCTGCACCTCAAGAAAGCTATTCTAGATGCTTAATTCTTGTATTTGCTCTTTTTAAATCTACCAATAGCCTGAGTTTTCCAATATATTTTCCAAGGGGCAGCAGGGACACACACACACACGCACAGAGAGAGAGAGAGAGAGAGAGAGAGAGAGAGAGAGCGCCTTTCCAGGTGGCCCAGGCAGCCCATGGTATGGGGAATAGATGGGGGGACACAGGGCCTGTGTGTCTCCACTTTCCGTCCCCCAATGGCATCTGAAACTCCCTGGGATCTGGTTGTGCCCCTGGGTGTCTGCCTGTGTCTGTGTGTCTGCCTGTGTCTGTGTGTGTATCCACCTGTGTCTGTATGTCCACCTGTGTCTATGTGTCCATCTGTGTCTGTGTGTCCAACTGTCACTGTGTGTCTGTCTCTGTGTCTGTGCGTCCCCCTGTGTCTGTGTGTCCATCTGTGTATGTGCATCTGTGTCTGTGTGTCCATCTGTGTGTGTCCACCTGTGTCTGTGCATCCACCTGTGTCTGTGTATCCATCTGTGTCTGTGCATCTGTGTCTGTGCGTCCGACTGTGTGTCTGTCTGTCTCTGTATTTGTGCGTCCCCCTGTGTCTGTGTGTCTATTTGTGTATGTGCATCTATGTCTGTGTGTCCATCTGTGTCCGTCTGTGTCCGTGTGTGTGTGTGTCCACCTGTGTCTGTGTATCTGTCTGTGTCTGTGCTTCTGGCCTTTCTGCCCCTCCCCCCGGCCCACGGTGGGGATTAGTGGGATCGGTGGATTATCTGCTCCTGGCACTGCTCACCCAGAAAAGAGAGAAGAGACACATGGATGGCCCCGTCCCTCCCCTGCAGCCAGCCCCTCCCCCACTCCTAGTCAGCCCCCCCTCCACACCAACCCCGCTCCCAGCCTGCCCCATCTCCACTCCCAGCCGCTCTCCCTCCACACCAGCTCCACACCCTTCCCCACATATGGCCCCACACCAGCCTCATGTTCGCCCCCCTCCTTCCCCTCCCACCACTGGAGCTCTGCAGAGGTTCTAGGGGCACTTGTTATCCCCCCCAGCCCTTGTTCCCCCCTCCCTCTTATCAGGGGTGCTCCCCAGTCCTGCCCACTGGCATTCCCCTGCCCTTCCCCCACCCCTACTCTCCTCCCACCCCTGGACTCAATGCCTTTCCCTCAATCTCTGCCCCAACCCCTGCCCACCCAGCACCAAAGCCCCATGACTATAGCCCCATGCCCCCAACTTGAGCCCAGAGAGGCTGGGGAGCCAGACTCCTGGGTTCTATCCCCAGTGGTGTCCCAGACATCCAGTGTGACCTTGGGCCAGACATTGCCCCATTCCCCATGCCTCGTTTCCCCTTTGTATCTTGGTGGGGGCCTGCCCCAGAGTGTTCAGTGAGGGGCCAGTGTGGGGGGGCCAGATGTTGCTGTGATGGGCCTGAGGGACATACAGAGATTCAGAAACCCTGACACACTCCCACCCACCAAGTACATCCCACCCCTCCGCTCCGTGACTGCCCCAGAAAGACCCCCATGGGACACCCCACCACACACACCCAACCCAATTCTGGCCAGGCCTCTGCAGTGCCCAGCGCTGGGCTCCTTCTTCCCCTCACTACCTCTCAGCCATGCAAGGGTTAACTCCCCCTCCCCTGCATGCCAGGGCGGAGTGGCACAGGCCCTGGGCAGCGCAGGGTTAATCCGAGCCTCAGCTGCCAGCCCCGCTCCCCACTGTGCCCTGTTCAGCTGCAGGAGCCCAGGGGCGCTTTGATCTGGGAACAGGCAGCGGCTGTGATCTGCCTTCCAGCGCCAGCTGAGCTCAGCCGGGGGTGTCTCTGTGTGTGCAGAGACTGGCTCTGCCCATGCTCCTCACTCCCGACCCGCAGCCCCTGCTAGCCCAGCCGTGGAAGCCCCCTGCCCTGCCCTACTGGTGCCCCTTGCTCCTGACCCATAGCCTCTGCCAGCCCAGCCCTGACCCCCTCCCCAGCTCTGCTGGTGCCCCTCAACCCTGACCCACAGCCCCTGTTACGCCAGCCCTGATCCCTACCCCAGCTCTGCCGGTGCCTCTCAGCCCTTATCCACAGCTCCTGCTACTCCAGCCCTGATCCCCACCCCAGCTCTGCCAGTGCCTCTCAACCCTCATCCACAGGCCCTGTTACCCCAGCCCTGACCACCCCCAGCTGTGCAGGTGCCCCTCAACCCTGACCCACAGCCCCTGTTACCCCAGCCCTGACCCGTCCCAGCTCTGCCGGTGCCTCTCAACCCTGACCCACAGCCCCTGCTACCCCAGCCCTGATCCCTACCCCAGCTCTACCGGTGCCTCTCAACCCTCATCCACAGACCCTACTACCCCAGACCTGACCTCCACAGCTCTGCGGCTGTTCCTCAACCCTCACCCACAGCCCCTGCTATCCCAGCCCTCTGCCCTACCAGTGCCCCTCACTCCCAACCCACAGCACCTACTAGCCCAGCCCTGGGATCCCCCTGCCCTGCTGGTGCCCCTCACTCCTGACCTGCAGCCCCTGCTAGCCCAGCCCTAACACCCCCCCCCAGCTCTGCTGGTGCCCCTCAACCTTCACCCGCAGCCCCCTGCTTTCCCAGCCCTCTGCCCTACCAGTGCCCCTCCTCACCCCCAACCTGCAGCCCCTGCTAGCCCAGCCATGGGCTCCCCTCAGCTCTGCCAGCGCCCCTCAACCCCAAACCACAGCCCCCTGCAACCACAGCCCCAGTCCTGCCCCTGGGTGAGTGTTTGGGGAAGCCTAGGGGTGGGGCGTGATGGGTTTGCAGGATTAGCTGTGATCTCTCCCTCCCTGACTCACTAGGTCCAGCCAGTCCCCAGAGTCTGTGCCTCGCTCTCTAGTGGGTGAGTGACCCTGGATGTGCTGGGCACGGGGTGACACCCAGTCCACGCAGCCTGGCCTCAGAGACCTCTTGAACTGTGCGTGCACACTGTGTACACACACTGCAGCACACACATCACATTGTACTCACCCTCTGCACACCATGCACACACACACACTACACCACATCTTCCTCTGCACACACTGCACAAACCACACACACTGCATGTGCTCAGGAAACTACAATCCCTCACACATGCCCCCCCCAAACCATTCATGCACACACACACACACATACGTGCATACACACATACAACCATTCACAAACACACTGACATATTAATTTTGCACATGCATACACATGCATAGCCACAAATTCAGCACCAGCCACACTGACACTTGCACACTTGTGAACACTGGCTCTAACCACAGTGCGAGTGGGGACATGTGCACACCCATTGACTCACACACATGCACGTGCATACACATGCACACACACATACGCTTCCTGCTGTGTTCCCAGGGATGGATAGAGCCCCAGGCCAGAGATGCTCTCACCTGCCACATCACACTGCACAGGCTGCGCTGATGGGCTACAGCCCCAAGGCAGCTCCCCCATCCCCCATCCGCCTGGGAGACGGGCTCCTTGGAGAGGTCAGGTGGGCCAGAGGGGGATGGGATGGGGGGGGACACACAGAGCTATGCCAGGGAGGGCCTAGTGCCCCTGTCAGGGAAGCCCAGCTCATCTCCCCACAATGCCAGGGACATCGGGGATGCCCAGTCTCCAGGGATTTGGCCCCCTCACCTGCCCCACAAGAAGACATGGCTACAGATCCCCCCACCACCACTGGGATGAGGCCCCCAGACTCAGTGGAGCTGGACAGATCATAGAGAGAAGGGGGTGGCAGGCAGGACTACAGCATGGACCTGGGACCCTGGGGGTCTGTTCCCCATTTGGCTGCTAGGTGACCTTTGGCCAGTCACTTCCCTGCCCTGTGCCTCAGTTTCCCCATAACTCTGCTGGCCTCCATTGCACAGAGCTCTTAGCTCACCGTGGGGAAGTGAGGTGAGAAGAGACCAGGAGTGCAGAGGGGCCTGGACGAGGGACAGGCAGGGTGTCTGGGGCAGGGCTGGGGATGGACTCTAGAAGGGGAGGGTTTGCTTCAGTTGTTGGGGGGCTGTATTTATGGGGGGAGGGTCTGGCCAGCGACCCAGCCAATCACCCACTCTCCCCATACATATGCTTCCCGTTTCTCACCATCCCTTCCCCTGGCTCCAGGTCTCCCTGTCACACAATCCCCAGCCATTCCCCCCACCATAGTGCCCCGCTCTGTGTGTGTGTGTGCACGCGCGCGCATGCATGTGTGTGCGTGTTCCCCCTTCTCCGCCTGTTTGCTGCAGGAGGCTACTGGGTTGGGCATTCCCTCCAGGGCTGGGAGCAGAGTCCAAGCCTGGGTGCAGAACCAGGGGCTGCTGAAGTAAAGTGAGGACTCCTGGATTCTACCCCTGGCTCTGGGAGGGCAGTGGGGTCTACTGGTTATAGCATGGGGGGCAGGACTTCTGGGTTCTATCCCTGGGGTGCTGGGAGGGCAGTGGGATCTAGTGGTTATAACATGGGGGGGAGCAGGACTCCTGGGTTCTATCGCCAGTGCTGGGAGAGCAATGGGGTCTAGTGGTTATAGTGTGGGGGGTAGGACTTCTGTGTTCTATCGCCGGTGCTGGGAGGGCAGTGGGGTCTAGTGCATAGAGTGGGGGAAGCTGGGAGCAGGACTCCTGGTTGCCCTGTGTTGACAGTCCTTTACTGCTAGCATGACATATGGAGAGCGGGGTCTGAGAGTGAAGCCCGACTGGCCCCAGCTCAGCAGAGACGGGAGACCAGCCCCGCCCCACACTTCCCTCTGCCTTCCCCATGTGGCCAGACAATAACTCAGCTCATCCTGCATTCCTTAGCAGCTGCTGCCACATTATGGCTCATGGACAGGGGCAGGCGGGCCTGGGCTGTGTTGAGCAATCTGGCTTTCTGCACGCACAGCCGCCCCTTGTTCCTGGGCAGGGAGCACACACATAGGCCTAGATTGACTTCTGTATGGGGGCAGCTCCAGCCAGGCCACCAGGACCGTGCATGGGGGTGCAAATTGCCAGCTTGCCTGAGGCTGTAGGGCTGGGGGTCACTGCTGTGCTGTGGGGCCTGGCGCCTGTACTGGTGTTCGTTCAGATCTCACACAGGGAACTGGAGGGTGAGGGGAATTTAACCAGAGTAAAGATGCTGGCTTTGGTGGGACTCAACAGAGTATCAATTCAGGACAAATTGCTTAAAGCAGGGCAATTACAGACCAAGGCTGGGGTTCCTTTGCACACCAAAGCAAACCAATCAGCCAAACAGAGAAGACTTCGATTTTACCCCACTGGCTAACCATAAGTCACACAAGCAATTCCCTTAGACACTCCAGTTTCCCGGTATCACCACCAGTGCCACTCATTATGGGGACGAATGGTTATGAAAACCAATACCCCAGTAAAAGGAAAAAGGTTGTCCCGATCCCAAAGGACCAAGCCCCAGACCCAAGTCAATATACAGATCAGAGCTTACCCACAAATCATGCTTTAAAATCTAAAAGTTTATTCATAAAAAGAAAGAAATATAGATGAGAGCTAGAATTGGTTAAATGGAATCAATTACATACAGTAATGGCAAAGTTCCTGATTCAGGCTTGTAGCAGTGATAGAATAAACTGCAGGTTCAAATCAAGTCTCTGGAGAACATCCCCAGATGGGATGGGTCAACAGTCCTTTGTTCAGAGCTTCAGTTTGTAGCAAAGTCCCTCCAGAGGTAAGAAGCAGGATTGAAGACAAGATGGAGGAGCTGCAGCAGCCTTTTATAGTCTCTTGCCATGTGGTCTCTGCTTTCTTTGCCCCAAAGACAAGCATTCAAGCACATGGCATGAAAAAACCATAGAGTTCTGTCCATAGGCATGTGCCTGCATGCCTTGCTGAGTCACAAGGTGTATTTGCTTTCTCTCAGTGGGTCAGTTGTACAGCTGATGGTCCTTAATGGGCCATCAAGCAGGCTAGGCGGAGCAGACACCAAATTGACTGGGGTGTCACCAGGAAGCATAGCACAAGTTTGAAATACAGACAGTATCGAGCCAATACTTGTAACTTTAAATACAAAAATGATACCTGCACACAAACAGCATAATCATAACCAGCAACCAGAACCTTGTCTTAGACACCTTATTTTACCCCATTTATGTGGGGACTTATTCTCCCTACACTGATCTAGGTGGATGGGGTGCGGCGCTGGACCGGGGTTGTGTCCGGGCTCTTCGCGTGGAGCTGCCGCCTCCTCGCTGCCCCCTTGCTTCCCCCCAGGCCAGTCTCTCTGCTGCCGCCGTCCCGGAGAGGAGGCGAGTGGCTCGGGCCGCGGCCCCCGCTCCTCGCTCCCTCTCATACACTCGGGCACCGGGCGCTGCTGGGGCCCCGGCCAGGCAGCGCAGGGAACCCAGGCGGCCGGGCTCAACGGCGCTCCCACTCTGGTCTCAGGCATGTGTGGGTCTCTGCGCGGGGCGCTCCGCAAGCAGAGGTGGGCGGCAGCTGCCATGCGTGAGTGCCCGTTGCCTCCTCGGCCGGAGCCCTGTGGCTGTGGCGGGGGGCGCTGGGGGGGCCGGTCCGGGCTACAGCTCGCGCCTCGGATCCGCTTGTTTTCTGTGTCTCACACAAAGCGATTGGTTTGGGAGAAGAGAGGGGAAGAGGCTGTAGATCGTTCTTTGTGTGGTCGGGGATTGCGTCGTTGCAGTTGGCCAATCAGGGGTGATTAGAGGCATGGTAAGCGCATGATTTTTCTTTTTGTCCAATTAGATTGCTAGCATGTATGATGTTAGCCCGCATGATTGGTTCTTATGTAACCAGACTTAACTATATAAGGGGGTAGCAGAAAAGAATAAAGGAATTCCTGACTTGTTTGCAGCTGTGTTGACTGTGTGAATTTTCTTCGCTCCGCATGATACCACACATTTATACAAGATTTGGTGCCACAACAGGACCTTGGTTGCAACAATGATCTATATGATCCCAGTTCATATTAATATCGTCACAACCAGGGCCATGCAGTGGGTGCAGGGCTGACTCACTCCTGCGTGTGGGTTTCCTGTTGACTCAGAGTAGCCCCCCCTTTGGAGGCTGGGTGAACTGCTAGCCACACCCCGCAGGGAGAGGCAGGAGCAGCAGCTGGGTGCTGCAGGGAGGGGCCACTGCTTTCTGGGAGGGGAGACTGAGGGTAACGGGGCGGGGGGGGGCTGCCCAAGGGGCCATGACTCAAGCTGTTCAGGCGTGTACAAACCTTTAAATTGTGTCTCCACCCCCACTATCAATATATACAATGTTGGGGGGGGAGCAATGCCTCCCCATTCCCACCCAACTCCATCTATAAGTGCACTGGGTTTGAATGGATAGTTCTGTGTTCTGCACTGCCGTGGTAACGGTCATGGGGGTTGGGGGGGGGGTTGCACACAGGGAACAGGTGTCCGGTTGGGCTCGGATTTTGCACAGACTGTGCTGTGTCCACAATCATGGTAAATGCACACACACAAGCAGGCCTGGCTGCTGTCACAGGGCCACCCTGAGTGGGGCGTCTTGACTCCCACATCCCCTTTCACTGGAATAAAAGTTTGATTGGTAGCTTCCAGCCTCTGAACTGCCTCCTTCCCAAACCCAGCAGAGCAGGTCTGCTCTGGTCCTGCCTTGCCCCAGACTCTGCTTTCTTCCAAGGCCACGGGGGACTTGTCAAGGATCAAACCATGACAATTAGCCCCTGTCTTTCCTGGTCAGATAGGGGTTAAGGGCCCCTGGCCATTCCCAGGGGTCAGAAATTGCTGCTGATCATTTCATTCCCAAAAGTGAACCAGAAAGAAACTGAAATAAAGAAACCAAAGATGCTGAAGCAAAGACAGATGCTGTCCCTTTGCATGGAAATTCCTGGTTAAAAACCCTTAACTCTGCCCCTTGGAAGACAAAGGAATATAACACTCTTAATTTTGCCCCTTTGAACGCAAGGGAATTCCCAGCCAAACACCCTTAACTCTGCCCTGGCGTGATCAGAAGTTCTATAAGACTGCCCTGCCTTTTTCCCAGTTTGGGTGTTACTGTGCACATTGTCCTGTCCCTCTCCATGGCCTTTCTCTGCCCCGGAGGTAGTATGGTGAGCTGCGTCCCAGAGGTCCAGAGCAAGAAGAAGGGGAAGAGAGGTTCCCGGGAACAGCCAGTGAAGGTGAAGATATGTGACATGCTCTCAGCATTGTAGAAGGCCAGGCTGCCCCGCTTGCAGTCCAGA
Organism: Gopherus evgoodei; assembly: GCF_007399415.2. Taxonomy (NCBI): domain Eukaryota; kingdom Metazoa; phylum Chordata; order Testudines; family Testudinidae; genus Gopherus; species Gopherus evgoodei. The sequence goes on along the minus strand of NW_022060005.1, from coordinate 3,328,201 downwards.
TGCACCCGGACTATCCTGGGTGCTGACTCCAGCTGCAACAGGGTCTCAGGGCAGGTGAGAGCACTCCACTCCCCCTCCTGGCACTGCAGAGCCCAGACCCCCACATCTGGGGACAGCCGGAATGCCCCTATGTGCTCCATGGAGCCCCGGGCTGCCCCGGTGGCCCAGTCTCCCCACCAGCCAACCTCCACGTCCCAGAAGTGTTGCCCATCTGCAAAGCACTGGGAGGCCAGGACACAGGGGAGGGGGTCGAATCTCCGGTCGCTCTTGGGGACGTCTTGCCAGAGGATGCCGCATGTCACACTTCTGCCATCCACTGAGAGCATCAGGAAGGGGTTGGCGGTGCTCTGGTCCAGCGTCACCTCTGCTGCTGACAGGGACACTACAGGCAGATGGATACGGGCTCTAGGACAGGTCACAGCAGTACCTCCTCTCTGCTCAGCTCCTCAAGTCTCTCGCTACAGGGCCTAGTGGATAGAGCACTAGGACACCTGGGTTCTATTCCCAGCTCAGGCCTGCTGCTTGACCTGGGTCAGTCACTTCCCTTCTCTCCCCCTCGCTTTCTCCATCTGCAAAATGGAGCTAAGCATGACCTGGATCTTCTCTGACCCAAGTAGTCAACCTCTTTTGGGAGGACCTCTGAATGGGACACTAGTGGGCTTTTTCCATGGGAACAGTTTTTGGCTGGAAAAACTGGACAACAGGATGGATCACGTGATGATTACCTGTTTGTTCATTCCCGCTGGGGCACCTGGCATTGGCCCCTGTCTGAAGACAGGATACTGGGCTAGATGGACCTTTGGTCTGACCCAGTCTGGCCATTCTTATGTTCTAAAATTCTGCGCCTGCTTTCTGGGGACAGAGTGGATGCTTTGTTGAAAAACCAAATGCTCTAAAACCAAAATATTTTGGCCAAAAAGCCAGACAAGCTTCATCCGAATCCAGAACGCTTTGGTCCCAAAACCAGAGTTTGCCCAAAATATTTTGGCCCCAAACCAGATCATTTTAATCTAAAATGCAGAATACTTTGGTCAGAAGCCGAATAATTTGATTCCAAAAACCAAACTAGGAAGATTTTCAGCTGGAATGTTTCAGGTTTTGACATTTTGATGAAGAGTCGGAATTATCCATAGAAAACAGGAACAAAAATGAAAAAAAGAAAAAAAAAGTCTTACTTGGATTTTTTCATGGGAACAGACCCCTCTTTTCCACCAAGCCCTGTGTCCAGGAAGGATCTCACTGGGGCCATCTACAGAGGTCATTGCATCTCCATGCTCTTGCTAGGGAAAGCTGACAGATATCACAGTGGTGTCCTGTGCTTTGTATTACCCAGCAGAGCTCCCAGGGTCAGGAGGGAGGGCTGGAAGCGGCACTTGTCCCCCAGTCTCCAGGCAGCCTGGGAGCACAGCCGAGTCACCGCAGGGCTGCCTGATCACGCATGAATGTTCGCCCACCAGCAACAACAGATTTTAGGCTGCTCAACCCATGTGCCCCCCGCTGCGATCTCTCCTGGGTCAGCCCTGCTCCCAGCATTGCCTCCTGTCCTGCCCAGTCGGCTCCATTCTTGACCCTTGGCCCTGACGCGGCTCTGTCAGCACTGTTTCTAGCCACTGACTCCAGCTCCAACCACAAGGCCTGGCTGCCCATGCCCCAGTTCATAACACCCGTCATGGTCCCAGCCTGGGAAAGATCCACTGTCTAAGCTCAGACAGGAATCTCAGATCCAGGCTTTCAGTGTGATGACTGTGGTCAAGCCTTTTAGGCCCAGCTCCTCAAAGGTACTTAGGCACCAAAGGGAGTTGGGCACTGTTCCCGTCTGAGTTAATCAATACATGGAAGACAGGGAGGGAGCTCAGAGACAGCAGGAGTCAAAATCATGCAAGTACCAGCGAGAAGTAGAAAACATTTTTTTTTTTTTACCTTTATCAAGAAATTGTCTCCATTCTGCAATGATAAAAAAGGAGGTCACAATTAGCTGGGAAAGCAGCGAGAGCAGATGAAACAAATCCCATCTAAGTTGTTGGGTTTTTTAAACAAATCCCAGCCATTTTCTCCCCAATGAAAGTTTTCATTTTGTTCAAAATTCTCTTTTTTTTTAAATACAAAACCACAATTTTTTAAAGTAAAGAAACAGTTTTAGTTTGCAAATATTTTCAGTTATTTGCTAAAAAAACTCTCGGAAATTTTCTATGAAAATTTTTTTTTAAAAAATCTTTTGAAACTTCACTGAGGGAAATTCCTTCCCATTTGCTCAGCAGCCCTATACTGAACCCCAGCTCGCACACTCATTGGGCTGGAGTCTGATTCCAGCAACCGGAGAAAACGGAGCAAGCAGGCCAGACCCCAGCTGGTGTCAACCAACCATTGCTCCATTTGGGTGAACATGATCACAGCAGCTGGCAGCAGCTGTGGGTCTGGACTCATCCCACACTGGGAGTCATCCCCTGCACATCTCTCTCCACCTCAGCTGACTCTGGCCCCAGACAGCATCTTTTGCTTTCCCCACTCCAGCCTCTGAAGCATCTCTGGTCCTTCACCCTCTTCCATGTCCCTCAGCCTCGTTCCTGGCTATGCAGGTGTCTGTGCAGCGCTCGGAGCGATGGCGCTCTGATCTCAGTCACTGTGTGTCTGTGCAGCACCTGGCAAAATTGGGCCCTGATCTCGGTCACTGTGTGTCTGTGCAGCGCCCGGCACGATGGGGCCCTGATCTCGGTCACTGTGTGTCTGTGCAGCGCCCGGCACGATGGGGCCCTGATCTCGGTCACTGCGTGTCTGTGCAGCACCCAGCGTGACAGGGCCCTGATCTCGGCCACTGTGTGTCTGTGCAGCACCCAGCATGACAGGGCCCTGATCTCGGTCACTGTGTGTCTGGGCAGTGCCCAGAACAACGGGGCCCTGATCTCGGTCACTGTGCATCTGGGCAGTGCCTGGCACGATGGGGTCCTGATCTTGGTCACTGTGTGTCTGTGCAGCACCCAGCGTGACGGGGCCCTGATCTCGGTCACTGTGTGCCTGTGCAGCGCCCAGTGCGACGGGGCCCTGATCTCGGGTGGGATCTCTCGGTTCTGCCCTGATAAACTATTATGCGATGGGCGCTGAGGCGATGTTATAGAGACACGAGAGATCGTGTGCCGGGAATACTCACCGCGCTCTTTGGACGTCTCCTCTGGAAGAGAAAGGAAGAGGTGAGGCTGTGAGCAGGAGCAACACTCAAGGGGGATTTCCTGTGCTCTGTGTGGCTCATTTCTACCGTCCCGCTACGGCTGTTTCTCTCTCACCTCCCCACTGAGCAGACACGCCATTCCCATCCGGTTCCCACCTCCTGGGACAGACCAAGGGCTGCGCGTGGCTCTAGGGAAATGCATGTGCGTCCTAGAGGGGGTAGCCAGGGATAATCCATTGGCCCAGCCCCTCAGTGGGTGTCCATTTTCACCCTCTAGAAATTCTTAGCCAGGTCTGTGCTCCCGGAAACCCTCCAGAAAGTGCCTCATTGCCGGAGGCCATACAGGTTGATCAAGCCTGAGAGAGAGAGAGGCGGCTGGCCAGGCACAATGCAGGGACTAGCTCGCCCAATAGCCAGTCTCCCTGGGATCCGTGGTGCTTGGCAGGGCTTAGGCACAATCATTTGGGCTTATCTCTCTCCTTCCTCTCAGCTTTTCCCCTAATTTAAGCAAAAGAGGCAGCATGGGCCAATGGTTAGACCACTGAAAAGGCCTTTAGAAGTACTGACTTTGGTTCCTGGATTTGCTGCTGAACTGCTCGGAGAGCTTGGAAAAGACACTGCCGCTCTTTCTGCCTCAGTTTCTCCTCCCACTCTTTGGTTATTTTGACTCTCTATTTTGCTCTTTAGGGGAGGGAGGCTGTCACCGTGTGTCTGTGCAGTGCCTGGCACAATGGGGCCCTGATCTTGGTCACTGTGTGTCTGTGCAGCACCTGGTACAATGGGGCCCTGATCTCAGTCACTGTGTGTCTGTGCAGCGCCCGGCGCGACAGGGCCCTGATCTCAGTCAGTGTGTGTGTCTGTGCCACGCCTAGTACGATGGGGGCCTGGCTTTGTTTGCACAGGAATGACTAACTTCCACCTTCCAGGAAAGAAGTAGTTTTTATGGAATTTTCTGTTTGTAACCCACACGGTCCCCTAGGAAGAAGTATGGGCCTGTCAATGAAACATGTTCCCTACTGCACTGCCTGGAATGAGGTTGTTACCTTTGAGAACCTGGAGCTTTCGGAAGAGATAAACCGCCAAGGGCACGAGGAAGAGAGATACCGGTAGAAGGATGAAAAAGGCCATCATTTCCGGAGCGTGCCTGGGGAAGAGCCCTAAGGGAGAACACACATTGCAGCTTCTCAGAGGAGCAGTGAGAGCGCTCCTCAGCACTTTGCTGGGAAAGGTGAAATCAATGGAAGTACTGAGAGACAGATTCTGATCTCAGCTTCCCTGGGCTAGTCTGGAGTCACTCCCCAACGGCAATGGGGACAGGGCTGGATTCCGATCTCAGCTCCACCAGGGTTGATCCGGAGTCACCCCTGCCTGCAGTGAGGCCACGCCACATGGGTAAGCATCAGGGAGGAACCTGAGGTTTGCGGGCAGCCCACCTGTGATACGAATTGTCGTCTCTCTCTCTGGGCCAGAGAAGCCGGCTCTGATGGTGCAGGTCAGTGCTGGGTCTGAGCTCTCTAGCACCACCAATGAGCTGGAGACGTTGAATAGGCCGTCGTCACTGCACGGTTTCTGTTCAGACTCGGGGCTCAGGGTCTCCCCACGGCCATTCCTCCAGAGTACATGAGGCTCCGGGTACCAGCCCGCAGAGAGACACAAAACCCACACCCCTGAGTCCTTGTGCCCAGCCATGTGCAGGATGGGATCTGAGCCAGAGCCTGGGGGATGGACAATCAGTAGCAAAAAGTTAACACAGTAAGAATGACTAACACATCTGTGATAGCAGTGATCTCAAAGCACTTTACAAAGCCGTGGATATGCCCCACTGACATCAGTAGAGCTGTGATCCATTGACCCCAGCTGGGGATCTAGCCCCATTGACTCTCATGGATTTACAGCCCATTTACCTCAGCTGAGATCTGACTCCACTGACTCCAATGGAGCTACAGCCCATTGACCCCAGCTGGGGATCTGACCGCATTGACTCCAATGGAGCTACGGCCCATTGACCCCAGCTGGGGATATAGCCCCACTGACTCTCATGGATCTACAGCCCATTTACCTCAGCTGAGATCTGACCGCATTGACTCTAATGGAGCTATGGCCTATTGATCCCAGCTGGGGTCTGGCCCCATTGACTCCAATGGAGCTATGGCTTATTGCCCCCAGCTGGGGTCTGGCCCCATTGACTCTATGGAGTTACGGCCCATTGCCCCCAGCTGGGATCTGGCCCCATTGACTCTATGGAGTTATGGCCCATTGCGCCCAGCTGGGATCTGGCCCCATTGACTCCAATGGAGCTACAGTACAGGCATGGGGTCTGCCCCCCACAATTTTAAGCCTCTGATTCCGGGAATGGCACTTCTAAAGGCTGTACTCTGGGGAGGCATCCCAGGGAATTTTAATGGGAGCAGGGTACCCAAATCCCCATTTCTTCCTCCTGCTGGAGCTCAGCATGACAGGTGAGCGGCTCTGACAGCATGCGGCTTGCTCCCACAGGAGCACCAGGTGTCGCAGTGCAATGGGGGATCATGACGCCCCCTCAGACCCGTGTGCTGTCCTGCTGCATTTTACCCGCAGATTAAGGAGCAGAGGCGTGACAGGGCTCTCATCTCGGCCACTGTGTGTCTGCGCAGAGCCCGGGGCGACGGGGCTCTGATCTCAGCCACCGCGTGTCTGCGCAGCGCCCGGGGCTCTGATCTCAGTCACCGCGTGTCTGCGCAGCGCCCGGGGCGACGGGGCTCTGATCTCAGCCACCGCGTGTCTGCGCAGCGCCCGGGGCGACGGGGCTCTGATCTCAGCCACCGTGTGTCTGCGCAGCGCCCGGGGCGACGGGGCTCTGATCTCAGCCACCGCGTGTCTGAGCAGCACCCGGGGCGACGGGGCTCTGATCTCAGCCACCGCGTCTCTGCGCAGCGCCCGGGGCGACGGGGCTCTGATCTCAGCCACCGCGTGTCTGCGCAGCGCCCGGGGCGATGGGGCTCTGATCTCAGCCACCGCGTGTCTGCGCAGCGCCAGACACTATGGTATCTCTAGGTGCTACTGTAACAGTAATTACCTCCAATGACACTACATCAAAAAAATACTAGGTAGCCAATCAAGTATTCAAAGTCAGGAGCTGTCAGATTTCCAGAGGCTTGAACAACCTCAACTCTGCTCCCCTTGTGGGCTTGTATGATGCGCTGAAGAAGTGTAAAACCAACATGTGAGTGTGTTATTACAGACCAAGCCCAGAATGAGGAGGTCTAGCTACAGCCATGATGTGAAATAGACTTAACTGGAGCTGTGGGTGCATGTTTGCACGTGTGCATGCTCTTAAACCAGTTTAAACTTGGCTTTCAGCCACATAGCTCACACTCATCAATTTCCAGGCCTGAGGTCAACTGGGAGAACTAGTGGGAAGCCACCAGAGAGGTGCCCACACTAGTGGTAGGGCCAGTTTAACTAGAGAGCTTTTAACCCATTTGCGCTGGTGAATTGTGGGGTGTAGACGAGCCTCAGTAGAGGATGGCGGGTGTATCTCGGAGCACTGCCCCGCTAACCAACAAGGCATCTTCTCTAGCACCCAGCACCTTGTGAGGGTTCAATCCGCCTATGGCTCACTGGGCACTGGCCACCCGAGGTGGTTTGGGCCCTGTGCTACCCTTGGGATGTGGAACTGAGATGCAGCAGTTGTGAAATTGCACTGGAGGTGGGGAAGTGCTGGTTTGGAATAGACTGGATCACATCCTGACGGTGTCCCTTTGGCACACATGCCAGTCTCACCTGGGGCTGCTGTCCCAATGCCCAGGAGGAGGCAGAGGGCAACTGGTATGGCCTGAAAGCGGGATAGGGTGTTCTCCATCCTGCGGGCCTCTGGCAGACGTCTCCTGGCACTGCCACAGAGCACTAGTCACCACACAGAGGGGGCATCAGGCTTCTCAGCCGCGTAGGAACTGGGAAAGCACAACACCCGTGAGTCCCCAGCGGGTCAGTTCTTCAACCAAAAACTTACCCCTTGAAACAGCTGGGCCTCCTGCAAAATCAGCATCTTCTCCTAAGAAATTATTTTCACTTTCCACAGAAACCGTCAGCACCAAAACCTGCCAGGGAAGCCCCCCCCGCGCGCGTTTATCTGGCTTTTCCACCCTGCGTTTTGCTTTGAAATGGCAGCAAAAGCCCAACTTTTGGCTGCTTTTCATACTTTCCTCCTCCCCAGTACAGAAAGGAGGAAGAAATGTCAAAGTGAAAGTCACCCCGCCCCGCGCCCCACCCCTTAACTGAGCTGTTCCTCTGAGCTGGAGGAAGTGACAGCCAGTAACATGGCGGTAAAAGTAATTCAGCGGCAGATAAACTAGTTAATTAACTCATTACAAAGTGGGGAAATGGAGAAACCGCCCTTCCCTCCCCTGGCTGGTGAATAAGCCCCGGGGGCTGCCTCACCCCCTGGGGGAAATGGTTTCCCGGGATTTACATTCCAGAGCCCTCCCCCGCCCGTGCACATTGTTCCAGCACCGCTGCAACTGATCCTTTCCTGGCGTTGTGCCCCGGAGCCCCTCGGATTTCTGGGCAGGACCCCCCTTTCTTTGCCGGGGGAAGGGCTCCCCCAGTCCTACCGGCGGAAGGGGGCTGGGAGGCGGCGTGCCAGCTGTCCGGGTTGGCTCACAATCTCCCTTTCCTGGAGGCAGCTGGCCCAGGAAGTGTGTCCCGGAGCTCACTGCTAGGGGCGGTTTCAAGGGCAGGCGGGATGTCCTGGGGGTTTGTAAACACGGGAACCAGGCGGAGCATTTCGGAGGCGTGCCCAGCCTGGCCACTGCGTTCCGCCCCGGAACAGCTAGACATCGCGTGGCTCGGGCTGGGCTGCTCTGCACAGCAGGGCTGCACCCTGCGGACTCTGAGCTTCCCGCTCCCTCCCTTAAATCCCCTTTTTGAATTAAAAAAAAAGCTTGTGTTGATTGTGTAGAGCAGGGGTCGGCAACCTTTCAGCAGGGCCGCCCAGAGGATTCCGGGGGCCGGGGGCCTTCGGCGGCAGGCGGCTCCAGTGGACATCCCGCAGGTCGTGAGGTCTGCATGAGGTCCACCAGAGCCGTGGGACCGGCGAGCGGCAGAGTGCCCCCCGCGCGGCAAAATGTTTAGAGCCAGCCCTGTTCGGCGGCGAGGGGCCTTTCTGTTCCGGGACCCGCCGCCGAAGTGCCCCGAAGACCCGTGGCGGGGGCCTCCCACTGCTGAATTACCGCCGAAGACTGGGCTGCACTTTGGTGGTGGGTCCCTCTTCAGCGGTAATTTGCCGGCGGGGGGTCCTTCCACCCCGGAGCGGAAGGACCCCCCTGCCGGCAAAGACTGGGAACAGAACAAGCTCCGGGGCCTGGCCCCACAAGAGTTTTCCGGGCCCCCCGGAGCGAGTGAAGGACCCCGCTCCAGGAACCCCGAAAAACTCTCGTGGGGGCCCCTGCGGAGCCCGGGGCCTGGGGCAAATTGCCCCTCTTGCGCCCCCCTCTGGGCAGCCCTGCCTTTCAGAAGTGCTGTACCGAGTCTTCATTTATTCACTCTAATTTAAGGTTTTGTGTGCTGGTAATACATTTTAACTTTCTAGAAGGTCTCTTTCTTAAAAAAAAAAAAAAAACCTAGACAAATTAGAGGACTGGGGCAAAAGAAACCTGATGAGGTTCAACAAGGACAAGTGCAGAGTCCTGCACTTACGATGGAAGAATCCCATGCATTGCTACAGACTTGGGACTGAATGGCTAGGCAGCAGTTCTGCAGAAAAGGACCTAGGGGTTACAGTGGACAAGAAGCTGGATATGAGTCAACAGTGTGTCCTTGTTGCGAAGAAGGCTAACAGCATTTTAGACTGTATAAGTAGGGGTATTGCCAGCAGATAGAGGGATGTGATCATTCCCCTCTATTCGACATTGATGAGGCCTCATCTGGAGCAGTATGTCCAGTTTTGGGCCCCACACTACAAGAAGGTTGTGGAAAAATTGGAATGAGTCCAGCAGAGGGCAACAAAAATGATTAGGAGGCTGGAGCACTTGACTTATGAGGAGAGGCTGAGGGAACTGGGATTGTTTAGTCTGCAGAAGAGAAGAATGAGGGGGGATTTGATAGCTGCTTTCAACTACCTGAAAGGGGGTTCCAAAGAGGGTGGATCTAGACTGTTCTCAGTGGTAGCAGATGACAGAACAAGGAGTAATGGTTTCAAGTTGCAGTGGGGGAGGTTTAGGTTGGATATTAGGAAAAACTTTTTCACTCAGAGAGTGGTGCAGCACTGGAATGGGTTACCTAGGGAGGTGGTGGAATCTCCATCCTTAGAGGTTTTTAAGATCACGCTTGACAAAGCCCTGGCTAGGATGATTTAGTTGGGAATTGGTCCTGCTTTGAGCAGGGGGTTGGACTAGATGACCTCCTGAGGTCCCTTCCAACCCTGTTATTCTATGATTCTGATTCTCTGCCCCCCCAGCAGTGCCAAAACTGGGGTTCAAAACCAAGGGGCTGTTTTCTTAGCCCCCTCCCCCTCTTATTATGATCATTAATAAGAACACTGAGCAGCTGGGACAAAGTGTATGGGGGGGTATGCTGAGAGCCACTGACCCAAGCTGTGAACCCCGTGTATCATGCAGCACTTCTACCTTCACCCGGGCATTTCTTGCTGCTTTCCGCAGCATTTGGCAAGTCGCCGTCTTGTTGTACAGAGATGAAGAAATAAGGGACATCCCTTGTAATAAGGGACTATTGGCAATCCTAGGTCAAACCCACAGGCTCAGCCAGTCTGGTACTGCCCCCCTTGCCACCCCACATTAGATCAGTGGGTCCAGCCAGCCGGTATCTCACCCCCCACCACCCCAGAACAGATCGGTGGGTCCAGCCAGCCGGTATCTCACCCCCCGCCACCTCAGAACACATCGGTGGGTCCAGCCAGCCGGTATCTCACCCCCCCGCCACCCCAGAACAGATTGGTGGGTCCAGCCAGCCGGTATCTCACCCCCTGCCACCCCAGAACAGATCAGTGGGTCCAGCCAGCCGGTATCTCACACCCATCTGCCTCAGAACAGATCAGTGGGCCTAGCCAGCCCAGTGTCCGATTTCCAACAGCACCAGCTGTGCAGTGGCAGGTGTAACAGCCTGGTGATGGGCAGGGCCAGTGCAAGGATGTTTCATGCCCTAGGCAAAACTTCCACCTTGCGCCCTCCCCTGTCCCCGAGCCCCTGCCCTGAGGCACCTCCCCCCTGTGGCAGCTCCCCACCCTCCGCCCTAAGGCACCCCCCAGCCCCAACTCACGCCTGTCCTGCCTCTTCCCTGAGCACACCGTGGATTCTTCACTTCTCCCGCCTCCCAGGCTTGCAGCGCCTAAGCTGGTTGGTGCCGCAAGCCTGGAAGGCAGGAGAAGTGAAGCAGCGACGGCGTGCTCGGGGAGGAGGTGGAGCAGGGGAAAGCTGCTTCACTTCTCCTGCCTCCCAGGCTTCCAGCACCAATCAGCTTAGGTGCCGCAAGCCCGGGAGGCGGGAGAAGTGAAGCAGCCACGGCATGCTCGGGGAGCAGGCAGGGCGGGGGTGAGCTGGGACAGGGAGTTCCCCTGTGTGCCGCCTCCCCTTACTTGCTGCAGACAGCCCTCCCCAACTCCCCTGCCCCAGCTCCCTCCACCTGAATGCCGGCGGTGACCAGGGCAGCCAAAGATCCGGCCGCCGTAGTCGCTTCCAAAGAAAATGCCGCCCCCCAAATCCTAGCACCCTAGACAACCGCCTAGGTCACCTAAATGGTTGCACCGGCCTTGGTGATGGGGCCCTAGCAAGATAAACCACACACATGCAAACATGCAAACTGTTAATCTCACAGTGACACATAGTGGCAGGGAGTCCCACAGGCTAACCGTGCATGACACAGGGAAAAGTGAGAGCCAGCCACCCCATTTCCTCAGGCGGCATTTTGAATGTCTCCCCCTTCCATTTCCACCAACCTGTCTCCTGTCTGGGAGCAGCCAGTCTTGGGTGTCACTCATTATCTTGGGGTCCTCTGGCAGGTCCAGGGAAAGGGGATTTCTGAGCACTCCCAAATCAGATGGGTGGATTGGAGGTATCAGGGTGGTGAATTCTCACACCCCTGGGGTGCATAAATGGCAACTAGATCTTGTACCAGGTCTTAGCCCTGGGGCAATTCCTCCCTTCACCAGGGCCCCGGTCAATATCCTCAAGGCATGTGCACCTGCCTCTCCCGCTGTCCTGCAAACCACCACTTCGGTCTCAGTCCCATTCCCTCCGGGCCACCAGTGGAGCAGGGCACAGGCAGCGCTGCCCCCTCAGTATTGGATCACAAATGACCCGGTAGAATTTTGAGCCTTTGCTGCAGCAACGGGTGTGGTATCTCGCTCTTTTGGTGGCAATCACTAGGGCTATGGATTTTGTGCCAGGGCTGGGATGATGGAGGGGTGTGGGAAGGAGATAGCTGCTAGCTAGCAAGCTCCCACTCACTTACAGAGCAAGCTTGGGAGCTCTGATCAGAGGGACGCTGACTCCAGTGGAGTGATGCTGATTGTCCCTGGCTGCAGATCTGGCCCCATTGACTCCAATGGAGCTATGGCCCATTGACCCCAGCTGGGGATCTGGATCCATTGACTCCAGTAGAGCTACAGCCCATTGTTGAGAGTCTAAAATAGGAAAAGAACAAGTTAAAAATGACTTAGACAAGTTAGATGTCTTCAAATCATGAGGGCCTGATGAAATGCATCCCACAATACTCAAAGAGCTGACTGAGGAGATATCTGAGCCATTAGTGATTATCTTTGAAAAGTCATAGAAGATGGGAGACATTCCAGAAGACTGGAAAAGGGCAAATATAGTGCCCATCTAAAAAGGGAAATAAGGACAACTCGGGGAATTACAGACCAGTCAGCTTAACTTCTGTACCCGGAAAGATAATGGAGCAAATAATTAAGCAATCAATTTGCAAACACGCGTAGAAGATTAAAAGGTGATAAATAACAGTCATCATGGATTTGTCAAGAACAAATGTGTCAAACAAACCTGATAGCTTTCTTTGATGGGGTAACAAGCCTCGTGGATAGTGTGAAGTGGTAGATGTGGTATATCTTGACTTTAGTAAGGCTTTTGATACTATCTCTCATGATCTTCTCATAAACAAACTAGGGAAATACAACCTAGATGGAGCTACTACAAGGTGGGTGCATAACTGGTTGGAAAATTGTTCTCAGAAAGTAGTTATCTATGGTTCACAGTCATGTTGGAAGGGCATAATGAGTGGGGTCCTGCAGGGATCGGTTCTAGGTCTGGTTCTGTTCAATATCTTCATCAATGATTTAGATAATGACATAGAGAGTACATGTGTAAAGTTTGCAGATGATACCAAGCTGGGAGGGGTTGCAAGTGCTTTGAAGGGTAGGATTAAAATTCAATATGATGTGGACAAACTGGAGAAATGGTCTGAAGTAAAAAGGATGAAATTCAATAAGGACAAATGCAAAGTACTCCATTTAGGAAGGAACAATCAGTTGCACACATACAAAATAGGAAATAACTGTGGCAGGAAGGAGTACTGCAGAAAGGGATCTGGGTCATAGTGGATCACAAGCTAAATATGAGCCAACAATGTAATGCTGTTGCAAAAAAAGCAAACATCATTATCAGGAGTATTGTAAGCAAGACACAAGAAGTAATTCTTCCACTCTACTCCGTGCTGATTAGGGCTTGACTAGAGTATTGTGTCCAGTTCTGGGCACCACATTTCAGGAAAGATGTGGACAAACTGGAGAAAGTCCAGAGAAGAGCAACAAAAATGATGAAAGGGCTAGAAAACATGACCTATGAGGGAAGATTGAAAAAACTGGGTTTTTTTAGTCTGGAGAAATGAAGACTGAGAGGGGACATGATGATAGTTTTCAAGTACATAAAAGGTTGTTACCAGGAGGAAGGAGAAAAATTGTTCTTAACCTCTGAGGATAGGACAAGAACCAATGGGCTTAAATTGCAGCAAAGGCGGTTTAGGTTGGACATTAGGAAAAATTTCCTAACTATTAGGGTGATTAAGCATTGGAATAAATTGTCTAGGGAGGTTGTGGAATCTCCATCACTGGGGATTTTTAAGAGCAGGTTGGACAAACACCTGTCAGGAATGGTCTAGATAATACTTAGTCCTGCAATGAATGCAGAGGATGACCTCTCTAGGTCCTTTCCAGTTCTATGATTCTATGATTTTATGACCCCAGCTGGGGATCTGGCCCCATAACTCCAATGGGGCTATAGACCATTGACATGGGCTGTAGCCCCATTGACTACAGCTACATTGGAATACAAGCCCCACTGCATGGCTGAAGCTGGCCTGGGTCAGCTGAGTCAGGCTCATGGGACTTGGCTTCAGAGGTTAAAAGTTGCTGTGTAGACATTCATGCTTGGATCAGAGTCCTGGCTCTGGGATCCTTCCCCCTTGCACAGTCCCAGGGGCCAGGTTCCAGCCCTAGCCTGAACGTCTACACAGCAATTTTTAGCTCCACAGCCTGAGCCCCACAAGCGTGAGGCAGCTGCTCCTGGCCAGCCATGGGTCTTTTATTCCAGCTTAGATGTCTCTCGGTGACTGGGCTAGTACAACCCAGATAATAAACACTGAACCATGACTGGGAATGTTTCAACCCACCCCTTCCCCCACCCAAAAAGGTGTCATCTTTGATGTTTTCCATGGGGAATTTTGGAACGAGGCACTTTTCCTGTTGTGCTGAATGCTGGTTTTCATTTGGGTTTGTAAAATATTTTAGACTTTGGTGGTGTTTCTCCCCAGGTTTTCCCCCTTCTCTTGCCACTGAATGGAAGAGCCCAAATGACTCACTTAAAGCTTTCTTTGATTATTTTTCCTCTGTCTTTTTGCGGACAGCACCTCTAGGGTATGGCTACACTACCCACCAGACCATTGGGTAGCGATCGATCCATCCCCGAATGCACTCCCCGTCGACTCTGGAACTCCACCAGGGTGAGAGGTGGAAGCGGAGTCGATGGGGGAGCGGCGGCTGTCGATCCCGCACAGCGAGGATGCGAAGTAAGTCGATCTAAGATACGTTGACTTCAGCTATCCTTTTCTCGTAGCTGAAGTTGCGTATCTTAGATTGATCCTCCCACCAGTGTAGACCAGACCCAAGTGTCACACAGGGCTGGATTAACCTTTTGTGTGCCTGGCACCAAACATGGTTTCTGTAAAGGGAAATCGTGTCTTACTAATCTATTAGAGTTCTTTGAAGGGGTCAACAAACATGTGGACAAGGGGGATCCAGTGGACATAGTGTACTTAGATTTCCAGAAAGCCTTTGACAAGGTCCCTCACCAAAGGCTGTTACATAAATTAAGCTGTCATGGGATAAAAGGGAAGGTCCTTTCATGGACTGAGACTGGCTAAAAGATAGGGAACAAAGGGTAGGAATTAATGGTAAATTCTCAGAATGGAGAGGGATAACTAGTGGTGTTCCCCAAGGGTCAGTCCTAGGACCAATCCTATTTAATTTATTCATAAATGATCTGGAGAAAGGGGTAAACAGTGAGGTGGCAAAGTTTGCAGATGATACTAAACTACTCAAGATAGTTAAGACCAAAGCAGATTGTGAAGAACTTCAAAAAGATCTCACAAAACTAAGTGATTGGGCAACAAAATGGCATATGAAATTTAATGTGGATAAATGTAAAGTAATGCACATTGTAAAAAATAACCCCAACTATACATACAATATGATGGGGGCTAATTTAGCTACAATGAGTCAGGAAAAAGATCTTGGCATCATCGTGGATAGTTCTCTGAAGATGTCCACGCAGTGTGCAGAGGTGGTCAAAAAAGCAAACAAGATGTTAGGAATCATTAAAAAGGGGATAGAGAATAAGACTGAGAATATATTATTGCCCTTATATAAATCCATGGTACGCCCACATCTCGAATACTGTGTACAGATGTGGTCTCCTCACCTCAAAAAAGATGTTCTAGCACTAGATGAGGTTCAGAAAAGGGCAACTAAAATGATTAGGGGTTTGGAGAGGGTCCCATACGAGGAAAGATTAAAGAGGCTAGGCCTCTTCAGCTTGGAAAAGAGGAGACTAAGGGGGGATATGACAGAGGTATATAAAATCATGAGTGATGTTGAGAAATTGGATAAGGAAAAAGTTATTTACTTATTCCCATAATTCAAGAACTAGGGGTCACCAAATGAAATTAATAGGTAGCAGGTTTAAAACAAATAAAAGGAAGTTCTTCACACAGCGCACAGTCAACTTGTGGAACTCCTTACCTGAGGAGGTTGTGAAGGCTGGGATTATAACAGTGTTTAAAAGGGAACTGGATAAATTCATGGTGGCTAAGTCCATAAATGGCTATTAGCCAGGAAGGGTAAAAATGGTGTCCCTAGCCTCTGTTCATCAGAGGATGGAGATGGATGGCAGGAGAGAGATCACTTGATCATTGCCTGTTAGCTTCACTCTTTCTGGAGCACCTAGCATTGGCCACTGTCGGCAGACAGATACTGGGCTAGATGGACCTTTGGTCTGACCTGGTACGGCCGTTTTTATGTTCTTATGGCCCCCCATGGATGCAATGGAGCATGGTGTATGTGTGTGTGGGGGTGTTGTCACGGAGTCCCTGGGTGATGCTCTGGAACTGCTCCCCACAAAGCCAGTCAGGACTTTGGGGAGCCTCCTCTCCCTTGGAGGAGACTTTTTCAGGGCAAGAAGCTCACACGTCTTCACCTCCTGGGTCTCTCCTTGGAGCATTCAGCATCCTCTGCCCCTCCATGCGCTTCCCCCAGCGAGCCCGCCCCAGCGGGGTCCTGGGGAAGCCACAGGGTCCGGCCCTCCACTTTTCAGTCAGACGTGACTCTCAGCCAGCCAGTAAAACAGAGGTTTATCCGATGACAGGAACACAGTCTAAAACAGAGCTTGTAGGTACCGTGAGCTGGACCCCTTTGCTGGTTCCATTCTGGGGGGCAGTGAGCCAGACCCCCACATCTGCACTTGACTCCTCATCCCCAGCCAGCTCCAGACTGACAACCCCCTCCAGCCCCTCCTCTCTGGACTTTGTCTCTTTCCCGGGCCAGGAGGCCACCTGAACTCTTTGTTCTCCCATACCTTTAGCATCCCCTTGGCGTGGGGGGAGGGCTTGGCCATTAGTTGCTAGGTGACAGAGGGTCAGCCAGGAACTGAGGCCCCCCCCCACAGTATTCAGAGGGAACATTAAGAACAGCCCCACTTCATCACAGGTGTTGGTCGGTTCCTGGAGCAAGGGGCAGGTCAGGGCCATGACATGGGAGGGACAGCCCAACTCTGCCCAGCCCAGTGCAAGCACACTATTTACAAACCGGCAGTTCCCAGACGCACAATGGCACACCCAGCCCTGTGCTGCCAGCATGCCCCTTCCCCTCAGGGGTGGGCCCATGCTGTGCCACACAGCCCACACTGGTCTGCCCAGCCCTGTGCTGCCAGTGTGCCCCTTCCCCTCAGGGTGGGCCCATGCCATGTCACACAGCCCCCTTGACCAACATCGAAACATCTCCGATTCCCTATGGCCATAACCCCCTGGACCCACTATACCCAGCACCCCCCCCCAGACCCTGCCACAAATGCACAGCACCCTGCACACCACCACCTCTGCCCCGCACCTCCCTGCCCACATCCCCAGCACCCCACACAGAACCCCCACTCCCTTGTGCCCCAATACACAGAGATCTTCCCCACCCTCTCACAGCCCAGCACCCCCTCCCTCCAGGCCCTCCAGAGACCCACTCCTCCACACCCTACCTCCCGGCTGCACTCACCAGGCCTCTGGGAGGTGACCGTGTCTGCCAGACTGAGCTGCCCATGCAACCAGAGCTGGTCCTGGGGCAGGGAATCGCTCTAGCCCCTTGGGAGTGGTGCAATCAGCCAGGCCAGGGCCTGCCCTGGGCGGGCTCCTGCAGGACCCACGTGCCTGGATGGGCCGAGCCAAGCCCCCACACTGTCCCCCCACAACTGGCCAAAACTGGCCAGGCTTCTGCACCAATCCCAGGCGACTCAGCTCCAGGGAGACAGGCAGAACCCTCAGGTGGTGGGAAGCAGAGACTGCCCAGAACTGGAGGTGCCCTGGGGTCTGGCCAGGGGGCAGAGAGAAGCCAGCAGGTGGGGCCTGGGAGTGGAGAGGAGCCCTTGGCTGGCAGGCCAAGAGGAGCAAGTGGTGGGCAGGGCGGGAGCCAGCGGCTTGGTGGGGTCTCAGGGCACAGTGTGAGCAGAGCAGGCTGGGACCCCTTCTGAGCATGGGCCCGGCTCTTTGGCACCACTAGCCGCACCACTGGTGCCATTGTAAACCCAGTCCTGGTGTCACTGGGTCTGGCCTGTGTCAGGGGCTCCAAAGCGCTGCCATGCTACAAACACAACCATAAATAATAATCACGTAACAGCTGGGGGGCAGGGGTGTTCTTTATCTTTGTCCATTCAGTACCACACTTCTCCAGCTTTGGAAAAGAGACAGAGCAGCAAAAAGAAGAGAGAAATTGGGTGCTGACCCGCTGCAGTCTGGTTACCGGATCCCGTTACCTGGGCACCTGGCCAGTGTTCTCTCTAATTTTTCCCAGCCATGTGCGGAATTAATTTTGTTATGTGCACCAGTATGGAGGTGATGTGTCACACATCACCTTTATATTGGTGTACGTAACAAAATTAATGTGGCGGGGGTAGGGCCAAGGGGTTGGGAGTGTGGTAGGGGACTTAGGGTTGGGACAGAGTTGGGTACAGGGGATGTGGGCTCCGGCTGAGGGTGCAGGCTCTGGGGTGGGGTTGAGGGGTTTGGGGTGCAGGAAAGTGCTCCGGGCTGGGACTGAGGGGTTCGAAAGGCAGGAGGGGGTGCAGGCTCTGACTGGGGGTGCGGGCTCTGGAGTGGGGCTGGGGATGAGGGGTTTGGGGTGCAGGAGGGTGTTGTAGGCTGGGACTGAGGGGTTTGGAAGGCAGGAGGGGGTGCAGGCTCTGGCTGGGGGTGCAATGGGGCTGGGGATGAGGGGTTTGGGGTGCAAGAGGGTGCTCTGGGCTGGGACTGAGGGGTTCAGAGGGCAGGAGGGGGTGCAGGCTCTGGCTAGGGGTGCAGACTGGGGTGGGGCTGGGGATGAGGGGTTTGGGGTGCAGGAGGGTGCACTAGGCTGGGATTGAGGGGTTTGGAGGGTGGGAGGGGGATCAGGACTGGGACAGAGATTGGGTACAGGCGGTGTGGGCTCTGGGGTGAGGCTGGGAATCAGAGGTTTGGGGTGCAGGAGGGTGCTCTGGGCTGGGATCAAGGGGTTTGGAGCACAAGAGGGGGATCAGGGCTGGGGCAGGGGGTTGTGGCACAAGGAGAGGCTCAGGGGTACAGTCCAGGCGGCACTTACCTCAAGTGGCTCCCGGAAGCACCAGCATGTCCCTTCTCCGGCTCCGACACAGAGGCATAGCTAGGCAGCTCTGCACGCTGCCCTGTCCGCAGGCACTGCCCCTGCAGCTCCCATTGGCTGTGGTTCCCAGCCAATGGGAGCTGTCGGGGACGGCATTTGGCTGCCTCTATGCCTAGGAGCTAGAGAGGAGCCATGCCGCTGTTTCTGGGAGCCACGCGGAGCGGCCCCCGACCCTGCTCCCCAGCTGGAGCACCGGAGTGGGGCAAACCCCATGCCCTGCACCACTGGGAGATCGAGGGCTGGATTAAAATGGCTGGTGGACTGGATCTGGCCTGCAGCCTGTAGTTTGCCCACACCTTTCGTAGAGACTTGTCCACGCTTCAGGGATTCACGCACATCAGCCAGGATTTGCAGTGACACTCAAATAGCATTGTCCAAACAGTCGGGTTTATTAGTCAGCTGGACACAGCCTAGGAAGTCCCTAGGTTAGCATAGAGAACTGAACATTAAAGTACAGACCTTTCTGGTCAGTCCAGAGCCCAGCCAAGCTGTAGTGAACCTCCCTGGACAAGCTCCATCTGTCTCCCCCTCTGACCTCTTTGGTCAGACTTCAGGTGAGCAGCCAAATCTTATACCTGCTCCTCCTGACTCTCCAGTCCTCTGTTCTCCAGCTAGCAGTTGCTCTGCTCCCTTTGGAGACGGAATCCATCTCCCTCTGGGTCCTTGGATGGTAGGTGCCAAGGTCCTGGTGACTAGATTTGCCATGGTATTCCCAGTTGCTCCACTGATATGGGGATTGAGGCCCAGACAGCCGGGCGACACCTACACCTATGTCTCTTAACCTGCTCTGAGAGCAAACAGCCCTTTTCCCCCCACTGAGTAACAAAGCAGCATGTAGGGGAAACTGAGGCACATATAAATGTCATAAAAATATCACAGACCATTTCCACTTTGTCAGAGGTGGCTGTTACCTTTGTGTGTGATGGAATTTACTTTTCTTTTTTGAAGAACAGGTTTATTCCCATTCACATAGTGTGAAAACAGCAAGGGGTCGTCACTAATAAAACACGGCTACAGCCCATACCAACACCACATGCGTCTCTTCCACCCTCCCCTCCATTGTGGTGGCTGGTGTGTTGCGTCGGCAGGTTTGCGTGTGCAGCAATCTGGCTGGAAAAGGCTCAGGGACACAGTCTAAGGGAGGTCCCTACGGACCAGACCCAGAAGAACGGGTAGATCTTCCCAGTAAAGAAGGCAGTGAAGGTGTGGAGGAGGGCCATGGTGTCAGCATCGTAGAAGCACACAACCCCTCCTTCATAGTCCAGATACACTCTGATCTTGCCAGGGCTCTGCGACTGGTCCAGCAGACTCCATTCTGCAGTGACTTCTCGGTACTGGCCCCTGGAGAGCTGGATGGCCCATGTGCCTTGCCTGGGGCTGAAATTGAACCATCCCTTCCTGCTGGCAGATTCCCTGGTGACGCCCAGAGCCCAGCCCCCTGTGCTGGCCACCTCTACATCCCAGTAATGCGTCCCCGACTCGTAGCCATCAGAGCCCAGCACGCAGGAGTAAACGTCGAATCTCCCCAGGCCATCAGGCAGTGATTGTCTCGGACCTGTGTTCCTTAGGCTCTTCCTCTCTGCAGACAGCTCCAGACTGGGGTGAGCTGTTCTCGGGTCCAGGGTCACGTCCGCTAGAGACAGACAGATGGGGGGCGGAGGGTGGGGACAGTTTCAGGGAAGGCAGTTGGCTCATTTCAAAGACTTAAATTGGTCCAGCTGGAGAATGAGACGTTTTAAAGCAAAACTCCAGCAAAAGCTGGGAGTCAGGGAGAAACATCTGCCTAGGAGCACGGTGCACTCTGCTTAAACCACAACTCTCTATGCCCCTCCCAGACTGGGACAGAACCCAGGAGTCCTGACTCCCAGATCCCACTTCCCCATAACCCACTAGACCCTCTCCCCTCCCACAGCCACTGTTAGAACCCAGGAGTCCTGACTCCCAGCTGCCCACCGATAACCCACTAGATCCCTCCCCCCTCCCACAGCCAATGTTAGAACCCAGGTGTCCTGACTCCCAGTTGCCCACTGATAACTCACCAGATCCCACTTCCCTCCCAGAGCTGGGGATAAAGTCCAGGAGTCCTGACTCCCAGCCCCCACTTTTCGTTAACTGCTAGACTCCTCTCCCCTCTCACAGCCAATCTTAGAACCCAGAAGTCCTGACTCCCAGTTGCCCACTCATATCCTGCAAGACCTAACTCCCCGTTTTGGATTTACTGGCTTTGCGAAATGCTTCTTTCCAACCTGAAATGAGAAGAGAACAAGAGGCCAGGGCTTAGTCCAGGGCAGTCAGCTGCCTAGCTAATTTACATATAGTCTAGAGATCAAATTCACACTCACTCGGTCTGCCATGGCTTTTCTCTGTGGACACAAAGAGACAGCACGTTAGCTGGGGCCTGGGTTCCAAACCCATCCATTTCTCGCTCCGGGCCCAGCATTAAACCCACTCCACCAGGAGAACCGATGCTCAGAGACACCCTGGGTAGCCTAAGTCTGCCCACCTCCCTTCTCCCAGCAGAAGAACCTCCTCGGCCCAAACAAAACCTTCAGTTCCAGATTTGAGCCTTTTTGAACTTATTTTTGTATACCTGAAATTCAAGGCAATTCTGAGAGGAAAAATCCACATGGATCACATTGGGAAGGTCGAAGCCAAATATTTTGATTTTCTTCAGCATTTCAGTTGATTTCATTTTTTTCCCAACTCAAACAACTGGTGGAAATGGACATGAATTCACAACACATTTCGGTGTCATCGAATCTGCATTTTTCACTGAAAACAAAGTTTCAGTCCAAAAACTGCACCCACAATCTAGACACCACGCTGGGGTGGGAAGGGCTGATGGATCCCCTAAAGGAACCAATCACTGCCTTTCTGGGCATAACACCGCAGCCCCGGATTTGCTAGGGCATTTGCTTTCCCCCAGCCGCTTGCACCAGTGCTACCAGAAACCTTGCCCGGTGGAGCCTGATTTAAAGGAGTCATTACGCAGTCTGAGTTAACATGGCCCAACCCCCATGAATGGCTGAAGGTGAAGAAGAAACGTACTTAGCTCTGTGTAGATGGCACCTGTAAAACAAACGGAGAAACACATTCACCGAAAGGGCACCGGCCACCAGAGGGTGTTGTTAACTCTCAGGACAGCAGGGATCATCTCTTCCTGGGTGTCTGTGCAGCGTCCAACACAAGGGGGCATGGATCTCAGGTGGGGTATCTAGAGGCTACTGTGGTACGCAGAAAAAAAATATACCCACAGACCCCACTCCCACTCCACCCCAAGGCCCCGCCCCCACTTGGCCTCTTCCCCCATGGCCCCCCCCGTGCTGCACCTCTTCCTGCCTCCCAGCTTGCTCCTCTCTGTACTCTCCCCCTGTCACTTGCCCTCAAGGCAGGAGAGGGTAGAAAGGAGCAAGTGGTGGGTGGGTGGGTGGTCTCAGGGAGAGAGCAGGCAGGAGTGGGCGGGGGGCACTCAGGGGCGGAGAGGAGCGAGCAGCAGGTGGGTGGATGGCGGGGACACTTGGGGGAAGGGGCAGAAAGCAGTGAGCGCAGGTGGGGGGCACTTGGGGGCGGAGAAGAGCAAACGGCAGGTGGGGGACACTCAGGGGAGGGGGTGGAAAGGAGCAAGCAGGAGGTGCTTGGGGGCGGAGAGGAGTGAGCGGTGGTGGGTGGGTGGGGGAGACACTCAGAGAAAGGGGTGGAGAGGAGTGGGTGGGAGGCGCTCGGGATGAGGGTGAAGAGGAGTGGGTGGGAGGCGCTCGGGATGAGGGTGGAGAGGAGTGGGTGGGAGGCGCTCGGGATGAGGGTGGAGAGGAGTGGGTGGGTGGCGCTCGGGATGAGGGTGAAGAGGAGTGGGTGGGAGGTGCTCGGGATGAGGGTGGAGAGGAGTGGGTGGGAGGTGCCCAGGGAAGGGGGCGGAGAGGAGTGTGCAGGAGGTGCCCGGGGGAGGGGGCGGAGAGGAATGTGCAGGAGGCGCTCGGGAGAGGGGGCAGAGAGGAGTGTGCAGGAGGTGCCCGGGGGAGGGGGCAGAGAGGAGTGTGCAGGAGGTGCCCGGGGGAGGGGGAGGGGGCGGAGAGGAGTGTGCAGAAGGTGCCCGGGGGAGGGGGCGGAGAGGAGTGTGCAGGAGGTGCCCGGGGGAGGGGGCAGAGAGGAGTGTGCAGGAGGTGCCCGGGGGAGGGGGAGGGGGCGGAGAGGAGTGTGCAGGAGGTGCCCGGGGGAGGGGGCGGAGAGGAGTGTGCAGGAGGTGCCCGGCGGAGGGGTCGGAGAGGAGTGTGCAGGAGGTGCTCGGGAGAGGGGACGGAGAGGAGTGTGCAGGAGGTGCCCGGGGGAGGGGGCGGAGAGGAGTGTGCAGGAGGTGCCCGGGGGAGGGGGCGGAGAGGAGTGTGCAGGAGGTGCCCGGCGGAGGGGTCGGAGAGGAGTGTGCAGGAGGTGCTCGGGAGAGGGGACGGAGAGGAGTGTGCAGGAGGTGCCCGGGGGAGGGGGCAGAGAGGAGTGTGCAGGAGGTGCCCGGGGGAGGGGGCAGAGAGGAGTGTGCAGGAGGTGCCCGGGGGAGGGGGCGGAGAGGAGTGTGCAGGAGGTGCCCAGGGGAGGGGGCGGAGAGGAGTGTGCAGGAGGCGCTCGGGAGAGGGGGCAGAGAGGAGTGTGCAGGAGGTGCCCAGGAGAGGGGGCGGAGAGGAGTGTGCAGGAGGTGCCCGGGGGAGGGGGCAGAGAGGAGTGTGCAGGAGGTGCCCAGGGGAGGGGGCGGAGAGGAGTGTGCAGGAGGCGCTCGGGAGAGGGGGCAGAGAGGAGTGTGCAGGAGGTGCCCGGGGGAGGGGGCAGAGAGGAGTGTGCAGGAGGTGCCCAGGGGAGGGGGCGGAGAGGAGTGTGCAGGAGGTGCCCGGGGGAGGGGGCGGAGAGGGGTGTGCAGGAGGCGCTCGGGAGAGGGGGCGGAGAGGAGTGTGCAGGAGGCGCTCGGGAGAGGGGGCGGAGAGGAGTTTGCAGGAGGCGCTCGGGAGAGGGGGCGGAGAGGAGTGTGCAGGAGGTGCCCGGGGGAGGGGGCGGAGAGGGGTGTGCAGGAGGCGCTCGGGAGAGGGGGCGGAGAGGAGTGTGCAGGAGGTGCCCGGGGGAGGGGGCGGAGAGGAGTGTGCAGGAGGTGCCCGGGGGAGGGGGCAGAGAGGAGTGTGCAGGAGGTGCCCAGGGGAGGGGGCGGAGAGGAGTGTGCAGGAGGTGCCCGGGGGAGGGGGCAGAGAGGAGTGTGCAGGAGGTGCCCAGGGGAGGGGGCAGAGAGGAGTGTGCAGGAGGTGCCCGGGGGAGGGGGCGGAGAGGGGTGTGCAGGAGGCGCTCGGGAGAGGGGGCGGAGAGGAGTGTGCAGGAGGCGCTCGGGAGAGGGGGCAGAGAGGAGTGTGCAGGAGGTGCCCGGGGGAGGGGGCGGAGAGGGGTGTGCAGGAGGCGCTCGGGGGAGGGGGCGGAGAGGAGTGTGCAGGAGTTGCTCGGGGGAGGGGGCGGAGAGCAGTGTGCAGGAGGTGCCCGGGGGAGGGGGCGGAGAGGAGTGTGCAGGAGGTGCCCAGGGGAGGGGGCAGAGAGGAGTGTGCAGGAGGTGCCCGGGGGAGGGGGCGGAGAGGAGTGTGCAGGAGGTGCCCAGGGGAGGGGGCAGAGAGGAGTGTGCAGGAGGCGCTCAGGAGAGGGGGCAGAAGGGAGTGAGCGAAGGCAGAAGGCGTTCGGGGCGGAGAGGAGCGAGCAGTGAGTGGACTGGCAGGGGGACACGCGGGGGAGGGGTCGTAGAGGAACAGGCAGGAGGTCTTAGAGGATGGTGGAGAGGAGCGTGCAGGAGGTGCTCGGGGGAGGGGACGGAGAGGAGTGTGCAGGAGGTGCCCGGGAAGAGGATGAAGAGGAACAAGCAGAGGGTGGGTGGGGAGTCTTGGGGGTGGGGACAGAGTAGGGGCAGGGCCTCAGGGTGAAGAGGTGGTGGAGCACCTACCAGCAAAAACAAACATCAGCACCATGGCTACACACAAGGAAAATACTTATAACGGAAGGGCTGGGAAATTTATAACATCTGACAACCAAATGAAGATTAATTTCCTTTCCTCTCTTAACATGAATTACCAGCAATGGGGAAAATATGCCCAAGTAGAAAGTGGGAGGGTCAAGTCATGTGAGCATCCGAGGATCTATGCGGCCTACAGTGCCCAGGACCTGCAGATCAGTCGAAGGACATTTTGTTTCTTTCTTTCCAGTGGCAAAAGGGTTAATCAGGATCTTTACCTTTCTCTTTGTGAATCCTCCATAGGCAGAGGGCAGCCAAGATGAGGAAGCAAACGCAGATCATCAGGATTACAAGGATTACAAAGAGAGGGACCCGCCAGGAAGAAACTCTGGGAAAGAAAGTGTCTGCAGGGGAAGAGAACAACACAGGTTAACTCATGTGACCCATTCTGCCCCATGCAAATGTGACACAAAATAATTAACAAACCTAGTAACAGGTTGTGGGACCCTTTTATCTCCTTGTGCTAGACAGAAAAGGCTGGAATCAGTTCTTTTGTTAATATTTATTTCCTGAGATTTCTTTTTAACATTAGAAATAGCGGGCAAACTGGTTGGAAAATGGGCTTTCCATTCCACAGGAAATTTTGATATATCAAAATTTGTTTGTGTTCCTGGTTGGAATGTACGGGTGAAATGTCAGAAAGAAAATTAAAAAAAATCCAGTTCTGAGCCCTCAGAATGTTTCATTTCAATGACGTCAACCTGTTTTGGTTTTGGTAATGTCAAAAGGTTACAATACAATACAAAATATTAAATAAAAATATATCTTATGGGTTTAATATTGTGACAGGGTCAGGCCAGATGGCTACAGGAGAGTGACACAAGGCAGATATATAAGCCCCAGGTTAAGTAGGTCCCCTTTCCCAGGGTAAGGTAACAGGGAAGGTTCCAGAACAATCAGGATCTTTCTGGAAACAATTAAGGCAGACAGGCTGATTAGAACAACTGCAGCCAATCAAGAAGCTGCTAGAATTAATTAAGGCAGGCTAATCAGGGCACCTGGGTTTAAAAAGGAGCTCACTTCAGTTTGTGGTGCGCGTGTGAGGAGCTGGGAGCAAGATAGGGTGACCAGATAGCAAGTGTAAAAAATCAGGACGGGGGTGGGGGGTAATAGGTGCCTACATAAGAAAAAGCCCCCAAAATCAAGACTGTCCCTATAAAATCGGGATATCTGGTCACCCTAGAGCAAGAGGCGCAAGGAGCTGAGAGTCAGAGGGTGTGCTGCTGGAGGACTGAGGAGCACAAGTGTTATCAGACACCAGGAGGAAGGTCCTGTGGTGAGGATAAAGAAGGTGTTTGGAGGAGGCCATGGGGAAGTAGCCCAGGGAGTTGTAGCTGTCATGCAGCTGTTACAGGAGGCACTATAGACAGCTGCAATCCACAGGGCCCTGGGCTGGAGCCTGGAGTAGAGGGAGGCCTGGTTTTCCCCAAACCCTCCCAACTCCTGATCCAACACAGGAAGATCTTTGAGGCTAGCAAAATCCACCAATAAGCGCAGGACCCATCAAGACAGAGGAGGAGCTTTGTCACAATATAAAATATATAAATATATAAATATACTATAATCTAGTAGAGTATGAATACGCCAATAAAACATCAAAGTCCAAACAAACTGAATCCAAAGGATGACATTTTTGGAACAAAATGAGAAAGTCAAAATGATTCGATTTGACTAATTACAGTCAAATATCTAGTTGAAATAGACACGTTCCCAGTAGAGGTTTGCTTCCAACAAAAATGCATCTGCTTTGAACATTTTCTAACCAGCTCTCATCAGGATATTCCACTATTATTATTTATTATTCGTATGACCTTGAGTCCCTAGCCATAGACCTGGAACCTACTGTGCTAGGGGCTAGACAAACACAGAACCAAAAGACAGGGTCCCGTCACGCTGAACACTGCATAGACGCACAGTGACCGAGATCAGGGTCCCATCGTGCTGACACACAGTGACCGAGATCAGGGTCCCATCGTGCTGACACACAGTGACCAAGATCAGGGCCCTGTCAAGCTGAACGGTGCAGACACACAGTGACCTAGATCAGGGCCTTGTCGTGCTGACACACAGTGACCGAGATCAGGGCCCTGTCGTGCTAAACACTGCACAGACACACAGTGACCGAGATCAGGGTCCTGTTGTGCTGACACACAGTGACCGAGATCAGGGTCCCATCGTGCTGACACACAGTGACCGAGATCAGGGCCCTGTCGTGCTAAACACTGCACAGACACACAGTGACCGAGATCAGGGTCCTGTTGTGCTGACACACAGTGACCGAGATCAGGGTCCCATCGTGCTGACACACAGTGACCGAGATCAGGGTCCCGTCGTGCTAAACACTGCACAGACACACAGTGACCGAGAGCAGGGTCCCGTCGTGCTGACACACGGTGACCAAGATCAGGGCCCTGTCGAGCCGAACGGTGCACAGACACATAGTGATCGAGACCAGGGCCCCATCGTGCTGAACACTGCACAGACACACAGTGACCAAGATCAGGGTCCCGTCATGCTGACACACAGTGACTGATATCAGGGCCCCATCGTGCTGAACACTGCACAGACACACAGTGACTGAGATCAGGGCCCCGTTGTACCAAACGGTGCAGACACACAGTGACTGAGATCAGGGTCCCATCGTGCTGACACACAGTGACCAAGATCAGGGCCCTGTCAAGCTGAACGGTGCAGACACACAGTGACCTAGATCAGGGCCTTGTCGTGCTGACACACAGTGACCGAGATCAGGGCCCTGTCGTGCTAAACACTGCACAGACACACAGTGACCGAGAGCAGGGTCCCGTCGTGCTGACACACGGTGACCAAGATCAGGGCCCTGTCGAGCCGAACGGTGCACAGACACATAGTGATCGAGACCAGGGCCCCATCGTGCTGAACACTGCACAGACACACAGTGACCGAGATCAGGGTCCCGTCATGCTGACACACAGTGACTGATATCAGGGCCCCATCGTGCTGAACACTGCACAGACACACAGTGACCGAGATCAGGGCCCCGTTGTACCAAACGGTGCAGACACACAGTGACTGAGATCAGGGTCCCGTCATGCTGAACACTGCACAGACACACAGTGACCGAGATCAGGGTCCCGTCGTGCTGACACACAGTGACCGAGAGCAGGGCCCCGTCGTGCTGAACACTGCACAGACACACAGTGACCGAGATCAGGGTTCTGTCGTGCTGACACACAGTGACCAAGGTCAGGGCCCTGTCGAGCCGAACGGTGCACAGACACACAGTGACCGAGATCAGGGCCCCGTCGTGCTGAACACTGCACAGACACACAGTGACCGAGATCAGTGCCCCGTCATGCAGAACACTGCACAGACACACGGTGACCGAGATCAGGGTCCCGTCGTGCTGACACAGAGTGACCGAGAGCAGGGCCCCGTCGTGCTGAACACTGCACAGACACACAGTGACCAAGATCAGGGCCCTGTCGAGCCGAATGGTGCACAGACACACAGTGACCGAGATCAGGGCCCCGTCGTGCTGAACAGTGGCCAGACACACAGTGACTGAGATCAGTGCCCCATCATGCTGAACACTGCACAGACACACGGTGACCAAGATCAGGGTCCCGTTGTGCTGACACACAGTGACCAAGATCAGGGTCCCGTCATGCTGAACACTGCACAGACACACAGTGAACGAGATCAGGGTTTCGTCATGCTGACACACAGTGACCGAGATCAGGGCCCCATTGTGCCGAACGGTGCACAGACACACAGTGACCGAGGTCAGGGCCCTGTCACGCCTGGCGCTGCATAGACATACAGTGATAGAGATCAAGGCCTGCTGCACTGGGCACTGTACTGACACACAGTAAGGTATTGTCCCTGTCATAAAGTTCTCACTATCTATAAATGCCATTCTCCACCACTGGAGATCTGGCTCCAGCTCTGTGATTCTTTGTTTCATCAGCAGCTCACCAGAGATGACAATGGCCGATACTTTCTCTGGGCCGGGCGAGCCAGGGCTGAGGGTGCAGGTCAGTGCTGGATCCGAGCTCTCGGTTATCACCACGGTGCTGGAGACGTTGAATATGCCGTCGTCACTTTGCAGTTTCTGTTCGGACTCTGGAGTCAGGATTTTTTGATGGCTGTTTCTCCAGAGCACATTGGGCTCCGGGTACCACCCTGCAGAGAGACATGTGACCGAGACCCCCTGGTCCTTGTACAAACTGACGTCGAGGAGAGGATCCGAACCAGAGCCTGGGGAAACAGATTAACAGGAATTCTCCCTTGATTTCACGCTCTCCTCATTGCTGCTGGTCACACCAGGGCCTGGTTCCCCTCTCGCCCACCCCCGTGTAAGTCAGTTTACCCAAGAGAAGACTCGGAGCCACAGAAACATCGGGCTGGTTGGTATCATCATGTCCAGCCCCCTGCGCTGAGGCAGGATCAAGCAAACCGAGACCATCCCTGAGAGGTGTTTATGCAACCGGTTCTTACAACTCTCCAGTGACAGGGTTTCCACAATCTCCCTTGGAGCCTGGTCCAGAGCTTAACTCCCCTTAGAATTACAAAAAGTTTTCCCTAAGATCTCACTTCAATCGCCCTTGCTGCAGATTAAGCCCGTTAGTTCTTGTCCTACCTTCAGTGGCTACGACGAACACATGATCTTCATCTCCTTTGTAACAGCCCTTCATGTATCTGAAGGCTGTTATCAGGTGCCTCCTCAGTCTTCTCTTCTGAAGCCTAGACATGCCTCGTTCTTTCAACCTTTCCTCCTAGGGCCGGTTTTCTAAATCTTTGATTGTTTTGTTGCTCTTGTCCAGACACCCCCCCGCCCAGCTTGTCCATGGTTTTGTGGCCCCCTGAACTGGACACAGGCCTCCAGATGATGCCTCACCAGCACCACAGAGAACAGGACTGTTACCTCCCATGGCTTACAACACTTCTCTTGCTCGGCTCTACCCAGGGAAGAGTCTCTGAGGGTAGAAGGCTCCTCAAACACAGGGAGAGGGAGAGCCGATGGCTGGGCACTGGAGCTCAGATATCCACACTGGAAATAAGGGGCACATATCTGCCATTGCAGGGCATCGTCTATGGAAGGAGGCTCTGTCGGGCTGCTGGGGAGCCCACATCCCTCGGGGTCCTTACATGCAGCCTGGGCGTCTCTGCCCCACAGGCTCTGCTCTGGCTCACCAGAGCTGGGCTGGATGGAGGAGTCACTGGGGGAGGTTTTCTGGCCTGCGACTGCAGCAGGCTGCATGGGGAGGTCCCCCTGCCATCTCCCCCCGCCCCAGAGCTGCACAGGCTGAATCCAGCATCTGCCCACCCCAGGATCACTCACTTGTCAGGTGGAGCTCCAACGTGGCATCGCTGAAGTAGGTGTCGGACTGGAAGTCACAGAGGTAGCGTCCTTCATCCCGCAGGGTGAGGTTCCAGATCCGCAGGGCCAGGCTGCCACTCTGGATCCTGTCCCGCAGGAGCTCCGTCCTGCCCCGGTACCTCTCACCCTGCACCTCGCTCCCATCCGGAAGGTACACGTGGACATCCTGGCCTAGCTGGGGCCGGCTCCATTTCACCTGCATGGCCTGGGCGCTGAGCGCGGGGGAGAGGTGGCAGGACAGCAGCACAGTGCCCCCCAGTGGGGCGGAGAGGGGGCCGGCAGGAACCAGCACCTGGAAACTCACTGGGGAAAGGGGCAGAGAGACAAGCCTGGGGTCAGAGGGGAATGGCAGGAAGCAGCTTCACCTCTCACACAACCCAGCCCCCAACCCCACCACCCAGTGGATCCTGGAGAGAGGGGCTCAGGGAGAACTGTGAGCAGGAGAGGGAGGGGTAGAGTGGGGGGAAGGAGGCAGGGAGGGAGGAATGGTGTGTATGTGGAGGCCAGGATGGAGGGATGTGTGTATGGGAAAGGAAGGAGGATAGATGGATAGATGACGGAGGGGTATGTATGGGGATGGTTATGGGGGGGATGGGTGGAAGGATAGAGGGGTCAATATGGGGATGGATGGAGGACTGTGTATGGATGTGGGTGGATGGATGGAGGGGTGTGTATGGGGATGGATGTGGGGAGATGAATGGGTGGATGGATGGATGGATGTGGGTGGATAGAGGGGTGTGTATGGGGACGGATGTGGGGGGATGGATGGAGGGGTGTGTATGGGGATGGATGTGGGGGGATGGATGGAGGGATGGACAGTGACTCCATTTGTCACACATTATTGTGCATGTGCGTGAGTGCTAGATCCTGCGCTCTCACCCCCGAGCCCAGTGCATTACCAGGGCAGTCACCCCAGACTGTCCTCGCCGTACATGAGAGACGGCTGGGGCCCTGTGACCACCCAGCACCATTAAGGACAGAGCCTCCTTACCAGCCACTGCAGCCTGAATGTGCAGGAGAAGGACGGTGGAGAGCAGGGCAGCGCTGGAGTGTGGACGACGGGCTCCCAGCATCTGGCAGAGCGACTCTTCCTGGCCTCAGCAGCCAATGAACTACGGGGAAACCAAGGATACAAGGGATGAGAAGGGGAATAGCTGCTCACCCGAAGATCCCCTTCTTGTGTCAGTGGGAACCAGGAAGGTGGTTCATCCCACGAGGGAAAGCTGCTGCACGGTGATCCTACACAAGCATTTCATGGAATAGGATAATAGCCTGCTATTGCCACCACCTGGAGGAGCTACTCCTTCAGCTCCAGCAATTGAGGCTCCAGCTATGAGCGATGAAGGCCTGGGGGTCAAACTCCGCAGTCCACTTACATGCCGGGTGATGCTGGACAGCTTGCTGGGCAGGCAGCACGTCTGGGACTATAGGCTGCACATTTCAAAGGAGCGGAAAGGAATCAAGGGTCTGAGCGGAAGAGTGGGTGGGAAGTTTTTGGGGGTTGGGAGCCTTTTCCATAGAAAAGAGCAGTTTAATCATAACTGAAATATTTTGCAGGAACATGTCCACTTCTGAGAACATTTTACAGGGGAAAAGTCAAAGGGACTCATTTCAGTTCAATAAGGGCAAAATACTACCTTGGAAATGTGTCCTTACAATTAATTTCACTGTGACTTTTATCCCATTAAAGTCTGAAATAAAATATATATTATTTAATATTCCATATAATGCACAGTATTTAATAATATATATCATATACCAATTAATGACTACAATATATTATAAAATAATAATTATATAGGCTTGGGAGAATTCATTTTTTAAAATAATTTTGATGGATGAAATCAAAGTTCATTTTAAGCATTTTTTCCCCAGTTTTTATTGATTTAACTTTCCACAGTTGCGCCAGATCATGGGTTTAAACATTTCCCCCCATTTTTATTTATTTGAATTTTCACAGTGGTGGGAAATTATTGAGGACAGGATCAGATAACTATTTAACGATAGTAATTGCTGAGATACCACAAGTGAACACTTTATAGCTAGTAAAACACGAACTGTTCACATCACATGGCAAAACACACAAAGTAGCATGTTTAAATAACTCTAAGAAGTTCCCAGGCAGCAGAATTCTTATTTGCCTATCTGCAAATTTCCAGTATCATCGAGGGAAATATTTTTTTTTATCAGTTTGGTAAAATCGATGTTTACTGACATTTTCAGATACAAATTGAATCCTTCTGAGCCTACTTAGCATTTAATATAATAACAAATGTAATATGCACTATATATTAGTCAATATAATATAATATAGACCATAGTATACATATCACAATACACTTAACAATATTATATAATAATCAGTTTAATATACAATAGGACACGCTAAACAAAATGAACTGAAACAATAAGGTTGAAATGAACCAGTTTACCTCCCCAACTGCAGGCATTAGTATAGAAAAGAAATGATGAGTGAAACAAAGATCGAGATTTCGCAGAATTTTCATTTCATGGGAATTTGGGGGGTAGGGCAGAAACAGGGGGTGTTACGCCAAATTAGATCAGAAACATTATTCAGCCTGTCAGAATTCTCCATGGAAGGGAAATTCTGGTTCCCACTCAGCCCCACCCCATGGCCTGTTGGCAAAGTCAAAGTGCCCAGATTTCAGGAAGGGCCTCAGCAAGGCTTGATCCTTTGTGCTGGAGTGGCTGCAGAGTTCTGAAGGCGCATGGGGCGCAGGGGCTATGGATGGAACAAATCTGCTGTGCAGGCCTGTGTTTGGGGCCATGATTCTCAAACCTTGCATGGGCAGAGCATGCTATCCGAGCAGGCTGAGGATCTGTGGGATGGACAGACAGACAGAGGGGTGAATATAGGTTGCACAGACAGGCAGAGGGTGTTTGGGATGCACAGGTGGAAAGAGGGTATATCAGATGCACGGACAGACAAAAAGGTGTTTGGGATACATAGACAGACAGAGGGTGCATGGGATACACAGACAAGCAGAGGGTGTTTGGGGTGCATAGACAGACAGAGGCATGTTTCGGATGCACAGACAGAAAGAGGAGTGTATGGGATGCATAAACAGCGGGGTGTTTGGGATGAACACACAGACAAGAGTGTATGGGACGCACAGACAGGCAGAGGGTGTATGGGATGCATAGAAGGAAAGACAGAGGTGTACAAAGGATGCACAGACAGACAGAAGGAAGGCATAAGGGACGCACAGACAGACAGAGCATTGCATGTGATGTACAGACAGATGGGGGGTTGCATGGGATGCACAGACACAGGGCATATAAGGGATACACAATCAGACAGAAGTTGTATGGGGTGTACAGGCAGACAGGGGTATTTGGGATGCACGGATAGGCAAAGGGTATATGGAATCACAGACAGACAGAGGGATGTTTCAGATGCACA
This sequence comes from Gopherus evgoodei, assembly GCF_007399415.2. NCBI lineage: Eukaryota > Metazoa > Chordata > Testudines > Testudinidae > Gopherus > Gopherus evgoodei. Next base: position 3,294,833 of record NW_022060005.1, on the reverse strand, counting down.
GACAAACACAGAGGTGTAAGGGATGAACACACAGAGGGGTGTTTGGGATGCAAAAACACACACAGGGTGTATGGGATGCACAGACAGGCAGAGAGGTATATGGGATGTGCAGACAGACAGAGGGATGTTTGGGATGCACAGACAGACAGAAGGGAGCATGGGATGCAAAGACAGATGAGGGTATATGGGATGCACACACAGAGGGGTGTTGGGGATGCACAGACAGACAGAGGGTGTATTGCATTCACAGACAGAGAGAGAGTGTGTATGGGAAGCAAAGACATACAGAGAGGTGTATGGGATGCACAGAAAGACAGAGGAGTGCACGGGATGCACAGACAAAAGACAGAGGGGTGTATGGGATGCACAGACAGACAGAACTGTGGACGTGATGTACAGACAGACAGAGTGGTGGTTGTGCTGCACAGACAGACAGAGGGTGTGTATGGGATGCACAGACAGACACAGATGGTGCATATGGCATACACAGAAAGACAGAGGGGTGTTCAGGGTACATTAATAAAAAGAGGGTGTACGGGATGCACAGACAGGCACACGGCATGTTTGGAATGTAAAGACAAATGGAGGGTGTATGGGTGCACAGCCAGCCAGAGGATGTTTGGTATACACAGACAGAGGGGTGTATTTGATGCACAGACAGGGACAAGTTGTAGGGATTTAAAGATGGACAGAGGGTTGTATGGGATGCACAGACAAACAGAGCGGTGCACAGAAAGAAAAAGCGGTGCATGGGATGAACAGACAGAGAGAAGGGTGCATAGGATGTACAGACAGACAGAAGGTGTCTGGGATGAACAGACGGACAGAGGGGTATACGGCATGCACAGATGAACAGAGGGGTGTATATGATGCACAGTCAGAGGGATGTTTGGGATGCACAGACAGAGGGGTGTATGGGATGCACAGATAAGCAGGGGGTGAATGGGATGTACAGACAGATAGAGGGTTGGATGCGATGTACAGACAGACAGATAGAGGATGTTTGATATGCACAGACAGACAGAGGAGTGTATGGGATGAACAGAGGGACAGAGGGGTGTATGGGATGTACAGATGGGCTGAGGGCTGCATGGGATGCGCAAACAGACAGGGGGTGGATGGGATGCACAGACTGAGGGTCTATTGTGTGCACAGACAGTATCAGGAATGATCCCTGAGCCCCTCTTGGTATCTGCAGTCCCTGGCAGCGCGTTGGAGCTGATTCCCTAGTGCGTGGGAGGACGCGCCCAATCTCTCACTGCCTCTTCTGGCCAGGCCTAGCTCTGGGGCGATTCTTGTCTCCAGCCACTCTGAGGGCCCAGACCCCCAGTTCAGCCAGTTGTCCTCCATCCCTGCAAGTTGGGTGGAGCATTTCCTGTCATATGCACTTTCTGAGCCCGTCCTGAAAGCGAGTTCCAGCCTAAGCAAACGCCCCTAGGGGTGAAACCCAACTGGGCGTGGCAGTCCTGCCCTCCACTCTCGCTCCCCCCAGAGTAACCCACTGGAGTCCCTGGGGCTGGTTCTCGTCTCGCTCACCCTGGTGTAAATCAGGAGTAATCCACTAGAGTCCCTGGGGCTGGCTCTCCTCTCGCTCACCCGGTGTAAATCAGGAGTAATCCACTGGAGTCCCTGGGGCTGGCTCTCCTCTCGCTCACCCGGTGTAAATCAGGAGTAATCCACTGGAGTCCCTGGGGCTGGCTCTCCTCTCGCTCACCCGGTGTAAATCAGGAGGAACCCACTGGAGTCCCTGGGGCTAGATCTCCTCTCGCTCACCCAGTGTAAATCAGGAGGAACCCACTGGAGTCCATGGGGCTGGCTCTCCTCTCGCTCACCCGGTGTAAATCAGGAGGAACCCACTGGAGTCCCTAGGGCTGGCTCTCCTCTCGCTCACCCGGTGTAAATCAGGAGGAACCCACTGGAGTCCCTGGGGCTGGATCTCCTCTCGCTCACCTGGTGTAAATCAGGAGGAACCCACTGGAGTCCCTGGGGCTGGATCTCCTCTCGCTCACCCGGTGTAAATCAGGAGGAACCCACTGGAGTCCCTGGGGCTGGCTCTCCTCTCGCTCACCCGGTGTAAATCAGGAGGAACCTGGAGTCTCTGGGGCTGGTTTCCCCTCACCTCGCAGAGATCAGGAGTAACCCCCTTGCAGTCCCTGCGGCAGGCTCCCCTCTGGTTACAAATGTAACTTTCGCTTTCTCTTTCTGTATCCTCTGCTGCCCCCGTGTGGCTATTTCGCAGAATTGTGAGTCTCTGCCACAGACTGCCTGGGTCACCTTGGGCAAGGTCCCTGAATGCTCTGTACAGACAGTGCTCGCTCCTGCCCACAGGGGGTGTGGTGGGTGAACACCTTTGGTGGGAGGTGTTCGGATACTACAGTGAAAGAAGCAAATAAGCACTGGGGCTCCATCCATGACTAAAACCAGGAGCTGTGACACCTCCACTCCCCTTATGGGACCCCACTGCCCCTCCCGGAGTCAGGAATAGAACACAGGAGTCCTGACTCCCAGTCGTGTGCCCCCACATGGAGAGGAACAAGCTGCCCTCAAGTGAAGTGCTGCATTTTGCTCAGCTAGGTTTGCTAAAGCCATGACAAATATCAGTGCATGTATTAAAGAAATCCATAAAGTCCCAAACCAGACTGATGCCCCGTCATATCGGACACTGCACAGACACACAGTGACCGTGATCAGGGCCCAGTCGCACTGCATGCTGCCCAGACACACAGTGACCGTGATCAGGACCCCGTCGCACCGCACGCTGCCCAGACACACAGTGACTGAGATCAGGACCCCATCACGCCCGGTGCTGCACAGACACACAGTGACCGAGATCAGGGCCCCGTCGTGCCGGGCATTGCACAGACACACGGTGACCGAGATCAGGGCCCCGTCGTGCTGGGTGTTGCACAGACACACGATGACAGAGATTAGGGCCCCATCATGCTGGGCACTGCAGAGACTCAGTGAGAGGCAATCCCTCCCCCAAATCTCAACAGAGAACAGTTTTCTCTCCATTTGCAAATGAAGAATAGTGGGAAAGAGCAATGAAGTGTTAGATTTTTAAAGTTATTTAGGTGCTAATTTTGCAGAGAAGCACCCTGGGGACTGTGCAAGGCACCTACTGGCCTAACTCCTCTTTAGTGTAATTTAGGCCCTTGGGCACTTTTGATTTTACCCAGCTGGGGATCTAGCCACATTGACTCCAGTGGAGCGACACTGGGGATTATGCTGCCGCTGTGGTGTAGCAGAGCCTTCTCCTTGGCCAAGACTGTTGCTCCGCCCTGGGCAGCCCTGGCTGTGGTCTGTGGTCTGGCTGAGCCAGGCCCCTCTGGGGCGTGTGGGGGTCTCTGCCCCCCCCTGCAGGCCTCGTCTGGGCGCTGAGCTCCACATGTGTTGTCCTCTGTCAGCCTGGCCCCAGTTCCAGGAGGGGAAGAAGGGGGATGAGATCCCTCCCGGCTGTTTGGGGGACTTTGGGCGGTGTGTGCACAGCCGTGGGATCAGCAAAACAGGAAATGGCCTCCTGCTCTGGGCTAGTCCCACGTGGGGTGGCTCGGGAACAGTCACCCTCCCGCACTCCTCTTTCATTTTCAAGTGCTGACAAGCTCCAAGCCAGGAACTCGGCCTGCCCAGTGCAGCTGACAGGAAATGATGCTTGGCTCCCTTGGCCCTCGGGTGGAGGGGAACTGTCTCACTGAGCTGTTGCACCCTGACTGTGCGGGGCTGCTCCTGAGGGGCCTTTTCCTGCAGCTGGGCAGGCCGGGACAGCAGAGATCTGAGAACGGGACATGGTAGCTGCAGAGAGGACTTGCTCCCCAGTGCTTCCATCCTGGCTGGGACGCAGTGGTGAGGGGCTGGGCCTGCCCCGCTCCCTGCCACTCAGGGAACAGCTTCACTGCAGGATCCAGGGCTCCAGGTACACAAGGGATTCCTGGATCAGTGCAGATCCTGCCTGTCTGTCTGTCTGTGCAACCCATCCATGCTTGGCTGTTTCTCTGTCGTGAGGCTAAAATTGGCTCCTTTCCCCTAGTTTCTCATTCCGAGAATTGTTGCTGTTTTTCATTCCACACCGGTAGATTAGACTTTCTGAGCTTTCCCCACCACTGTGCGGCTGAACGCGAGGACAGTTTGTGTCAGTTGTTCAACATGTATTGAACCATTCAAGTGAGCAGCTGGGTTTGCCCAGCTGGACACGACACAATGTGTTTTGGGGACCCCCAGGTGATGTATCCCCGTGGCTGTCAGGCTGTCCAAAAGCAGCTGGCACATGCCACTCGCTGATCCAAAGCTTTTTTTCCTGCACAATGCGCTGCCACAGGTCATGCCCCCCCGACCACTTCCAGTCTGTTTAGGTGCTTGAATAAGTAACTGGAAATAAGGAAACTCATTTCAGCCTCATCTGTCCATCCCCAACCATATCCACCTGCCTGTCTCTCTGTTCCCATCCATCTATATATCCATCTTCATATACACCAAATCTAATCTATCTATCTATCCATCCCCCTTTCATTCTCTAGCCACCATCAGTCATCTAGTCATCTGGGGCATGTTTATTTCCACATGTGTGTGCATTTGGGGTAGGAGTGACGGCAACTCCCATGTGTCCCTGCTGTCTGTGTGCAGATTAGGGCACTCGGACAGGGGCCAATATCCGTGCCAGTCCTTCCTCACTAGCCCAAGGCATAGGTGGATCCTCAGAGCAGACCAGACCTTGCTCCATCCAGCCCTGTGGCTGACCTTGCCTGCAATGTAAGGGCCCCGCAGTGCTGGGTGAGCTGCCCCCAGGAAAGGCACCACCACCCACCCACTGCAATTTCTTGATGCCAGCCGTTTGGGCAGCACTCATGGGAAATTGGACAGGAAAGAAAGAATTAACCTCCAGCGGATGCCTCCACCAGGAGTAGTCCTATCAGAGTCTGGTTGGTGCCACGTGCAGGGCTGGTGCAAACATGTTTCGCACCCTAGGCGAAACTTCCACCTTGCGCCCTTCCACCACGCTGCACCACCGCCCTGAGGTGACCACCACCCCGTGGCAGCTCCCCACTCTGCCCTGAGGTGCCCCCCCCAGCAGCTTCCCCCTCCACCCTGAGGCACCCCCCTTGCAGCATGTTCAGTCCATGCTTGTTCAGTCCATGTGCTCTGCCCAAACTTTTGCAAAATTGTCTTAAAAGGAGTCATTTCGTGTATGAATGGTAATTTTTCTGCTCTTCTTGAGTTTTGTCCTGAGGGGACTTCTTTCACCTAAACATATTTCTTTATAAGTCTCTTTTACCTTTATAACACTTCTATGCCCATGCTTGTGCTGGGACTTACACAACACAAAAGTCTATACCCACTAAAAACTGCCTGACAGAGCAGGAGGGGGAAATGCTAAGCCCCCTACCTTTTGGGCTTGATCCTGCTATGACTGAGGGTATATTCACCTATGCAATTTTTCCCCGCCAGATGGGTAGGAGTGAGGACTCTAATCTCTGCCCTTATAGACCAGCACCTTTACAACCGGGGGTGTATATACATGTAAGCAGAGTCAGGATGAGCTCTACCCTGACATCTGGTGGTGAATTATGGGGAATGTGGAAAGGAATTACAGGTATTTGCATTGGCACACCCACCTCACCTAGCATAGCCCACGGCAGCCTGGGATGGTTATTTTGACAGCTCTGGGATCCCCAATTTCTTTGATTATTGGGGCAGGAGGAATAAAGTGTTGTCACCCTGATTATGTGAATGAGGAACTATGAGACTGCTCTATGATAGATATGTCTTGCTATCCATTAAGTAGCACTTGCTAGAGAAGGAACATAGGTGCCAAAACCCAGTGAATTGAGAGAGGTTGGGGATTGGTGTGTGTATACCTGATGGTATGGGCTCCCTTTTGAGGGGCTGGAACACCAATTGTACATCATCCTCTCTCAACTATTGAAGAGCAGAGCTAATTTTGAATCCTTTAAGAGTCCACCTAGAGGCTGCTGACCTGAATTCACATTGTACCAATGGTGCACCAGCACTGGCGCTCCCCTACTACAAGCTGAAATCACTAAAAGAGCTAAGCTTACTGAGCTGAGATCACTGAGTGCTGTGTTAACTAGTGGGGGAGCCTGAAGATCTATTGCTAAGCAGCTGGCAGAGGGGAGCAGTTTCCAGCATGTTGGAGCAGCCCATGGAACAGTGAGCGGAGCGGAGTGGAGTGGTTTGTGGGGATGGCTGAAGTGGTTCATGGGTTGGCTGGAGGAGTGGCACAGCTGGTGGAGTGGAGCCTGTCGTTGTGAAGGCTGCAGCAGAGCTCCTCAGAGAGGCGGAGCAGTTGGCCCTGGCCCATGTAAGGTGTGTGCTCCCCCCCATTTCCACCCAGGCTGGGGGGTGTAAAACTCTGCAGATAAACTTTTGAACTCGGGGGGTGGCACTGACCAGAGTCAGAGACTTTTGGGTTGTTGGGCTTTGGGGTGATTGGACTTAAGACCCTAAGGGGGAAAGGACATTGCCAAACGTACTTTGGAGGTGGGTTGGGGTTTTTTTGCTTATGGTTTGTGTTATAATCCGGTTTGTGGTGTTTCTCCAATGTGATGCCGCATTGTTTCCCTCCTTTATTAAAAAGATTTTGCTACACTCAGACTCCGTGCTTGCGAGTGGGGAAGTATTGTCTCCTAGAGGCACCCGGGGAGGGGGTGGTATATAATTGTCCCAGGTCACTGGATGGGGGATTGAGCCGGTTTTGCATTGCGTTATTGAAATGGAACCCCTGGATACTGAACCCGGCCCTTGTTGCTGCCAACTCAGAGGGGCAGAAGGGTTACAGATACCTCTACCCTGATGTAATGTGACCCGATATAACAGGAAATTTGGATATAATGCGGTAAAGCAGTGCTCTGGCACAGCGGGGCTGCGCTTTCCAGAGGATCAAAGCAAGTTCCATATAACGCGATTTCACTTATAATGTGGTAAGATTTTTTGGCTCCCGAGGACAGCGTTATATCGGGGTAGAGGTGTACCTGGACAGTTTGTATATATCTTATCTGTATAGTTTTCCTCGACAGACAGGTTAGAGCGAGAACTCTAATCCTCCTCCTATTGCCTGGCATGTCTATGACCGGGGATGTGCACACCTGAATGATAGATCACTTTATACGTATGGTAAAACCTTTTGCAATATTTGGCAGTATTTTCAACAATCCCAGTGCATGTTTTCCCCCTTTCACAATTCTCCACCAAAAACGTGATGCTTATAAGAAGCACACGGGATTTTTTTCGTTCCTCAGGGAGTTATCCCAGGCTGGTTTTGATCACCACTATCTTGTCCCCATTGATAAGTGCCTGTCTCATTGTTAGAGTCATCAGTCTGCCTGGCGATGCTTCAGTAGAGGCGTGTTGCAAGCTCCTGGCGCCCTTGCGTCTGTCTTTGGCACCTCCCTAGACCATCTGGTTCAGCAATGGCCTTCACACTTATCTCTTAACCCACACACTCCTCATTCACACACAAAACAAAGTTAATGTACAACAAATTGGTGACTCTCAGAGGATCTGTTATTGCCTTGAAATCAGTCCAGACACAGATTCTGGCAGATGGCCCATTAGGCCATTCCTTTTTGCTGTGCAAAAACGAGGGCTGGCAGAATATGATCAAATCATACACTAGTGCATTTAATACCTGCTACATTATTATTCTTTATCCTTCATTCTAAATGATATAAAATCCTACTACTACATCAGCAGCTGCTGCTCTGCTGCCTTCTCCTTGTGCAGCCCAGGGGGTGCGCGAGGCAGAGGAGCAGCCATCCAGTGGGGGAGTGAGCAGCAATGCCAGCTCCTTTGTGCATCCAGGTGGGTCAGTTTCCCCACTTGGGTGCAGGAGGGGGATGCAGGGGTTAGGGGCGCAGGAGGTAGGAGTGAAGGGGGCACAGTGAAGAGGTTAGGGCACAAGATAGAGGTTCAGGGGTGGGGAGGAAGGGAGCACAGTGCAGGGGTTATGGGCACAGGTGGGGAATGCAGGGGTTGGGTGAGGGGAGCATGCACAGTGCAGGGATTAGGGGCACAGGAGGAAAGTGCAGGGATTTGGGTGAAGGTGGCACAGTAGAGGGGTTGGGGGGAAGGGAGGGTGGGGAGCCTAAGGAGCCCATAGGGGACCAGGGACAATGGGGGGCACCATGCCCATGAAGGCCAGGAGCACCAAAATGCACATTTGCCCAGGGTGCCGTTTCCCCTAAGTCTGGCCCTATCTACAGACATTGGTGTTGGCGTCTGTCGGCTTTAAATACAATACCACTGCTTAGCATGCTTTTGAAAGGGGAAAGCTGTGCTTGCACAAATGGAAATAACACGATGTTCATCCGAGCCCAGATGGTTTCATTTTCACTTGCTAAAAGAGAAAATAATTTCCAGTGCACCCTCTTTGCTTAGGGGAATGAGCAACCTTGGAGTCCAGGATCCTGTTTCATGGCTTGCCTTGAGAATTTGATTGCTTAGAAACATCTGTGAGGCATTCCCTTAGTGCAGCCAGCCAGCAGTTGTAACACCTGCTGCTAGCAGGCCAAATGCCGACTCTCAAATGTTTCTGAACTGGCATGCCATTTCACTTCATGCCCTGTCACTTTTTCAATGCAAGCAGGGAGGAAAAAAGTCTGTTTCTTTGGAGGAAATGTTACCAGACTGTCAGTAGATAGCAGACACGCAAGGTGGCTGAGATAATATATTTTATTGGAGCAACTTCTGTTGGTGAAAGAGACAAGCAAAACTTGTCTCTGTTGTCTCTTTCATCAGCAAAAGTTGGTCCGATAAAAGATATTAACTCACTCACCTTGTCTCTCTGATATCCTGGGACTGACACAACTCCAGCAACACCGTAAACAGTAGATAGCAAGGGAGTTAATAGAAATAACTTAAAAAAAAACTAAACAAACAACCCAAACTCCCAACTACAAAGGGAAAATTATTTCAGTGTCTAAGCATGGAGAAACATCCGAAGCAATTTTTTTTCTTGGCTCTCTTCCAGAATTTCAGCATTTCTGCACTGCTATAGAGTGCTTGGGGAGCTGGCATTCCCAACTGAAATCATGGGCACTGTGTCAACATAAGGGAATCAAGAGTCCTGCACTTTCTCCAGTAAAACTTGCTGATCTCTGATCTGCTAAGAGAGATCTTCCAAGAAGCGCGTGTCTTTTCCAAACATTGATGTGTCTTAATGGGGTGGTGTCTAGAGAAGGATCAGACCAGATTTGATTTCCGAAACGCATGTTTTTGCAGCAGGAAAAAAATATTTTGAAGAAAATTTTTTGGTTAAAAAAGTCTCAGATGGAATTTCCATATTGGTAGAAAATTATAAACACCTTGGCATGAGCTGTCCACTCCGGATAGTGGGTTTACTGACATTACATGTTGGCAGTTAAAAACTATGCTTTTAAGAAGATTATTTTCAATATTTTATGCAACCTGGGGGGCTTCACCCACCCACCCTACCAGAAGACTTACAAATCCAGCATCTGCAACTCCTGGGTCTTTCCCCACAAAGGCTCAGTCCCCAGGTGCCCCTACTCCACCCATGGGTGAAGGGAGGGAGTTACTGGGTGAGCAGCTTTTCCCCTTCTCATCCCTTTCTCCTTGGCTTCCCCATAGTTCATCAGCTCCTGTCCAGCCCTGAGGCCAAGAAGAGCCGCCCTGCCAGATGCTGGGAGCCCGTCCCTCACACTCCAGCGCTGCCCTGCTCTCCGCCGTCGTCCTCCTGCATGTTCAGGCTGCAGCGGCTGGTAAGAAGGCTCTGTCCTTAACGGTATTGGGTGGTCATGGGCCCCCAGCCAGCTCTCACATATGGTGGGGACAATCTGGGATGACTGCCCTAGTAATGCACTGGGCTAGGGGGTGAGAGTGCAGGATCTAGTGCTCACTTACACACACAGTAATGTGTGACAAATGGAGTCACTGTCCATCCCCCCACATCCATCCCCATACACACCCCTCCATCCATCCATGCTTCATCCACCCCAAATACATACATTCTCCCCCACACATCCATCCATCCATCCATCCCCATAAACACACTCCTTCATCCATCCATCCCCCACATCCATCTGTCCATTCCCATATCCACCCCTTCATCTGTCCCATCCTTTGTTCCATCCAACCCCCCACATCCTTCCCTCCATCCTGATACACACCCCTCCATCTACTCATTACATCCAGGCCACCCCATACACCCGCGCCTCCATCCATCCATCCATCCATCCGTCATCTATCCCCAGACCCCTCCACCCTTCTCCATATACATTCCTCCTCCATACATCCGTCTTCTCCCCAATCCATCAATATACACTTCTTCCATCCATCTCCCCCATTCATCCATCCCTATACACGTCTCCATCCTTCCATTCCCCTCCCCCACTCACAGCTCTCCCTGAGCCCCTTTCTCCAGGATCCACTGGGGTCTCTGGCTGGGTGGTGGGGCTAGAGGCTGGATTGTGTGAGAGGTGAAGCTGCTTCCCACCACTCCCCTCTGACCCCAGGCTTGTCTCTCTGCCTCTTTCCCCAGTGAGTTTCCAGGTGCTAGTTCCTGCTGACCCCCTCTCTGCCCCACTGGGGGGCACTGTGCTCCTGCCCTGCCACCTCTCCCCCCCGCTCAGTGCCCAGGCCATGCAGGTGAAATGGAGCCGGCCCCAGCTAGGCCAGGATGTCCACGTGTACCTTCCGGATGGGAGCGAGGTGCAGGCTGAGAGGTACCAGGGCAGGACGGAGCTCCTGCGGGACAGGATCCAGAGCGGCACCCTGGCCCTGCGGATCCGGAATCTCACCCTGCAGGATGAAGGGCGCTATCTCTGTGACTTCCAGTCCAACAGCATCGTTGGCAATGCCACACTGGAGCTCCGTGTGACAAGTGAGTGATCTTGAGGTGGGGAGAGGCCAGATTCAGCCTGTGTGGCTCTGGGGTATGGGGGATGGCCTCGGGGGGACCACCCCATAAAGCCTGCTGCAGTCATAGGCCAGAAAATCTCCCCCAGTGACTACTTTGTCTAGCCCAGCTGGCTGAGCCAAAGTAGAGCCAAAGCAGAGCCCAGGCTACATGTCAGAACCCCGAGGGGTGTGGGGTCCCCAGCAGCCCTGTGACAGATTTTCATTACCAATCTGCCTGGGGCCACAGTTGACCAGGCTGGGGCCACACGATCTTTTTGGGAAGGAGATGACGAGGCACACACCAAGTGCCTAGATTTTATTAATAAAATAATAAAATAACAGCAGAAAGTGCTGGGAATGCTCTCACATCATTCAGGGGAAGAAAGAAATCGTTAATGCCCCAAGCCCTAACCCACTGTCACACTCACACAAGCACAACTCAGACTGGTCAAGTCTGGGTGTAACATCAGAAGTGTGTGGGGGGGGGTGGGGTGGGGTGGGGATGGGAGTGCTGTCCTGGGCCCAGGCTGTCCAAGGATCTGCTGTGCTCTCCAAATTGTTCCAGCTCTCAGGACGGTTTTAAGTCCTGGCTCCTCAGGGGTGTTCCATTATGCAACCTCTGTTCCTGTGGCTGTTTGTGCCAGTCCAAACCAGCTTTCTGTGGCCTTCTTGGCTGTCCAAAACACACTGGCTCTGGAGACTTTGTTTTCCCTCCTGTTGGCCTTCACCGTTGCCACCTCATTTGCTCTCACTGTTCTTACTGCTATCTCTACAGCTCTGCATCTCATTCGCTCTCACTGTTCTCGCTGCTATTTCTGCAGCTCTGCTTAACTTAGTTCTCCTCTTCTCATGGCTGGGCAGCTGTAGAGTTCTCATCAAGCCCATGACTTTGGGACCAGTGTCTTATCTTCAGACTGAGCTTGCCAGCTGCAGTGTTGAGTTAACTTGTTCTCTGGCCTTTTCTTCTTCTTTCCCCCTTCTCAGCCTCTTGTAATGCCACCATGTCAAGGTCTTTTCCCCACTTTGAACTTTAGTGTCCAAAAGGTGGGGACCTGCATGGACCCTTCTAAGCTTAATTCCTAGCTTAGATCTGATAATGCTGCCACCAGCCAAAAATATAGTGTTTGGCACACCTCCTGTTTCCCCAAAAACCTTCCCTGGGGAACCCAAGACCCAAACCCCTTGGGTCTTAAAACAAGGAGAAATAAACCATCCCCCTTCCTCCCCCCCCCACCAGACTTTCCCCTCCCTGGGTTGCCTTGGGAAGCTATACAGATCCAAACTCCTTGGATCTTAAAACAAAAAGGAATTAACCATTCTCTTCCTCCTTTTCCCCTCACCAATCCCTGGTGAGTTCAGACCCAATCCCCTTGGGTCTTAAAACAAGGAAAAAAATTACTCAGGTTCTTAAAAAAGAAAGCTTTTAATAAAAGAAAGAAAAAGTAAAAATTATCTCTGTAAAATCAGGATGGTAAATGCTTATAGGGTATTCAGTTTCATACAGACTAGAGGGACTTCCCCCCCCCCCAGCCTGAGATTCAAAGTTAGAACAAACAGAGGTAAAAACCCTTCCAGCAAAATACACATTTACAAGTTAAGAAAACAAACATAAGACTAATCTGCCTTTTCTGGCTATTACTTACTATTTTGAAACACGAGAGACTGATTTAGAAAGATTGGAGAAAACCTGGTTGCACGTCTGGTCCCCCTTAGCCCCAAGAGCGAACAACGAACAAAACAAACAGCACAAACAAAGACTTCCCTCCACCAAGATTTGAAAGTATCTTGTCCCCCACTGGTTCTCTGGTCAGGTGTCAGCTAGGTTCATTGAGCTTCTTAACCCTTTACAGGTAAAAGAGACATTAACCCTTAACCATCTGTTTATGACAAACCTACAAAGGAAACTTCCAGTCTCCACTCACACACCTTTAACTCCTCCCAAAATGCTTTGCAATGCTTGCAGCAATGTTAGCAATATACAGTGCTGATCTATCTTCCCAGGAGACTCCCTAAGGGGAGGAGGCCATTGGGTTGTGACAGCCCGACACAGCCTCCTTCCATAGAGGATGCCCTGCAATGGCAGATATGTGCCTCCTATTTCCAGTGTCAATGTCTCAGCTCCAGTGCCCAGTCATCAGCTCTCCCTCTCCCTGTGTCTGCTGAAGTAAAGAGCCCCAGATCTCAGAACCCCACTCTCTGGGGCAATCCATAAAGGGATTGGGAATGAGGATAGCATGAAATCAAGAGAGAATTTCACTCCCCCAGGCTCTGGCTTGGACCCCCTCCTCCACATTGGTGGATACGATGGCAAGCAGATGAACGTGACATGTCTCTCTGTGGGGTGGTACCCGAAGCTGAAGATGCTCTGGAGAAATGGCCATGGGGAGAGACTGACCCTATCTAAGGAGGAAAAAATCTCCAGAAACTGGGGCCTTTTTGATGTCTCCAGCTCCGTGGTAGTGACCAAGCACTCAGACCCAACACTGATCTGCGCTATCAGACCCGGCTCACCCAGCCCAGAGAAAGTCTCGGTCATTCTCATCTCTGGTGAGCTGCTAATGGAACCAGCGCACAGACCTGGGTCCAGATTGGCACCGATAGACTGTGAGAACTTTGGGGTAGTGCTTGTCGCTTACTGTGTGTCTGTGAAGCACCCGACATAAGAAGGCCCTGATCACAGTCACCGTATGTCTGTGCACCACCCAGCGTGACGGGCCCTGATCTTGGTCACCATGATCTTGGTCACTGTGTGTCTGTGCATTGCTTGACCCGAGGGGGCCCTGATTTTGGTTACCGTGTGTCTGTGCAGTGCCCGGCATGAGGGAGCCTGATCACAGTCACTGTATGTTTGTGCAGCGCTCAGCCCGATGTGGCCCTGATCTCAGTCACTGTGTGTCTGTGCAGCGCCCAGGTGACGGGGCCCTGATCTTACTTGGGGCCTTTAGGCGCCACTGAAATGAAAAAATGAAATACAATTATATTCACTAGACCATACTGAAAATGTCATTATTTAGTTCTAGGACTCAAATGCCCAAGCAAAACCCCTCTTTGTAAAGCACCTTATTATTCAAGAATTGCCAAAACTCTCAGCCCACATCCCTAGGTTCTCCAAAGAGATCTCCAGTGTGGAAAACCTGAATTCAATATTTCTGGGGTTTGACTGCTTTAAAAACAAAAAGGGAGAAAATAAACAGCTTTAAGAAAATAGCAGTGAAGGCCTTTTCATGCATCATGAAGGAGCCAAAACAGGGCCCATGTCCAATTATTTTGTTTGTTTATTTGCCTGTGCACGTTGCAAAAGACTAACATGAGGTCTCTTCTTTCTTCTTTTTGCAGATGACTTTTTCCCCCAAGTCTCCTCTTGGAAGGTTGGCCTCTTCTTGTTCCTGTCAGTGTGTGTTTGCCTCCTCTTCTTTCCTGCCTGCTACTTATGGAGGGTTCAAAGAGCTAAAAGGAAATCCTCCAATTTAACCACAAAGACCTGATGGATCGTTCGATACAGGGGAAAGGAAATCACAGCCCTACATGGGTGTCAATTGTTTTAAAGCAACACACCTGCTCTGCTCCCCCAGCTAGCATTATTTTCATTATATGTATTACAGATACACTTATGTGACCCAACCAAGATCAGGGCCCTGTAATGTCAGATACTGCACAGACACCCAGTGACCTAGAATAGGGCCCCGTCGCACCGGCGCTGCACAGACACACAGTGACTGAGATCAGGACCCTGTCGCACCGGCGCTGCACAGACACACAGTGACCGAGAATAGGGCCCCGTTGTGCCGGCGCTGCACAGACACACAGTGACCGAAATCCAGAGCCCCGTCACACTGGGCGCTGCACAGACATACTGTGACCGAGATCAGGGCCCCGTCGCACGAGGCGCTGCGCAGACACATAGTGATGGAGATCTGGACCTCATTGTGCAGGGCACTGCACACACACAGTGTTAAGTTGTCCAAGGTAACAGGTGTCCATCTCAGTCAACTACATACAATTATTTACGAAAGGCAGGGAAAATTAAAGGCAGACTGAATTAGCCCAAACACAATGGCCAAGCAATACCACCAAGGAATGTGCTGAGAGTGTGACTGGTAAATAAGAGGAGAATGGAACCAGAAAGGAATGGAGCAAAACAGGCTGTTGGAAATTTGGCTTAATTGGTGGACAAAATAATGAGTGGAGGGGCTGTTCCCTCCATCATTCTCTTTAAAGGTCCTGAGGAAGAGTCTTTGGTGGGGAGCCGCAATGGTGGAAGCTGAGTGGACTGGAAGGAGTCAGGCCTACCAACATGTCTGCCACCCCCACCATCTCTTGGGAGCCTAGGATCTACCATTACACTGTGGGGCCCGCACTGTCCTGATCCTGAGTGCAGTCCCAGCCAGACTGACCCAGACTGCCACCTCCACTGGCTTTGGCTAAATCCTGAACAGCATCTGGGACATGAGACTTGGGTCTTTGTGGCCACCTGCCCCCTGTGTGTCCTTTTCCTTCCCTCCTCATTATTTCTCTGTCCTATTCCTTTTCTTTTTGCCTTCTGTTTAATGAGAGTTTGGCTTAGCTGCCCAAGACTGTATATTTTGCAATACTGCTGTGAGCCTGTGACCAGAGAGGCAGCTAAAAGCAATGCCCTAAACTGGCCCAACGCTGGTACAAGGTCTCGGAGTGGCTGATGGGACCGTGTGCTGGGCCTGTGTTTCTTCACAGTGAGTTTGTGAGTGCGAGTTAACACTTGAGACAGAAGCTACATTTTCTCTCCTGGCTGTTCTTTCCTTTCCTGTCTTAAGTGTATTTGTCTTGTTTTGTCTTAAAGGAAGCAGGAGCAGATTCTAGCAACAACAGCTTCAGCCCATCTCAGCTCAACTTTTGTTTATTCCCCCAAATGGACAGTTTAATACTCTCTGTAATACCAGCTGAAGGACTGTCAAATGGCCAGAACTCTCTCCAGCAAAAGGGAAAGGGGGCAAGGGATGTTGTTACCACAAAAATCTCCCTTAACAGTTTACATTTCAAAGGCTGGGCCATTTTCCCTTCTTTTTCTGTCTCTTTAATAAAAGGTTACACTGATTTTTAAGGGTGGTCATTGCCATAGAACTAAGCAGGCCGAGGTCTCTGCCCTCAGAGCCCCAGCCAGTGTTGAACTGTTTCATGTTGGACAGTGACAGGGTCACGATAACACCTTGGAATCTCTGGCCCCATTTCTTCCATTGAAATTAGCACAGACATGTGGGAACTGAGGCTATGTCTACACTACTGCAGTAAATCGACCTACGCTATGCAACTCCAGCTACGTGAATAACATAGTTGGAGTCAATGTACCTTAGGTGGAGTTACCGCGGGGTCTACACCTTGGGGGGTCAACGGGAGAAAGTCTCCCATCAGAGATGTAGCGAGCACCCTCCATACCCTCCAACCGGAGGGGGCCCCGCAAGGAAGGGGGCCCCTAAAAGTGGCAAAAAAAATGTAAGGTATAACTAGGTAAGTGACATTTATTGACGCTATTGCACAATCCATGTCGGTTTTACTGACAAAACCATGAAGTCATTATGATACTTCATAATGCTATTGGCTACATCAGTTGTCTGTCAGTCAGTTTCGAATTTTAGTTGGACCCATTCAAAGAATGTGTATTTGCATTCATAATGGCGGTCGGCGGATAAATGTTATTAATTTAGTTGTTTAGTTTTTTATCATTTCCAACGCAGAAGCGTGCTTTGTGATGTCTAAGAGAATGTATAAGAGAGGAGCTAGTAAACGAAAGGCAGCAAAAGATGCCGAGAAGGAACTTGAGAAAATTCCAAAGTTGTCAACGTATTTTGCACTGCAATCCAATGTACAGGTACAAGCACATGAAACGGACAGCGCTAGCAGCGACAAATCGTATCCAGAAGTATCCAGAAGTGCTTCAAGTGAGGTCGAAGGTGAAGCCAGTTGTTCTACCAAACAAACTGTGACAGATATTCCAGCTGCTGCCGGGAAAGAAGTATCTGAATCTGAACCACTGACTGATGATCCAGGAGATTGACCGTCTATAATATCGGACAGGCAAGTGTGTGACATTGTTGCACATGGCCCACCGCAACAGAATGAAAGTTACGAATTTCCATTTAATGAGGAAAGACGAAGATTCACAAGTACTCATTTCTATCGAACCTAATGAGGAAAGACGAAGGTTCACAAGTACTCATTTCTATCGAACCTAATGAGGAAAGACGAAGGTTTACAAGTACTCATTTCTATCGAACCATGGAAAATGGCGAGAAAATAAGACGTTCATGGTTAATGTACTCAGTTCAGAAAGATGCCATTTTTTGTTTTTGTTGTAAATTATTTGGCACTGGCGACATACCGCTACATCGTGGAACATCTGCTTGGAAAGCACTGTCAAAAAGACTTCAGCAGCATGAAACAGGCAAAGGTCATCAAGACTGTATGGTGAAATGGTTTGACCTTCAGTCAGGCATAGTAAACCGTACATCTATTGACCAACTTGAATTGCAGGCTTTTCTGAAAGAAAGAGATTTCTGGAGAAATGTTGTCAAACGCATGGTTGATGTCGTTATTTTCTTGTCCGAAAGAAACTTGGCATTTCGAGGAAGTAATGAAAAGCTCGGCGATCCTTCGAATGGCAACTTTTTGGGACTGTTTGAATTGCTTGCAAAGTATGATACTGTCCTCAGCAAACTTTTACAAAGGATTAAGAAGGCAGAGACACATGTTCAGTACCTCAGTCCACAGATCCAAAACGAGCTGATTCAACTTGTTGCCAGTAACATTCAAGAGGCCAACATAGCGCAGCTTAAAAAAGCAAAATATTATTCAGTTATTTTGGACTGTACTCCCGACGTGTCACATGAAGAACAGATGTCTGTGGTGTTACTCTTTGTTGAATGCAACGGTGAAGATGGTGTCAATATTTGTGAAGCGTTTGTTGGTTTTCTTAATGTTCATGATACAACTGGCGAGGGCTTATTGGAAGCGTTTCTTGAAAAGGCAAACAATTTAGGAATAGACATTGCTGACATGAGAGGCCAAGCTTATGATAACGGCGCAAATATGAGAGGAAAGAATAAAGGAGTTCAAGACCACATGCTAGAAATAAATGACCGTGCCTTGTATGTACCATGTGGAGCTCACACTTGGAATCTTGTGATCTCAGACGCGGCAAAGTCATTGAAATATACCTTTGACTTTTTCAGTCTGATTAACAGAATATACGTTATCTTTTCTTCTTCACCTTCACGTTGGGATATACTTCAAGAACATATGCCAATATCTGTTAAAGGGTTATCGGACACTTGTTGGGAGTCGAGAATTGATGCTGTGAAGCCATTGCTTTATCACCTTGAAGAATTGTGCAATGCTTTGTCATCTTTGCAAGAATATGCACTCAAAAAGAAAGATGGCAATACAGCAACAGAAGCCGGTGCGCTTTTAGACCATGTTACTACATGGCCTTTTGTTCTGTGTACACATGATATGATATACTATTTCACATCAATAAAACCAGCAAATTAATTCAGTCACTAGATGTGTCAATTAACGTACTGCAGGCAGAAGTCGGTGCTACAATGAAGTTTTTGGAAGACTATCGAAATACAGGATATAACTCTGTGGTCACAAATGCATGTGAAATAGCAGAGCATATGGGTATTGGGCAGGTGTTTCCAGAAACCAGGGTGTGACGTAAGAAGAGAATGTTTGATTACTAATGTGCTGATGATTTGAGTCGTCTTTCTGCCGAAGAAAAATTCAAATCGCAGTTCTTTCTTGTTCTCACTGATCAGGCCATATCTTCTGTTTTGTCGCGATTTGGCCAACTCGTGGAGTAGTATAAGTTGTTTGGATTTCTGTACAATGCTAACAGCCTGAAGCAGTGTCACAGAGAAAATGAACTGGAGAATCACAGCAAAAATTTTGAAAGAAAAATGGGAGACATTGATGCCAACGAACTCATAATGGAATTGAATCGTTTTATTTATGTCATTGAGAAAGAGAGAGGACTTGTCACTGCAAACAATTTTTTAACATACATATACAAGAACAACCTTCAGGAGATATATCCGAATCTTTGCATTTGCATCAGAATTCTTCTGACCACACCAGTTACTGTCGCTGATGCTGAAAGGAGCTTCAGCAGAATGAAACTGATCAAGAATATCCTGCGCTCAACCATGACAGATGACAGGCTTTCTGCGCTTGCAGTTATCTCAATCAAAAACAAGATTGCCAGATCTCTGGACTATGACACATTGATTAACCAATTTGCGGAGAACAAGGCTCGAAAGAAGCGCTTTGCGTAAATACGGAATACATGTACACTGTAGGCCTATGGATACATAATATGAACCCTGTATATTGTATAAAATAAATACCGCATTCCAGTTTCTGCATTGTAAGGGGCCCCGGATATATGTTCGGAGGGGGCCACGTTCTTTGTTGCTACGGCCCTGTCTCCCATTGACTTACTTTACTCTTCTTGTCGAGGGTAGAGTACAGGGGTCGACTGGAGCGCAATCTACTGTCTATTTGGCAGGTCTTTACTAGACCTGTTAAATTGACCGCCAGTGGATCAATGTCAGAGCATCGATCCCGGCCATAGTGTAGACCTGCCCTCAGATGTAGGCCCCTTTGGCAAGCTTGGTGTCATGAAGTAGTGCCCCCTTGTTGACTTTCCCATACTTCTGGTTCCTTAGTCCGTAGTTCTTGTCACTTCTTTGCAAGCTCCTTCATGACTTTCAGATTCCAGCCTATTTAAGGGTATTTTAATCTCCACCTCCTCATTTTTTAGAGCATGTTTTGTTGCTTTGTCAGTCATCTCATCGCTGAGTATTCTAATACGGGCTGGAATCCATGCTATTTGTTATACAGACAGCTGCCTGCATTGTTTCCGGAGTGAGGAACATTATTTCATTTATGATGTTATTTCTGCTTTCTGAAGTCCCTGTTCCAATTGCCGTTTTTCCTGACAAGGAATCAGATAAAATTACAGCTCTGGCCCGCATAGGTGGTGGGTATAACAGGCCAGAGGACACTAAGCCTTCCCTGGCACAGCTGCTACCAACCTGCTGCTGGACACCTGGGCCATAGTGGTCCCAACAGTGTTCTACCTCTTCCCCTCCCTGCTCCTCCCCTTCCCCAAGGCCCCCACCTCCCACCCCTGGCCGAGTCCCTCCCTCCTCCAGTCCCCTGCACCCACGAGACACCCCCTGACCTGCTGCTTGTTGTGTCCCTGCAGGTGGGGGGGGGCTCCCGGAGGAGGGGTGAGGAGAGGAGGAACACGGTGAGCGGCGGTGGAGAGGGGCTGAGGCCAAACGGGGGCAGGGCCTGGGGTGGAGCGGGGATGGGGAGTAGGTGGAGTGTGAACCGGGCTGCGAGCAGAAGAGGTAGGACAGGGAACTAGTCTCCCCCAGGGGAAGCTTCACCAGCCACCCATGCTGGCCAGTTGCACATCCCTTATCCAGCTGAGTGCAAACAGTATCCTGATAAGATCAGCTGTCAGAATGGTCGCAGGATCCGGTTTTGATTTCTGGATTCCAAGGCTAGGAACGCAGAAGGCTGGTCCCACTCTGCCCGTGATGTCATCTTTGGACCCGTCTCTATAGACTTGGCAAAGCTCAGCCCTGAACTGAGCCACATTCTCACCTTTTATTCTCTCTCCAGGCTTGGCATTGGCTGCCAGTGCAGCAAGGAGGGGCTAGCTGAGCCCAAAGACTCTCTTTAACCCCTTCTCTGCTGGTCTGGGGCCTCTCTCTGTGCCATTGCAGGCAGTAAGTGGGTTATGGTCAGTTTCAGATATCACAGACCTATCATAAACAAGGACCTGGAACTTTTTATACCTATAGACTATGAGAAAAGCCTCCTTCTCTGGCCAAGGGGAAGAGGAGGAACAGGGAGTGAGGCCATAGTTTCAGCTTGGCTGGGCCCACCACTTTTACCCAGGTTCCTGCGCTTCTGTGGAGGCCCCCAAATTGGCAGGGGCCCCTGGGCCATGGACCCCATTAATCCATCATTGGGTTGGAGCTTCTAGGCATGTTCTTCTGCAGCTCAAAATGTCACCTATATAAACCTTGGTGCCTGCTACACCATTCAAAATGTGTTGCATTTTCCAGTGAAACGTTGTGGGTGCTGAGCACAGCCCAATTTGCTCAGTCTGTCTCCCAGAGAGCGCTGAATGTGCACAGGCATTGGGTCTGTTTTCCATCTGGCAGAACCCTACTGACACGTCCGGTGTATACAAATAATTGGCATCATTCACCTCCACAAAGACATCTCCCCTTTGTAGGTAGCAGGAAAAGTTCCCTTTTTATGTATTGATTTAATTCTTTAATTGATTTAATCCTGCATAAGCCAAGGGTTCTGCCTTGCCTACAGTCACCAGTATGTGATTAGTCCTGCCATGAGTGCTGGGGACTGGACTAGATGACCTCTCGAGGTCCCTTCCAGTCCTATGAGTCTATGATTCAATGTGTACCCACTCCTGGTTCTTCTATTTGATCTATGTTTCCCAGAGCAATGAGTGGCCCATTTCCTCTCTTAGCCTTTGCCTTAGGGTGACAGGAATTTTTCCAGGGATGTGAATTGTACCCTACCCCTGAAAGACATCCTCAAACTCTTCCTCAATTGTTTTGGTCCCCTGCCACTACAGTGAGAACCCTCAGGGCTTGCCATGCTCCTAACCCAATGGTTCTAAACTGGCAGCCCGTGGGCCGCTTGCAGCCCAATCATCACAGAGCTGCGGTACTTGTAATATCCTCAGGGCCATATGAATAGTACTGGATGGGGTCCACAATGATAAATAGGTTGAGAACCACTGTTCTAACTCAACAGCACATGCTCTTTTCCCTGGCACTAAGTGGATCCTTTCCAGTTTGTTTTTTACCCATACAGCCATAGTAGCTGAGTTTTACTTTTTCCCAGGGGTGCTCCATCCTCGCTACATCCTGAGGCCCTGCCCCCATTCCACCCCTCCCCCAAAGCCTAGCCCCATTCCACCTCTCCCAGCCCCGCTCCACCTCCTCCCCTGAGGACCCTGCCTGCCTGCCACTCGTTGCTCTCCGCCCTCCCATAATCTCCAATCAGCTGTGGCTGATGGGTGCTGAGCACTCATTGTTTTTTTTCTGTAGGTGCTCCATGGAGTTGGCACTTATACAAACATCCAGTTTGCATGCTGTCTTAGTGGGGATAAGCTCAGCTCAATAAGCCCTGAGTTGTACCCATTTATCTTCTACTGCCTGGGGGCTTTTCTGTCAGTGCTAGTATCACTGTTTCTGGGATCACAGTGGCTTGTACACTTGTGTCGAACTTAAAATGAACAAATGTCCTGTTTGCTTTCAGTCCCGTCATCTTCTGCTGCAATGCGGTTCACTGCTCCTGTGAAGAATTCCTCTGCTCTAGTGGTACAGTGGCCATCCTCTCTATCCACACTGTGCACATGCTACTGCTGCTTGAAAACTTTTGTAAACTGATGTAATCTATTGCTGTTCTTGCTGCATTTCCCATAGACTGGGCATTGTCTTGGCTTGTTCTGGTTGTCACAGTGCATGCAGCTCCATGCACCGGTCTTCTGGATCCTGACTTTGAGCTCCACGTGTCTCTCTCTGCTTCTGGTCCCTTTTCCTGTTGTATTTTGGATTCTCTGTCACATCCACAGTGTCAGAGCACACTCCACCTTCCATAAGCTTCATTCTGCACTGCCTCCTTTCTGTTGCTTGACAAATAGTAATGGTCTTGCGAAGGATTCATGCTGGGTGTTCTGGTACTGTCTCTCTGAGTCATGATCTGGTTCTCTTATCAGGGACTCTGTTAGCCCCCCATGGGCGGTGGGTATTGCAGGCCAGGGGAGGCTGAGCTCCCCAAATGGCCAGGTGTGGCACCACCCACACTCTGCCTCAAGGCCCCCTCCTGCTTCCCTAGCTCCTCTTCCCCAAAGTGGGCGGGGGCAGGGCAGGGGGCTTGGGCTGGGACAGGCCGGCCAGCAGCCTGGGACTCAGTGCTGGGGTTGGAAGAAGTGGAGGAGGGGCGGGGCCTCAGGCACAAGGACTGGGGCCGGAGGGCTAACTTCCCCAGATGGGTAGGACACGCACCGCTCATGTAGCCCCCTCAAAAATTACAAGGTTGGCTGGTCAGCCTCAGATCAGCCACAAGCTCTTCTCTAGTTTCACCTTCTTTCTGAATGCTCAGAATAAATGGACACAACATCAGGAATCATAATATTCAAAAACCAGTGGGAGAACACTTCAACCTCTCTAACCACTCAGTGACAGACTTGAAGGTGGCATTTTGCAACAAAAAAACTTCAAAAACAGACTCCAAAGAGAGACTGTGAACTCGAATTAATATGCAAATTATACACAATTAACTCAGGCCTTAACAGAGACTGGGAATGGTTGGGTCATTACTCTAATTGAATCTATTTCCCTATGTTAAGTTCTCCTCACACCTTCTATGGGTCATCTTAATGATCACTTCAAAAGTTTTTTTTTCCCTGCTGATGATAGCTCATCTCAATTGATTAGACTCTTTCTGTTGGTGTGCATACTTCCACCTTTTCATGTTCTCTGTATGTATAAATATCTCCTGTCTGTGTGTTCCATTCTGTGCATCTGAAGAAGTGAGCTGTAGCTCACGAAAGCTCATGCTGAAATAAATTTGTTAGTCTCTAAGGTGCCACAAGGACTCTTGTTCTCTCTCCTATGGTTTCTTTTTAGGGGGGGAGTGCCGCCCACCTCAAATTTCTGTAACTCAGTCTGATAATCAACCTCCTTGGCATACATTAAGAAGCATCTGTCAAACACATCAGGTGCCTCAAGACCTGCTATTGGCATTCACAGTTATCACATTCCCCCCTCTCCCCTCCCCCTGTATGCACCCTGATTTAAATCAAGAGAGATTCACTGAGTAATTCTCCAGACAGAACAATTTCTGCCTTTGAAATTAACAAACTGCCTCCTTCAGGCCTGTGATCTCTGTTCATTTGTCCCCCTGTCCATCTGTCTCTAGAGGCCATGATCTTGGAGCCAGACACAGCTCACCCCAGCCCAACGGCTCAGGGAGATTGGACATTTACTCCTGCGTACTGGGCTTTGACAGCTACCTGTCAGGGAGATGTGGAGGTGGCAGGCACGAGGGGCTGGGCTCTGGACGTTACCATGGAGTCTGCCATCAGGAAGAACTGGTTCAGTTTCAGTTCCAAGCAAGGGCCAGGACAGGGCAATCAATGTGTAGTGGAGCCAGCTAGAACCACCCCAGAGACTGACAAGATCAGAGTGTATCTGGACTCCGAAGTGGGGACCATGTGCTTCTATAGCACTGACTTCATGGCTCCCATCCATGTGTTCACTGCCTCCCTTACAGGGAAGAGCTGTCAGTTCATCTGGGTCTGGTCTGTAGGGACCTCGCTTAGGCTGTGTCTCTGAGCCTCTCCCAGTCAGATCTCTGCACATGCAAACCTCCTGATGCATCATAGTCAGAGGCAACTATCCGGATTGCAGGATAGCCCTGTTTCAATGCACATCGTGCCATAAATGGGCAGATGGCTGTGTTTACTTAGCTACGAAACCTTATGAGAAGGCTGTTTTCACACTGCGGGAATGGAAATAAACCTGCTTTTAATGAAATAGAATGTTGGAAACAAGTTCTATTGCATGCAGCTGTACTATCCCCCCAATCCAGATCATCAGCAAGGGTCAGACACCCAGCTACGAGAGGTACAGATGCCTGGTTCCTGGGGGTGAAATCCCCAGGACTGGTCAGACTACCAGTTTTTCTCTCGTTTTCTTTTTTTTCTGTCATTTTCCCAAAGCTGGAGAAGTTATGAAAAGTTACAATGGAAAAAGAAAAAAAACAATTTTCTAGATATTATGATATTATTTATGTCTTTGTATTGGGGTCGTGCCTGGGAACCCCAGTCATGGACTTGGACCCCCTGTACTAGGTGATGGCCAAACACAGAACAAAAAGACAGTCCCTGCTAACGATCTAAATAGAAACAAAGAAAGCTCCATGGATGCCATTTGTTCCTTGCATTCAGTGGCAAGAGAGGGAACAATAGGGAAGGAAAAAAAACCCAAACTCGGAAATTTCCAAATAGCCAAGAAACAGAAATGAAAATTTCAGTTCAAGACAAAATGAAAAATGCATCGGATTGAAATTCCCCATTGAGGAACCCAGCTGAAAACAACACTTTCTGGCCTCCCCAAATGATGGTTTCGATGAACTCCCGTTTTCCAGTGGCAAAAGGGTTTGGTTGGAGCCAGGAATGGACCCACATCTCCAGGGTCCCAGCCAAGTGCCCTTTCCACCAGGCCAGTGATCTCCTCACTCCAGCTGGCCCCTGAATCTGGCACTGGGGCTGTGTTAGACCCTGACCACACTGGTGCCAGGTGTCACTGTCCCAGAGCCCTCTGCGGCACACATTCTTTGCGTCTCCTTTCACGGAGCCTTTTCCAACAGGCCCAGTTCGACATTTCCCACCTAGCTCTTCCAGGCATGGCCAGCGATTGCAGTAATTGGGAAAGATCCCCATTCCCAGCAGCAAGGCTCGTGGTGCTGTTGTCTATTATCTGCATTGTGCCAGCAGCTGAGAGCCCAGTCACTGAGTGAGGCCACACAGGGCTGAACAAGTAGCAGAGAGAAGAGGAGCGTGGAAAGAAAAAGTAGTTACCCTACATCACAGGTTAATTGGCAACTGGTTTAAAACAAACAAAAGGAAGTATTTCTTCACACAATACAAGTTAACCTGTGGAACTCATTGCCAGAGGATGTTATGAAGGCCAAGATTATAACAGGGTTCAGAAAAGAACTAGATAAGTTCATGGAGGACAGGTCCATCAATGGCTATTAGCCAGGATGGGCAGGGATGGTGTCCCTAATCTCTGTTTGCCAGAAGCTGGGAATGGGTGACAGGGGATGGCTCACTGGATGATTACCTGTTCTGTTCATTCCCTCTGGGGCACCTGGCATTGGCCACTGTTGGAAGACAGGATACTGGGCTAGATGGACCTTTTGGTCTGACCCAGTATGGTCGTTCTTATGTTCTTGCAAGAGTGGGGGAGGCAAGAGTGATGCAGTGCGTCACCCAGAAGTCTCTGGCAGAGCCAGGAATGGACCCATATCTCCAGGGTCCCAGCCAAGTGCCCTTTCCACCAGGCCAGTGATCTCCTCACTCCAGCTGGCCCCTGAATCTGGCACTGGGGCTGTGTTAGACCCTGACCACACTGGTGCCAGGTGTCACTGTCCCAGAGCCCTCTGCGGCACACATTCTTTGCGTCTCCTTTCACGGAGCCTTTTCCAACAGGCCCAGTTCGACATTTCCCACCTAGCTCTTCCAGGCATGGCCAGCGATTGCAGTCATTGGGAAAGATCCCCAGCTGGTGGGAATCAGCCGTAGCTCCACTGGAGTCAATGGGCCAGTTCCCTTGCTGGTGTCAATGGGTTGTAGCTCCATTGGAGTCAATGGGCCAGATTCCCAGCCATAGATGCTGGCTTCCTCCTGGCATGGGGGTTGCTCAACTCCCCACTTTGCCCAAGGTCCCGCCCCCACCCATCCTCTTCCCTCAAACCCTCACCCTCATCCTACTCTTCCCACCCTGCCTCTTTCCCGCCTCTTCCCACCCAGTTCTTCCTCCTCCCCGGAGCGGGCCCCATCGCTACTCCTCCCAGAGCCTCCTGCATGCCGTGAAACAGCTGATCGTGGTGGGTGGGAGGCACTGGGACAGATGGGGAGGAGTTGATCAGCAGGGCCACTGGCAGGTGGGAGGTGCTGGGGGTGAGAGGGGAATTGGCTGCCAGTGGGTGCTCAGGGCCCACTAATTTTTTTCTATGGGTGCCCATAGAGTCAGTGCCTATAACCCCAGCATTGGAGTCAATGGGCTGTAGCTCCGTTGGAGTCATGGTGCCAGACCCCGCCAATTGGTGTAAATCTACCAGAGCTTAATTTCTATCGATTAGGCCAGATCCTCAGCAGATGTAAATCAGTGTTGCTCCACTGAAATTAATGCCAGTTTACACCAATTGATGATCAGGGCCAGTAATTTCTGCTCTGTAAAAATGTATTATTTGTTGCCAAGGACAAAGTGACTGAATGGTTCAAGGTAATACAGTAACAAACATACTGACCTGATTCTCCACTCATTCCCCCCTGTATAAATCAGGAGTAACCCCACTGGAGCTGTTTCCCTTCCATTTATACAGCCTAGCTTTCGCTGGGCCTGCATAGCTATATTCCAGCATAGTGATTCTCTGTCCAAAACTGCATGTATCACCTGAAGTCTCCATTTCCTCTGTACCTGGGGGGGTAATCATCGCTCCCTGCCTCAGAGGGGGCGGTGAGGGTGAACTCATCAACGCATGTGAGATGTTCAGATACCACAGTAATGGGAGCCAGATAAGCACTGAGAGTTCCATGTGTGACCAAAACCCTGGAGCCTTGATTCCCAGGCCCTGCCCCACCCCCTGCTCTAACCAACTAGATCCCACTCCCTTCCTAGAGCCAGGAATAGAGCCCAGGAGTCCTGGCTCCCAGCCCCTGTCGCTCTAACCTACTAGATCCCACTCCCTTCCCAGAGACAGGGATAGAACCCAGGAGTCCTGGCTCCTAGTCTGGTGCCTCCACATGCAGAGGCACAAGCCCTGGCCCCCAGGCCTGCCCTGGACTGCGTTCTGCTTAGCTGGCTTGTTATCTCAACAGAGGAGATTAGCTCTCTCTTGGCAGGGTTGCCATGTCCCCAGCGTGATTAGAGGTGACCTGTGACTGGGACGAAAGTCCACCCTCCTTGTTCTGTTGTACTTTGAGTTGTTTTACAGGCAACCAAGAACCCCCTTGGAGGGAAGAGAACTAAACCCAGCAGGGTGGAAAATTGCCTGGTCTGCAGCCCCAAACCATATTCTAACTGCCCAGCACTGCTGAGGGCTTGGCCGCACATCCAGCTTCATCTCGGCAGGTGTGTCAAGGGCTGGGAACATGATGCGGATTTGATAAGCCTGTTTCAGACAGTAGCAAACCCCTGGGCTGTTCTGGCTGGTGGCTGCATTTGTTCACTGCCCTCTAGAATAGGTCCAGGGCTGGGGTTGCACTCAGAGCCCTAGGGCAGGGTCTGGATGGCTCCATGGTGCAACAGAGCCAAGGGGAAGAAGAGAGAACAGGACAGCAGAGTACTGGTGAACCAGGAGTTCTCCCCAAGACCGAGATGCAGGCCCCACAACAGGGACCTACAGAATCACAGACACCGCCAAGGAAGTGGGGGTAGGATCCAGCACCTGATGGAAAGCGAACACCTGGGGTGGAGCCTGGCCAGGGGCTCTGCAGCTGCTCTGTGCCCCTGAGAAATGTCATAGTTCTGCCCTGGAGTCACTGGATCCTCACTGAGCTGGGACAGGGCAGATGGGACAGATGCTGGAGATGCTGCAGGGGAGAAGAAGACAGGCTGCTCCCCATCTTGAAATGTCCATCTAGCCATCATCTCTAGCTGTGGATGTCTTCTGGAGCTCAGCCCCAGCCAGGGCTCCTGGATTCTGCCTCTGAGGATGTTTCTCTCCTGCCCCAATGAAACCCCCTGGAAAAGAGAAGGGAAGACCCAGAGTTCCAGCCCAGAGGCCATCAGAGCTGCCAGATCAAGGACACAGATCTACCTGCATTCCAGCTTCCAAAGCTGGATGGGCCAAGACATCAGTGAAAGGGCTGAATATGGGGGAAACGTGATTCCTGCAGAGGGAGACAACTCACCCAGTCTGGGTCACTTGGGCCCTCTCCCTCCCAGAACTCAAGAACCAATGAAAGCCCCAGGCTGCTCAAAAAAATGGGATTTGCCAGAAATGTAAATAAAACTTCTTACTGAGGATGGGGGACCCCAACAAATAACTGAGCACTATTGAGAAAATAATTCAATGAGTAAAAGACTCCACTGACACCTGAACTTAAACTTAAGACACCCCACCTTCGCCATCTTGCAGAAACAGAAAGAATATGTTTCCTGTGGTGACAATCTAAGGAATAATCCCAGTGTGCAACAGTGTGAACGGAGCCCCTGCCTGAAAACAGGGATCAGCAAATCCAGCTAAACCTTTTGGCTCAGTAAAAGCCTCCTCATGACAGAGAGCCAGGAAGGGATGGGAGGGTCAGAGATTAATACAATACAGTAATACTAATAAAGTCACTCTCCCGGTGCCTGTGTTGTCCTGAGCCACTGAGCACACATGTAAATAGTGGTGCCATTTGACTCCCTTGGGAGTTGGGCGACTGTTGTTATCCCAGTTGTAGAGACAAGAGGAACAGACACAGGAAGAAGTGGGGAAGTGGCTGGCACTAGTCTATGTGGCGTTTCAGGTGAAATATCAGGGTGATCTTGGCCTTGTACCTTTTCTCACACACAGAACATTCATGGGGCACTTGCCTGTGTGCATTCGCTGATGTCTAATGAGGTTAGATTTACGACTGAAGTCAGGGCAGTTATAGGGTCTTTCTCCCGTGTGGATTCTCCAGTGGACAATTAGGCTGGGGCTCTGGCTGTAGCTCTTCCCACAGTCGGGGCAACTATAGGCTCTCTCTCCCGTGTGGACTCTATGATGTACAATAAGGTCAGAGGTGCAAGAGAAGCTTTCTCCACAGTCGGGGCATTCACAGAGTCTCTCACCCGTGTGAATCCTCAATGTTTAGTCACATGAAAGCGCTGAGTGAAGGTTTCTCCACAGTCCGGGCATTTATGGCATTTCTCTCCTGTGTGGACTCTCTGATGTGCAAGAAGGCCTGAGCTGTCCCTGAAGCTTTTCCCGCAGTCAGTGTACTTATAGGGTTTCTCTCCTGTGTAGGTTCGCCGATGTCTAACAAGGTTGGAGTGGTCATTGAATTGTTTTCCACACTCAGGGCAGTTATAGGGGGTCTCTCCCGTGTGAGGTCTCTGATGTCTAATAAGGTGGGATTTACAATAGAAGCTTTTTCTGTACTCAGGGCAGTTGTAGGGTCTGTTGCCTGTGTGGACCCTCTGGTGTCTTATAAGGTTTGAACTGCACTTGAAGCTTCTCCCGTGCTCAGCACATTCGAACCACTTCTCCTTAGTGCAGGTTCTCGGCTGGGTCATGGCCTCATTACAATCCTCCAAACCTCCCCTGCTGCAAGTGGATTTACCCAGTGTCTTCCCTTGTGGGTTTCCCTGCTGCTTCTCTGGCCTGCACTGAATTTCTTGGGCTCCTCCCTGCCCAGAAAACTGGGAATCATCCCCTTCACACCTTCCCAGCAATGTCCCCTTTGCTTCCATTCACTCAGGACCTTCCGGACATGGATTCTTTTTGTTGCTTTCATTCAAGATTTCATCACCTGCTGGGACAGAGAGAGAATCTGGACAGGAGTCATTCCCTGTGGTGGGGCAAAAGGGAAGGTGAGAAAAGGGGAATGGGAAAGTGGACAAACAAACCAAAATAATATCTGGGAAGACTGACAAATCAGGAATTGAATCCCCCTGCCGCCCCAATCCTTTTCTGGAAGAAAGAGAGGATATGATACCTGCTGGGTACAATCCTGACCTGGGGACAATGAGTTAGAACTGGAGGAGCTCAAGGGGCCTGCGAGGGAATCCCAGCACTTTAAGTCAATGAGGGATGGTTTCCACATCCGTTTAACCAATCTCTCAACTCTGGTGATGTTTCTCTGGATCTCTCTAGCCTAGGACCCCTGGAGATCAGGGACCCATGGCTCTTCTCCTTGGTTCAGCTGGGAGATCACGCTGGGCTTGGGAATTGAAAAACCTGCTCTGGGAAAAGAAACAAAATGAGATCAGAGTTTTACAGTTGTTCTGAGACAGCTGTTTCCAGATGTGCTGGGTGGGTTGATGCCCTTGTATACACCTAAGGGATGAGAAAGTGTTCCTGGAGACCCTTTGGGGAGGGCAGATGGGGATTCAGGGATCTCCATGCATAGGGGGATTTTATGACTCTGGCACAGTGCCACTGTGCAAACTTTTTACACCTTCCTAACTCTGCTGAGCCTGCAACTATGGGCTGATCCCCCTGAAATCTAAGGGATCAGGGAAGAACCCTGAGCAAAAGCCAACCTGGGCACTTCAAAGATGCGCAGTTTCTAAGACTGAGGGCACAGGAATCCTTACCCAGCGAGGGGTCACATTCCTGTAATTCTCCTGCATGACGTCTCTGTACAGGGCTCTCTGACCCAGGTCCACCAGCGTCCATTCCCCCTTGGTGAAATACACAGCCACCTCCTCGAAGGTCACGGGCATCTGTATCAACAAGAGTCCCCTGCTCAGCCTGCTGCCCCAGCCACAGCCCCCCCCATGCTCAGTCACAGAAAGATCTGGGCACATCCCCCTCAGCCAGAGAGAAGGAACATTCCTGCTGGAGAAGAACCTGGTTGGCTTGGCCATGATGGGCTCTGGCTTAACCTTAACCTTTCCTTCTCTCTGCTAAATTCCAGGCTTCCCTGTGCTGGGAATAAAGCGGACTAATAAACTCTGCTCTGTTTGGAAAAGGCTGCTGGGTGTCATTGCAAATCCTGGGCCCTGCAGAGCAGGCAGGTCTCTGACCAGGAGTCTGGCTCACTTGGATTCACTGGGCAGAGCTCACGGTGTGAAGCACCAGGGCTGGAGCCCAGATGCTCGGTCTTGGAGGCAGTGAGCCCATGTGGCCTTCCCTTGCACAAGAGTGGTCCCCTGAGACTGTTAAAAAGCTGGGGGTGCAGCACCGATCCTGTGGATCTGCGACAGCAGCTAGGATGCATACCAAGGATGGTGGAGGAGGATTTGGGGGTGGAAATGGGAGGTAGGCCAAAGACTGGACAGGGGTTGCACAGGGTGGGGGAGGAGACAAAGGGAGCACAGAGGGATGTGGTTGTTGTGGGATGGGAGCAGATAAGGGTTGGATGCATGGAAGATGGGGAGGCAGATGAAGGAAGGCGCACAGGGATTTGCGTGTTGAGGAGACTGTCAGGAGGTAGCTGGAAGGGTTCCCAGGACATGAGATGGGGATATGGGAGGCAGAACGAAGAGGGCGCAGGGGGATGTATTTGTGTGTGTGGGGGGAGATGGGAAACAGATTGAGGAGGGTGCTGGGGAGGTGGGGTTCAGAGACACACCGGAAGGGGACAGGTCCAGACTGAGCAGGGGGTGGTCAGATATTTTATAGCTTAAAAACTGGTGCTATTCAGGCCCAACTTCTGACATTGAAGCAGGAATTTCATTTACTGGTCTCCCCTGCATGTCCTGCTCCCTCCCCTTCCCACCACACATTCAGGCAAAGCCCCCCTTCACTCGCACAACCCCCTGACAATCCCCTACCTGAGCCAGGTCCACTGCTACCATTCCCCTTGTTACTCTGCAGTCTGTCAAGGTGCGAAGTGCAGGGGAGAGGTTTCCCGGCCTCTGTCCTGCTGGGAAAATTCATTTAAATTGCCCTGTGTTCTGGAATCATCCTTTGAATTTACTCCCGCAATTATTTTCCATGCATTCCTCTCCTCCACTCCCCCTCCCCGCCCTGTCACCAGCTGAATGTGCAGATGGAAGCTGTGTGCACACGAAAGCCTCGCAGGGGATTCCTACGTGGGGAGGGGGGGCAGGGGTGTACATTTTGCCTCTGTTGTCCCTGAATTTTTGAGGGTGTCTGTTTTCTATGGGAAGCCACTATATCAACCCTCCCTCCCCTGCCTCTCTTTACCTCTTCCTCTTTGGGACTCTCCAAGGGCTTCACCCACATTCACCTCTCAGCCCCTGTACGGTGGGTCAGGCTCGGAGCCCTGCCCTAGGGGCGGAGACAGCCGAGCCTTATCACCCTGCGCCCTTAGCCGGAGCTGTCACCCAGAGAGCTCCCAGCCAGGGCCATCTTTAGGATTTATGGGGCCCTACGCAGTATTATTAAACTGGTGCCCCTGTGCCGGATGGCAGCCCAAGCTCACAGCCTGGTGGGGGAGAGGGGGAGGGACTTGACAGCAAAGGATAATGAGATGCCCAGCCTGCCTCATGGTGGTGGAGAGTCACAGTTCCCCGCAGAGACTTCCATGCCCTCTCCCTCATGCAGAATGGACATGAAGAAAGTACCTAATTAAAAGCACTAAAATTTGGGAATAAAAAATGTCAGTCACAGGTTTTTTGATATGCCCTGAAGTTTGTCAGAGATTTATTTTAACTATAGTAATTAAAATGTGTATTTTAGGTAAGGGAGGTCTTTTGAAGGATTTATTTAAAAAACTGTATGTCTGAAGATCCACGCATTTAAGGCTAAAGATGATTGTGCATCTAAAACTCTATGCAAGCATTTTTTAGAAATGTGATTTTACAATCTTCACCAGCTCACTAATGAAATATTTTTAAAGCAAATTTTAAACTAAGGTCCTGTAGACTGACATGTTCTGTGTAAATATTACATTAATGCACAACTGTTTTTGTCAGTAAAGTCAGAAACTGACAGTATAAAAATTTATTTGGGCATAAGCTTTCATGGACATCGGATGAAATGGGTTCTAGTCCACAAAAGCTTATGCCCAAATAATTAGTTAGTCTTTGAGGTGACACAAGGACTCGTCCTTGTTTTTGCTGATACAGACTAACAGGACTACCACTCTGAAACCTGTCAGTATATACCTTTGGGTTGGCAAATGC
Organism: Gopherus evgoodei; assembly: GCF_007399415.2. Classification (NCBI taxonomy): domain Eukaryota; kingdom Metazoa; phylum Chordata; order Testudines; family Testudinidae; genus Gopherus; species Gopherus evgoodei. Next base: position 3,261,360 of record NW_022060005.1, on the reverse strand, counting down.
CTGTTAAATGGCTTTATTACCCCTTGAATGTCTCTTTAACAGTTTCAATGTTGTGCTAATAGGTCTGGCAGGCTGGAGGCTTTTTCACTTTTAACTACTAGATTCCCTCCCAAGGAAGACTCACTAGGCTAGAGCAGCCATCTGTGGGAGCCTGCAGGAAGGGTCAGAACAGGGATAGGAAAACAAGAGGGTGGACACTAAGAGCCAGTGGTGCCCCAAATTTTCAAGTGCCCTACGCAGCTGCCTATTTTGCCTACGCCTAAGGACAGCCCTGCTCCCAGCGCTTTATGCCCGGCCCCAGCCCTTCCCCCGGGTCTCTCCCCCATGCAGGCTCCGGCTCAGGGGCTGGTGTCGGCAGAGCCCGGGGCTGCCCCAGGGGCTGGGTCCAGCCTCCGCAGAAAGTCTCTCCTGGACTGGGGGCAGAGGGGGGTTAGTGCATGTCTCTCCCTGCACAGACCCCGCTGGGGAGCAGCAGCAGCTCAGCCCGGACTCCCGGGTTACCATGGAGGAAGCATTAGCAGCACGAGCTGCAAATCTGCCTAACCCAGGAAGCCCAACCCCTGAGATCCTGAGCAGAGCCAGCGTTAGCAGCCGCCTGTCCCTCAGCCACAAACAGAACCCTGCCCCGCCCGCCAGGAATGACCGATCTGCATTAAAATCCACATTCTGATGAAAGAACTAGAAGGCCAGGAAATCAACAGGGCGCAGGTTCAATGGATTAACTGCTGGAAAGTTGATAGGTAACTGTACCACGGATTCAGCATTAAGTGGTTGTTTCCAGAGGTCCCCGCAGGGACTGGTTCTTGGCCCTTCACTATTTAATGTTTTTATCAATTAGCTGGGAGGAAATATAAAATCATCACTGATAAAGTTTGCAGAGGACACAAGATTGGGGGAGTGGTAAGTAATAGGGCAGGTCACTGATTCAGAGCAATCTGTATCGCTTGGTGAGCTGGGCACAAGGAATATGTGTTACAATACTGCAAAATGTCAATGTAGACATCTAGGAGCACAGAATGTCGGCTGTACTTATTGTCCAGGGAGACAGTGACTGTGGAGAAGATTTGGGCACTGTGGTGGATAATCAGCTGAACATAAGGTGAAAAGCTCTGGCTAAGGGTGCAGGGTGCCTAGTCTCTGCTGTCCCTCCCCCAGGGTAGGGCTCTGCCCTGGGGCTGCGCCTGACCCATTGCACACGGCGATGACGATGAATGGGGCAGAGCTCCCGGTGTGTATTTGTTTCATAAACTTGCTCAGTTGATTGCTGCTGCAGAACGAGTTTCTTCCCACACCAGGGGCTTCTTGCATCCCTCCATTCCCCACCCCCAACTCCTGGGGGGCCCACCCCATTCCCCTCTATGGCAGAGATTCCCTGCTATTCCCCCACCCGCGACGTCATGCCAGAGACTTTGTGTGTCCTAATTCCCCCTCCCCCCATTGGCATGTGAGTGCCCCCCCTTCCAACATACCCTATGCCAAGGGCTCTGTGTGTCCCCATTCCCTGCCCCCCCATGGGTCTGCTTACTCCCTATGCAAGAGTTCTGTGTAGCCCCCATTCCTCCATGCCCATGTGTCCCATTCCTCTCCCATGCCAGGAGTTGTGTGCATCCCCATTTCTCGCTCCCCCCCATGCCAGGGTTCCCCATTCCCTACTCCAGCCTTGGCTCTGCATGTCCCTGGGGATGAACTGAGAATCTGTCTGTTCCTTTATGAACCACTGTGTTTGTGTCAGGCTGCAAACTTGGGCTTCATTCTGCCTTCTCTGTGGCCTGTTTGCCCCCATCCACGCTGGGCTGAAAATCCCAAAGGCAAGTGGCAAAAGAAAACCAGAGAGTGAGGGAGGGTAAGGCTCTTTAATACCCAGAACTGATCTAGAAGAAAATATTACTGCACCCACCTTGTCTCTAATATCCTGAGACTGACACGACTACAACAACACTGCTTGGATCTTAAGTACCCAGTCACTGGAAATCTATTCACCTTGGACAAAAGACTGGTCCTCAAAGGCGATGCGTAGGTGGGACATGTAGGGTCAAGTGCCCCTCTCCCCCCACCTCCCAGATTTCTGCTTGGCCTGCCAAGGAGTAGCAGAGGGGCTCCCTTCTCCTGATGCACCTGTATACCTGATGCCTGTCCCTGGCCTGGGTGGGACCAGCCGTTTCTTACACTGGCGGCTGCTCTGTGCAGTGCATTAGGTGCCTGAAGAGCCTGCCTGGGGAGGTGGCCCACCCCACCGCCTCTGCTCCCTGCCTGGCTGAGTGAGCCAGAAACATGAGGGGGGGGGGGGGCTTTGGCTCGCTCGGCCCCTGTTCCCAACAGCCAGGTGGGGTGCAGGAGGGTGGCCTGCCACCTCCCCAGCCAGGGTCTCTCTCAGACAGTGCAGTGACACAGTGCGGCCAGAGTGAAAAGCAGCTCCTTCCCACTCCTCGCCTGGGCCCAGCTGTCAGGGAGAGCAGCCAAATGTGTGGGGGGAGGCACAGTGGGAGAAGAACAGAGCCCCCCCCCGCCCCTTAGGTAACTCTGGTGGGATAGAGAGAGCATGACAACCCCAGGCGGGGCACAGGGCAGGGGGTCACTGGACAGAAGAGACATATGGGGCGGTCACATGTCCTCCCCTTTAGATTGTGCCCCTGCCCCCACCCCTAGTATCAGGAGGCACGAGTTGTCTATGCTGGTCCCTGCCTACAAGAATTGGTCTAGTGGGTGTGGGGAGGTGTCAACTGAGCAATGAAATCAGCTGGCAGTGATCTGTGCTTGTGTCTGGAAGCGGGCAATGGGATCACGTGACAGAAGGGGCTGAAGGTTTTAAAAGGGCAAAGTTGTGGTAACCATGTTGGTCCCAGGATATCATTTATTGGACTAATAGGAGTTAGTCCAATTAAAGATATTACCTCACCTGCCCTGTCTCTTTAAAAGGGTAGAAGCTGTCTGTTTGGGGGGAATTTTTCTCCAGTCCATGAGGGAGAGACCATTCACCATGCAACAGCCTGCATGAATCAGATTATTAGGGTTGGAAGGGACCTCAGGAGATCATCTAGTCCAACCACCTCCTCAAAGCAGAACCAATCCCCAAATGGCCCCCTAGAGGATTGAACTCACAACCCTGGGTTTAGCAGGCCAATGCTCAAACTACTGATCTCTCTCTCCCCCTTGCCTGTGTCTTTCCTGAGTCCCAGTGGCCTCAGGGACTCTGGATCTCCAAAAGGAATTGGACCCCAGCCCAAAGAATGTCCTGGAGTGAGGAAACTGAGGCAGGGCCTGGCACATAATACATATTGTATTGTATGATCTGTACTTTCCTGTGCTTTACACAATTAAGTATGAACGAGCATAAAGGTGTTAGTCTGTGCAAAGTGGGTGCGTGTGTTGACAGCTTTGCAACTAGGGTGTGCCTGTGAGAGAGTTAAACTGTAAAGCAGAAGCATCACATCTTCTGGGTGGAGTTCTGGGACAGGGTGTGTTGAAGAAAGTGGGGTATCTTGGAGGGTCTGCGGTGGTCCTGGGGCCTAGGGCAGGTGGACTGAGGGTGACAAGATGTCCCAATTTTATAGGGACAGTCCCGATTTTTGGGTCTTTTTCTTATATAGGCTCCTGTTACCCTCCACCTCCTGTCCCAGTTTTTCACACTTGCTGTCTGGTCACCCTGGGTGAATTGAGGAGCCCCATATCCAAGAAGGAATGGCATACTCAGAATCAGTGCCCAAGAAATATGCTAGAGAAGCCAATGGAGGAAGCAAAGTTGCTGTCCACTGAGGTTGTAGACACTCAACACATTCAAGGGATCCAGAGCTTGGATCCCCTTCAAAACAGTCCTCCTAGGTGGCCAGTCGAGAGTGCTCCCTGCTTCCCAGGAAGTGTGACAGCCTCTCATTGCCCCTTATCCTGGCCATTATTTCCTCTTCTTTTTGTCTGGGAGATAAATCATTCAGGGCGTCAACATGTAAAGTTAGTGTGAAATAACACCCTTGCAGGCTTTGCTGGGGAGAGGGTCAGAGGTGAAATAGGGGTATTATTTTGATGCGAGGTGTTAATGGCTACCATTCATCTAAATACAATTGCAAAGATGTGAGAAGCAATGGCTGGGCTGAACAGATGGCAGGGTCTCCATTTCCCCCCTTCTGATTTTCCAATTGCCCCTAAAATCAATAAAGTTCTGACCATTGATACCTAGAACATTCCCTGAAATTTTGGAATTGATCATATGCTGTATTCAAAAGTTATTGTCTGACATCCAAACAGAGAACAGCCATCAAGGTCTGTCAAAAACAGAAGTCCCCCAAAAACTTGGAAGCAAAAGGGGCAAATTATTCAAACACAGCCTTTGAATTAGCACTCAAAATTCAATACTTAATCAGGGCACTTTCATGTGCAAATGATTGTGGTTGTGCACACAGATGCCATTTGCACACTCAGGATGGGAGAGAAATGCACAGAAAATAATTGCGGGTGCAAATTCAAGGGATCATCCTGGTGCGAAAGCTTGACAGAGTTTAGAACGTTGGTGTCAAAGATCCATAGGGTCTGGTCTATGTCCCAGCCTGTTACCAGTCCCTTGGGAGTGACCCTGTTAGTGGGCTGGGCCCCAAGGACCAGCACAGCTCCATGGGGGCAGGGCCATGGCCTCCAAGACTCCCAGACTGGGCCTTCAGGCACCAGCAATCCCTGTCTCTCTCTGGGGCTCCCTGCAGTGAATTCAGCCCAGCCAAACTCCGGGAGTAGGCGTGAACAGTGACCCTTCAGGATGCAATGCTCAGTGAATATTGGCAGCGACACAGGCAGCCTTTGCAAAGCAAGGTATGAATTAATTAATCCCCTGGCTACAGAAACTGGAAGTCCTTAGGTTAGCAGAGACTAGGCAGAGTTTAAGCCATAGCCCATCCCAGCTAAGCCAGTGCCATCAGCCAGCCAAGCTGTGATGGATTCCATCTCCGGCCCCTCCTCATTTCTTTGTCCACCCAGGTGAGAGCTGCTGCTCCAAAAAGCAGCCTTTCCGTCAACCTAGTTACTGCCTCTCGGAAAGGTGGGGTCACTACACCCCGTCTGTTGTTGTACCGAGGGGCTGTACTAGAAACACGGCAGCGGCACAGCTACAGCTCTGCAATTGTGATGCTGTCTTGTTTCTAGTGCAGACAAAAGGTAGCCCGTATTCCAGCCACCTGACACCTTTTCTTCTCCAGCTGAGTTCATACACATCGGCTTCAACCAGTTCTTTGATGATCCAGTCATTCCGCCCAGCCAGCGAGGTCTCTCTCTCTCTCTCACACATTCACACACACACACACCCCTCATGTCTCCTGTGCTGATTTATAGAGGGAAACTGAGGCACGTCTAGGCTTCCTACAAATATTACAGAACATTTCCACTTTGTCACAGTCGGTCAGCAGGAGGAGCACTTTGGAGGGAATCAGGGTGTGGAATGGACTAAGCCCCCTCTGAGACCTCACCCATTGCCCTTCTCACCCCTACAGGCTGCCGAATAATGTCCATATTTCACTCCAGGTCATTCCACCCTCCCAGTGGATGGGGAAGGGAAATGGCTGCAGAGAAGCTGGTGCAGGTAGGAGATTTTCTGTGAGCTGCTTGTGGAATTGGTCTAGGTGTTTGGGAGGAAGAGGGGCAGGAAATGGAGAAAAAGAAGAGACCAGAAATGTAATCCCTGCAGTGGGCTTTCTTTAAAGTGAGGCATGCCCTTGCAGACTTTGGAGATGTACAGCCAGCCCAAAGCACAGAGCAGCTGGGAGTCACTCTGGGTTGGAAGTTGAGAGGTGGGCTTGACTGTCACAAGGTTTAGACAATAATACATTTGTGGGTGATTTTATTTACCTTCTGCGTTTTGGCTCTGTTTCCGGAAAGCCACCCACACAGGGTTTGTGTGTGTGTGAATGTACACCTGCCTTCACAGAGTGTGTGTGTGTGCGTGTGTGTGTGTATGCTGGCTCACATAGAGTATGCGTGCACGTGTGTACACCTGTCCACAAAGAGAGTGTGCTGATTCATTCCCAGGAATTTTGAGATCACAAGGAAATGTTTAAATATCCCAGCTAAATAACTTCTTGTACATCAGAGGATCCATGCAGGAGAAAAACCCTACAACTGCCCCGACTGTGAGAAAAGCTTCAGTCAGAGCTCAGCCCTTATTGTCATCAGACAATCCATATGGGACAGAGAGCCTATAAATGCCCCAACTGCGGGAAAACCTTCACGCTGAGATCAGACCTGTTTTCACATCATACAATCCACACAGGAGAGAGACCCTATAACTGTCTCGAGTGTGGGAAAGATTTTGCTGGTTTCTCAGCCCTTATTTTACATCGGCGAATCCACACGAGGGAGAGACTCTATAAATGCCCTGACTGTGGGAAAGGCTTCAGTCAGAGCTCAGCAGTTTCTACACATTGAAGAACCCATATGGGGAAACCCCCTATAAATGCCCTGACTGTGGGAAAGGCTTCAGTCAGAGCTCAGCAGTTTCTACACATTGAAGAACCCATATGGGGAAACCCCCTATAAATGTCCTGACTGTGGAAAAAGCTTCAGTCAAAAGTTAAGCCTTGTTTCACACCAGAGAGTCCACACAGGGGAGAGACCCTATAAATGCCTTGAGTGTGGGAAAAGCTTCACTCTGAGATCAACCCTTGTTTCACACCAGAGAACTCACATGGGGTAGAGACCTTATAAATGCCAAGTGTGTGGGAAAAGCTACAAGCAAAGATCAAATCTTATTGTACATCAGAGGACCCACACGGGAGAAAGACCATATAAATGCCCCGACTGTGGCAAAAGCTTCAAGCAGAGCGCAGAAGTTATTTCACATCAGAGAATCCACACAGGAGAGACACCCTATAAATGCCTCAACTGCACGAAAAGCTTCAGTAACAGCTCAGGCCTCATTGTACATCAGAGAACCCACAATGGAGAGAGACCCTATAACTGCTCTGAGTGTGGGAAAACCTTCGTTCAGAACTCAAACCTTTCTGTACATCAGAGGATCCACACGGGAAAGAAGCCCTATGACTGCCCTGAATGCAGGAAGAGCTTCAGCCAGAGCTCAGTCCTTAAAAGGCATCAGAAAATCCACACGAGAGGCACCCTATAAATGTCCTGACAGTGGGAAAAGCTACAAGGCGAAGGTCTCTCTGATGTCCCACCAGAAACGGCACACAGGATAGAAGGTGTCGGGAGCTCTCCCTGCAGGGCAACGGGTCCTGAAGCAAAGTGTAAATGTGCTTCCTTTGATGATAGTCTGGGTAGGGACAGCAGGTGGGTGGATGGTTGGGATTTCTATCGGGGGTAGTTGGTGGGGCCCAGAGGAGGAGGAAATGCTGGGCACTGGGGAGATGAGATCAATGGGGAGACGTTTCTGTGGGTTCCACACACACTTTCCAGCATAGGAGAGAGGTAAAAATACTCCATTGTAGTTTGTGTCTGAGTCATCTCTGCAGCTTCTAAGGCCCCTTGTGGGGAGCAGCAAGGGGCCCTGTGGGTCCCTAATATATGAAGTATTTCCATGGATGTTTAGAGAAGAGAAAGGAGCAGTTAGGTGCAACATGAAAGGTGGGTGACGGTGCCTTACTAAGAGGTCAGTCTGTTTTTCATGATTCTGCTCCTCCTGGGATAAGTGCCTCCTGTGTTTTACACAACTGTGAGAGCCAAGGAGAAATCCTGGAGGATGGGTGGGAGTGGGAGTTGGAGGGACCTTATGAATGATATGGATGTTTGGAGAGAGAGCCTCTGCCCAGTATCCCAACTGTTCAAGGAACCAGGGCTTGGGATGCATTGTGCTCCTCCTTGGAGACTAGAGCATAGTTCTGCATAATGAATGTTTTACAAGCAAGGAAATATGTTTGTGTTTGTTAGGAGTTGACAGTATGAGGGGTGGATGTTGTACCATTCATGGGTTGAGCTGTACTTCAATGGGTGTTTGGGGGGCTGTTTTTTTTTCAGGTGTGTGTGGGGGTATCTTAGGGTGGATGTTTAGGAGGGTATGCTGGGGTCAGATGGGTAGCGGACAGATTAATAACTGCATGTGCACCTAAGTTCCCTCTCAGGTGCACGATTGCCCCACAGGGGCCTGGACTGAAGGCACCTCTCCTCCAGCCCCGGGCTGCTGCAGTGAGATAGGGCTGGGGGGAGTTCTCCTTCCCCGATGCAGCCTTGTGGCAGCCTGCACCGCAAACTTCTCATCCCTGGCCCCACCCCAGAGCCCGCACCCCCAGCTGGAGCCCTCACCACCTACACCCCAACCCCCGGCCCCAGCCCTGAGGCCCCTCCCACAGCCTTGCACTCCTCATCCCCAGCCCCACCCCTGAACCCTCACCCCCAGTGGAAGCCCTCACCCCCTCACCCCAACCCTCTGCCCCAGCCCTGAGCCCCCTCTTGCACTCCTCGGTCCCACCCCTGTCACTCATCACCCCCATATTGGTGCACATAACAAAATTCATGAACATGGATGTAAAAATATAGAGGGAAAATTGACGTGCCCCCCTACAGCCGTTCCTTGTGCATGGTTCCTGTCAAAATAGAACACTGTCTTTGCCTTAAGTTCTCTTGTATGACACCCACAGATCAACGCTAAAGTACCCTGCAAAATTATATAGCGTTCTGCAGTAAGAGTCCTACTGCCAGATGCCTTCGAGTGCTTTGCAATCTCTGTGCATTTTGAAAAGTCTCTGAAGTCTGATTTGGCTGTTTATCTCATGAAATCTCAACTTCAGGGAAAGCTGAGTGCATGAATGGCAAGTGGATAAACCAGTAAATATACTCTGACTTTATATGCGGCGCTAGCAGAGGCCTGGACTCATCCATGAATGGACCCCACCTGATCTGGTATTAGGCTTTAGTCAGCTGCTTGCGGTAGGTGCCTCTGACCTGGGACCATTTTGCCCTGCCCTGTCATACTGCTGGTGACCTGGTGAGAGAACAATACACATTTTTATAGCATATGATCCAGCACTTAGACTAGCCACTTTGTTTCAGACCCAAGTCCTCAGTCCTGTTTCTATGACCTCTTTCCAAACTCATGCAAGCCTGTCCAACATTCACTCCCGCCTTTCAGCTGACACTGGTGATGCTGGGGTCTGATTGGCTAAGTCTTTACCCATCCACCCCCTTCTGGAGGCAGATCAGTCTCCTGGGGTTCATCCTCAGGTCATTTCATCAGCTCCCCTTTGCACTGGCTTGACAGTGGGACCAGATCTAGCAGTGTCCTCTCATCTTCCTTTGCTCTAACAGTGTCTTGAAGATGTCTGCATCCTGGTGACTCTTCTCCAGGGGGAAGGGAACCATTAGGGGACGTTTGGAGAGTACGAGATGGGTCACTGCCCATCCCGAAGTGTCTAGCCTGCAGCAGTCTGGGTGTGCTGGATGTGGACCCTAAAATAGTCAGGGGGCGGCAGAGACTCAACCAGTCAAACCCCAACAAAGGGCACCTCAAAATGGAAGTGCCAGTTGCTGCCGTGTTCCTAGACGTGGCAGACCAAGCGAGCCTCTTCCTAGAGGAATTGCTGGGAACAGAGGTAATGCCCATGACTGAGGGAACAGATGAGCAAATTACTCAGGAACTAGAATCAGAACCCCACCCCTAAGGGAAGCACAGTTAACTTCCGCAGTAACACTCAGCCCTATGCATGGGATTTTGCTGAAAAGAGCTGGGCTTTGGGGAGGTGTCTGTAACATACTCTGTCTGCACACCCCGTTTTGAGACCGAGCGCCTATGGATAGACAGTGAACTACCGGTGTGCTTTAATGTGGCCAAACCATGAATCTGATGATAAGCCTACGGCAATGTTAACCCATTGCTATATTGAGACGATCTCAGTTTGTTCACTGGATTGGTTCTTTCTTAATTATTTTAATGAAGTTAGAGTAGGCTCAGTGATACAGTTTTTAGTCTGAAGATCTGCTTGATCATCCTTTGTCATGAAACCCATGAAGAGCACACAGAGCATGGTGGTGCCAGCTCTTCCTGGTGCGGGGACTGATGTGGGCCAGACAGAAAATTGGGGGGCTGCACCCCACCCCTCACCACAAGGCCTCACCCCATTCCATGGCCTCACCCCCTGTTCATCCTCAGGTAAGTGCATGCCCTACCTCCTCCTCGCCCCCTCCCTGTGGCCCCACCCACTGGCCAGGTTGGATTCCGGAAGCCAGAGCCAGGCAGTGAGGGACAGCTGCTGCTCTGGCTGGTGCCCTGGTGCAGGTGGCCATGAAGCTCTCATCTCCTCCTGCTGGTTTCTGGGGTCTGCAGCTGCTCCTAAGCTCCTCACCACCCTTCAACTGCTCACAGCTGGTAACAGCCATGTTGTCCAGGCTGGGGTTTGTATACCCCATGTCATGCACCCCCCCCCAAAATGGTTCCCTGGGAGCCTTCCCTGAGGTCGGAGGGTGTGATGGAGCAGGGAGTATTAACCTGGTAATGTTGCATGGGAGCTTTATTAGCTTACTGTCTTCTGCTAACACGGGGCATGCCTCCGTTTCCCTGGGGTACTACACCAGTAGTAGATGGTGATGGGAAATAAGGGTGTGACTTCACTGAGGGATGACACTTGATGGCCAGCACGTAATTGATGGTGGCTGCCCTTCGTAATCTGAGCCCGGAGGGTGGGTGGGTGTTGGGGCCAGGTGATACCTTCTGCCCTGGAAACTGGACAAAGGCTGGAGGAGGAGCTGGGGATGTGGCTGGGGGAGGCAGTGGGAAGGGGTTTCAGTTTGGAGCTGGCTGGGGAGACAGGGGGAGGCCCAGAACCTGGGTCTGGGCTCCCCTCCCCACCAAGAGGGGCCTGACTGAGGGATCCTGTTTTCTGTACCTATAAGCTCTGTTTTAGACTGTGTTGCTGTCGTCTAATAAATCTTGTTTTACTGGCTGGCTGAGAGTCACGGTTAATTGCAAGAAGTGGGGGGTGCAGGGCCCTGACTCCCCGACACTCCGTGACAGGGTGTTAGCTCTCTAACACTATCAGTCTATCAGCCACTCAGGCCCTCTCCTCTGGGTGAGGCCAGCCCGGTCTTTGCCTTGCAGCTTAACAAGCGGTGCACCCCTGACCCTGAGTCCCTTTGAATCATTCCCTGTGATAGCCAGCCCCTAACACTGGCTACTCGCAGAAATCCCAGATCCTCAGCCCCCAAAGGAGCCGTATACCCTAGTTTAATTTTAAACCACTCAGCTTGTGAATGCTTGTAATGAAAAAAGTAGGTTTATTTTAAAAGAAGGAAGACTTACCTAGAAACAAGAGCGAGCAATAGAAATAAATGGTTACAATACACAACAAAATCATAAACCATGAACCTGGGTCAACATTTATTACTTGTTACCTCTCCTAGCTAATAATGAAGTAGGTTTTCTGCCAAAAGTACAGGCTGTTGCAGAGCTGGCTGGCTTCACAGGTACCCGGAACTAAAACTTTGATAAAAACACCCTCATGCCAAAAGCTGTTTCCTCACTGAATGAATCTGGAGTGCCTTTCCTCACTCTGTTTCATACTGGACCAGTCTTTGTTCAGAGGCAGGGTGATTCCATCTGTTGTGATATTCCTTTTTTACAGGGCCACGCAGAGGATTCAGGGGTCCTGGGGCAAAGCAATTTTGGGGGCCCCTCCATAAAAAAAACTGCAGTACTATACAATACTATATTCTTGTGGAGGCCCCTCTGGGGCCCGGCACAAATTGCCCCACTTGCTCCCTCCAGCCCCGGGCAGCCCTGGGAAAAATAAACTTTCTGCATCTCGGCACAAACCCAGTTTTGAGAAAACTTCTTTACAAGGTATCACTAGTTCTCAGAATCAGCTAGTGCTAAAAGGCACTAAAGCTCATTAAAAGGGCTGGACAAATATTTTCCATCAAAACTTTTTCTGGATCGAAAACTAGGGGTTTTTAAAAAGCAGAAAAAAATCACGGACAATGTCTGCTTTCCTTCAAAATTTGTTGTGTTTTTTTTTAATTGAAATGCTGAAATTAGTCTGCCAAAACCTGAACATGGTTTGGGGTTTCAGAAGTGTGCGGCCAAATATTTGCTGCTTGTTCTGTTTGTTTAAAGAAACAATAAAAAAATTCTGCTTAAAAAAAATCAAAAACTTTTGAACCATCTCAGCTTGTGACCAAACGCCTGAGCCCATCCAGTCAGAGACTTTTCCACGTTTCTCATACTCTGCTGGCTTCCTTGACTCATATCTATCTCCATAACTTTGGGTTCAATTAGGTTAGAACATAAGAACAGCCATACTGGGTCAAACCAAAGGTCCATCCAGCCCAGTATCCTGTCTACCGACAATGGCCAATGTCAAGTGCCCTAGAGGGAGTAAACCTAACAGGTAAAGATCAAGTAATCTCTCTCCTGCCATCCATCTCCACCCTCTGACAGAGGCTAGGGACACCATTCCTTACCCATCCTGGCTAATAGCCATTAATGGACTTAACCTCCATGAATGTATCTGTTTCCTAGAGACTGGCTCCATGGGGTCCCTCACAAACTGGAGACGGTTACTGTGGGTTTGCTTTTAGTGCTTATGTACATACTCCATGAACTGAGCATTTGAGCTTGTTCCAGAATCTGGGCTGAGCCTATGTTGTGAAAACTGAAATGCTCAAAATAGCACATGCATGTGAATGGACACAGGGTGCTAAAATTAAATTAACCCAGGCGTTCTCAAACTGGGGGTCAGGACCCCTCACGGGGTCACGAGGTCATTACTGGGGGTTGTGAGCTGTCAGCCTCCACCTCAAACCCCTTTGCCTTCAGCATTTATAATAGTGTTAAATATATTAAAAGGTGTTTTTAATTTATGAGGGGGGGGGTCACACTCAGAGGTTTGCTATGTAAAAGGGGTCACCAGGACAAAAGTTTGAGAACCACTGAATTAACCCCTCTGGAGCCTCAGGGAATGCAGGGGGGGGGTTCTCTCTTGGTAGGGTTGGGAAGGAGGTAGGTGATGTAGGATATTGCTCTTCTCATGTGATCCCTCCCCCAGTTGCTAATTTTAAATGAAGTTACCCTCCCTTGACATGAATCTTCCTATGGCACTTTAATTAAATATAGACTATAATTTGGCATTTGAGACGTGAAAGGGATGGTAGCCCTAATGGAAAAGCTAACAGCTTGGCTCTTCTGCAAGCCTCAAACTGATGAATGAGCTTTAGGGAGGGAAGGCTGTGCCTCCCAAACAGCCTGGCCCTGCCTCCTATCTGACCCCCTCCCACTTCCTGTCCCCTGACTACCCCCCCCTCAGAATCTCCGACCCATCCTGCTCCTTGTCCCCAAGACCCCACCCAACCACCATCCCGGGATCCAACCCCTGCTCCCTGACTGCCTCGACTCCTATCCACCCCACCGCTGAGTCCTGACAGACCCCCGGAACACCCACAATCCAACCCCCCCCATTCCCTGTCCCCTGACCACCCCAACCTCTGCCTCCTCCCTGCATCCTGACTGTCCCTGGGACTTCCTGCCCCTTAGCCAACACCCCCCCCGGCCCTGGCCCCTTACTCCCGGCTCCCCCCTCACCTGGAGCATCCCTGGACAGCTGCGTGGCTCCGGCGGGGCCCCTGAGCTCCTCCCCACTCAGAGCCGGGTGGTAAGGGGGCGTGGCTGTGAGTTCCATGCCGAGCGGAGGGAGCTGAGCTCAGCCTGGAGCTCGCAGCCCCGACCCCTCACCACGCAGCTCTGAGCGGGGAGGGCTCAGGCCTCACCGGAGCCACGCTGCAGCTGTCCAGGGACGCTCCTGGTTGCGCTGAGGCTCCAGGAGAGGGGCGGAGACGGGGTCAGATCGGGTCGGGCTGGGGCTAGGGCTGGGGAGGGAGCCTCAGCCATTCTTGTGGGGGCCCCTGCGGAGCCCGGGGCAAATTGTCCCACTTGCCCCCCGTACCCCCAGGTGGCCCTGCTTTTTTTTATCTCCAAGTGTTTTAGGCAGTTTATAGTTGTCTCTGATGGCTTTCCATGGAATGTCTTGGGATGGAACAAGGATTACATCACTGACTAACTAGGGTGAAGTGTCAACACCCCTCTGCTTGAATTGCCCATCACCAAGACGTATTATTCCATGGTGACTAACTTTTATTCCAAGTCCATGAAGCATACTTTCAATCTCAATATATTACTCCTTAAATATTACCCGTACATACATCTCACAATGATTATGAATCTTCAAAAGTTATGCGCATTCTGTAGATACCTTACATGCTACTCTTATGGATCAACATTCTGCAAGATGAGTTTGTCAGGTCTGAGGTCAAAATTTTGGCAAAGGACAGGAGATCCTTTGCCAAGGAGCTTCTGTGCCACAAAGTCTTTTCTTTTCTGTTACTGAATATGCCCACTCTCAAGGGAACAGTTCGTTGCTCAGACAGAGTACAGTATCTTCCACTCCATTAACTACCTGGGATTATGTCAGTCTGCAAAATGAACTATTTTGAGAAGCTGGGACTGGTTTTTCAACTTCTCAAAAGCCCTTTTGCAGGCCAGTGAATCTTCCTGGGCGCTACTGGCCTTAATTAGGTTAATGAGCGGAACTGCTACCATAGAAAACCCTGGTACAAATCAGCAGTAGTAAAGTGCATGTCCCCAAAACTTTCAGACCTGTTTCTTTGTGGCTGGGATAGGGCATGCTTTGAGAGCCTGGATTTTGTCCACTAGGAGGCAGCCTTGGACAGGTGTAGGCCTGTTCAGTATTGCCTGAATCTTTGGTTCCCTTTGCTCAGTCTCTTTCCCAAGAAGGCTAGTTCCATGGTTTGAAATTAACATCATTTCAGTGTAAGTCTTAGCTCTTACAATTTCCAGTACTCTCCTCCGTGGGTCCTGATGTTCAAAGGCAGTGCTGCCCCAAATCAGTATATCATCAATGTACACTCTGACATCCGCCAGAGCTTCCAGCATTTGGCTTCCTGGACAGTGAAAGACTGAACCTCTACAGAAAGGCAGCTTAGTCTTCAGAAGCAGTATCTGCTAATCCGTGGCTAATCGGTGTGTTGAAAGTGTAGAACTTGGAGCACTCTCGAAGACAGAGGTCCCCAAAGTGTGGGGGCATGGCCCCCTAGGGAGGCATGCAGGAGCATCCAGGGGAGCACAGTGGGGCCTGGGCCCTCCCCCATGGAAGTGTGGGGAGGGAGTTACACCCAGCCCTTCCCTGCTCCCAGCTGTGTCCTTGGCTCCTGGCCCTATCACCAGCCTTGGTGCGGCTCCACTCTGGGCCCTGTGCCAGCCCCCAGCCTCGGCGACTGGCCGTGGCTCAGTTCTTGATCAGTGGCCGTGGCTAGGTCTGAGGCTGGGAGTGGAACCACACCTGGCTATAGATCTGGCTGCTGACCCCCAACACAGTCTGACTACGACTCTGGTCCTGGCCCCAGACCCACTTCCAGACTCAGCTCAGGGGTAAGGGAGTGGCACGACCTTCAAAAGTTTGAGGACCATTGGTCTAAGACAGGGGTCTCACACATGTGGCCTCCAGGGCTCCTGTGTCCCCCCCGTGCCCCTCTGCCTACCCATGGCATTGCCCCATGGCGTTGCGAGCCCTGCGCCGCTGTATGAAGCAGCTAGCAGCACAACCCTTCAGTTGGGGGGGGGGAAGGAGGCAGAGGGCTCCTGCATTGCCTCCTTCCAGGCACCCCCCCACCTAGCAGAGCAGCAAGAGCAGCGCACACACAGAACCCTGAGCCCTCCCTCTCCCCCAGGGGCTGCAGGGACAGGGTTCCAGCTGCTTTCTGGTATGGAGCAGTGCGGGGGCCAGGGCAGGCAGGCAGGGAGGGAGCCTGCCCTGGCCCCGGTGCGCGCCGCTGCTGCCCCAGAGCTGCTCTAGGTAAGCGGCGCTGGGCTGGAGCCTGCACGCTGCACCCCAACTCCCTGCCCTCAGCCTCCTAGCATATACCTCCTGCACCCCAACCCCCTGTCCTGAGTCCCACGCCCCAACCCCCTGCCACATCCCACACACCTCCTGCACCCCAACTCTCTGCCCTGATCTCCCTGCCACATCCCATCTCCCTGTCCTGAGCCCCCTGTCACATCCCACACCCCAACTCCCTGCCCTGAGCCCCCTGCCGCATCCCACGCCCAAACCCCCTGCCACATCCCACACACCTCCTGCACCCCAACCCCCTGCCCTGAGCTCCCTACCACATCCCACACCCCAACTCCCTGCCCTGAGCCCCCTGTCACATCCCACACCCCAACCCCCTGTCCTGAGCTCCCTGCCACATCCCACATCCCAACCCTGTCCTGAGCCCCCTGCCACATCACACACAGCCCTGCACCCTAACCCCCTTCCCTGAGCCCCCACATCCTACACCCCAACTCCCTGCCCTGAGCCCCCTGCCACATCCTACACCCCAACCCCCTGCCCTGAGCCCCACCACACCCCTCACCCTCTTGCATCCTACCCACCAATGCCCTGCCCTGAGTCCCCTGCCGCACCCTGTACACCACCTGCACCTCAACTCCCTGCCCTGAGCCCCCACCACACCCTGCACCCTTTCTGCACACCCTGGAGGCAGCGTTGAGGTGGGGACTTCAAGGAAGGGATTGGATTGGGGTAGGGAAGAGGTGGGGCAGAGGTGGGGCTTAATGGAAGAGGTGGAGTGGGGATGGGGCCAGAGGCAGCAATGGGGAGTGTCACTGATGTGGCCCTTGGTTCAGTGCACTAGTCCTCATGTGGTCTTTGTGGTCATTTGAGTTTGAGACTCCTGGTCTAAGAGGATCTGCCACTACTTTGCCAATGCATCTAATTTGGTGAGGAGTTTGGCTCCTGCCCTCTGAGATAGGAGTTCACTCCTTGTGGCCAAGTGCACTTTTTCTGTTTTGTTCAGCACCATACACAGCCACAATCTCCATCCTTTTTTTCTCTAGTTTCTAAGGAGGGAACCCAATCTGCCGGCTCTTCTCTTCTCCAAATCATACCATTTATTGTCATGTTTCACAGCTCTTCTTCTACCCTCTTTCCTAAGAGGTGTGAAACGTCACATAGTATGTACCATAGGTTCTGCATCTTCTTCTAACCGCCTAATGGCTGTTACTGGGAGGCACCTGTTTCTTGGGAACACCTCTTCATTGCTGCTCTTAATACTTTCGTATCTGGTTCTGCCTATCTTCCTGTCTCTCTGAGGTTTATGCGTCCTCTTCATGAGACCAAACTCCTGATGCATGTGCAGACCCAAGGCTGGACTGGCCTCTGTACCACCACAAACTCCTGCTTTATCGTTTTCCATTTGTACTGAAGTGTCAGCGGTCACTCTCACAACACTGGCATTGTTCCTCCATCATAGTTTTCACAGACGCTTATGACTCTTCCACTTTTCCTTGCTCCTTACATCTCTATTTCAGTTTGTGTTATTACATTATTTGCGACCGAGTGTCTATCTTGCGTCTTGCCAATCTTTCGAGTTTTCACCCTCCTCTATTTGCTTTAGAACAGCAGTTCCTCTTCACCTGAGGAATCCCTTTCTGCACTTAATACATGAACGTTCCTGCTTTCTCTGCACATTTTAGTATAATTGTTGGGTTTATTACAGTTTCTACAAATCTGCCCAAATGCTGCTATTTTCTATGATCAGACTGGTTGCCACATCACTGACATTGTTTCCTGCTTTCCATTTTTCTGTTGTTGTTTCCCTGGCCAGTTTAATTTCTGGGAACTTTTCTCTTGTTGGTTTAGCTATAGTAACCAAAGCAATATGCTCTGTGCTTCTCTCTAGCTCTTTTGTTTGCCTTGGTTTGTTCTGCTGCCTGGCCTGTACATAGGGCCCTTTGTTTTCAGTTTTTATTTAATTTAATTTTTCCCAAGATTTTAGCAGTGTTTATTACCACAACAAAAACAGGTGAAAATCAGTGCAAAAAACTATTATTAATTTTTCTAGGTAAATATCGGGGTTTATTTTGGTGGACGGAAAGACTGGGGAGAAAAGCATTCAGTAGGTTAATGCTTTGAATTCCATTAATCAGTGTGGTTTGCTGCAGCACTAAAACAGAACTCAAAACACAAGGCCACCTCTGTATTTAAGAAAAGCATATCTCTAATCCCCAAAGAAGGCTTTTCATTTGAATAAACAGTTTATTGTTGTAGACTTAGAACTATTGGCCTATAACTATTTACATTTAATAACTGGGCCACACCATTTGCACTGCATATACTCAACTTCATCCCTTTCTCCTAGTTTTGTTTTTTTAAAACTTTTGAATATTTCCTTGTGTTCTGTAACGTATTCTGACACAGATTTTCATTTTCTTCCCATTTTAGCATGTCAGATCTTTAACCCGTTGTCTGCTAACAGCTTGAAACGTGTACAGGGTGGGCATGAGATTCATCAGTACATTCAGATGCGCACGCACTTTGGCACTTGCGTGCCCGCCCGTTTATTGTGTGTATCTTCTAGATTAATACATAGCCTGACTTCAACAGGCAGCTTTGCATATACACACAGACTAATGTATGATCATAATACATAGATCTCATGCCATGTATGGTATTCCCCTAATAAAACATGTTATTTTTTATATCTTTGAAAGATACAAAAGTAGGGTGAAAATCAGAAAAAACAGAATAATACTTTTTGAAAACCTGGGAAATTTTCAGTAAAAATCATTTTAAACTGAAAACAAAGTGGCTTACTAAACATATTTCCCTTTCTAGTGACAGATCCATCTCCCTTCATAACCATTCATAGCCTTTTTTATTGTTACACCCCAGGATAATTTGGTCTTTAATGAGAGAATCTTTTATGATTCCATAGTCACAGGACTGATTTTTTAGCTTTAAATCTTTGACAGAACTCGATTGTTTCCCCTTCATTCTGTGTTCTTGTCCTGACTCATCTCTCTCTCATAAGTAACATTTTTTTCTAAGAACACAATGAGCCTCAGACATTTTTGATATTTCTGCAAAACTTTCCTCTCTTTCTCTACCACCATCTGGGACTTCTGTGCCTGTTGCTGTAAGGATCAAAGCAATCTTTGGCTTCGCCTCCACTTTATTTGTCCCTGTCCCTGTGGCTGACTTTTATAAGCAGCTCAGATTGCTGTCTGAATCCTTTACAGGCATATCCTCTGATTCTCAGAGTGGGTGGAGAATTACTTGTAGCTGTAAAGGCTCTGGAGCGGCCACTGTAATGTGACCTCTCTCACTGTTCCTGCTTCTCCCCCTCCAATGCCTCCAGCACACCACAGAACAGCTGATCACAGGAGACGTTGGGAAGAGGGGGAGAAACTGATCGGGGGGTGACAGGCAGGTGGGAGGCACTGTGGGGGAAGAAGAGGCACTGACCCATAGTGGGTACTTAGCACCCACTGGCAGCCCTATTTTTTTTCTGTGGGTGCTCCAGCCCTGGAGGATCTATGGCGTTGGTGTCCATGCTCCACCCCCCTTGCTCCTCTCCCAAGACTATTCTTAAACGAAGCACATTTACACTTTGCTTCAGGAGGGCACAGAGCCATTGCCCAGCTGTGAGTGCTTCCTTTGCTTCCTATCCTGTGTGGAGTTTCTGGTGGGAAATGAGGGAGTCCTTCACCTTGTAGCTTTTCCCACAGACAGAACATCGATAGGGTGCCTCTCCTGTGTGGACTCTCTGATGTACGATAAGGGCTGAGCTCTGAGTGAAGCTTTTCCCGCACTCAAGGCAGTCATAGGGTTTCTGCCCCGTGTGGGTTCTCCGATGCCTAATAAGTCCCGAGCTCTGACTGAAGCCTTTCCCACAATCGATGCACTTGTAGGGTTTCTCTCCTGTGTGGGTTCTCCGATGTCTAATCAGGCCCGAGCTCTGACTGAAGTTTTTCCCACACTCCGTGCATTTGAAGGGCCTCTCTCCGACATGGATTCTCTGGTGTGAAATGAGCTCCGAGCTCTGCTTGAAGCTTTTCCCGCAGTCAGCGCATTTATAGGCTCTCTCTCCAGTGTGGTTTCTCTGGTGTACGATGAGGCTGAATCTTTGCTTGAAGCTTTTCCCGCAGTCGGTGCATTTATAGGGTGTCTCTCCCGTGTGGATCCTCTGGTGTGAAACCAGGTTGGTGCTCTGGGTAAAGCCTTTCCCGCAGTCATTGCATTTATAAGGGGTCTCTCCAGTGTGACTTCGGTGATGTACGATGAGGCTGAATCTTTGCTTAAAGCTTTTCCCACAGTCGGGGCATTTGTAAGGGGTCTCTCCAGTGTGGATTCGCTGATGTTTACTGAGGTCTGATCTTTGCCTGAAGCTTTTCCCACACTCAAGGCATTTATAGGGTCTCTGCCCTGTGTGGATTCTCTCATGTATAATAAGATTTGATGTCTGAGTGAAGCTTTTCCCACATTCGGGGCAGTTATACGATTTCTTTTTAGTGTAGATCTTCGGCTGGATCATGCTCTCTTCAGGATCCTCCAAACCTTCTCCTGGATGAGTGGATTCAGTCCATCTCTTCCTTGACTGGTTTCCCTTCTGCCTTTCTGACTTGAACCGACTCCCACAGGCTTCACCATGCTTGGGTCTCTGGGAAACATTTCCTTTGGATCTTCCCAATACTGTCCCATGTGGTTCCACTTCCTCAGGACCTTCCCGCTCAAGATTCTCCTCCTTAATCTTACTCATCATCCCATCACCTGCTGGGCAAAAGAGAGAATCCAGACAGGAGTCATTCCCTGTGCCAGGGAGAAAAGGAACCTCAGAAAGGGGAATGGAAACATAAAAACATAAGAACGGCCATACTGGATCAGACCAAAGGATCATCTAACCCAGTATCCTGTCTACCGACAGTGGCCAATGCCAGGTGCCCCAGAGGGAATGAACAGAACAGATAATCATCAAGTGATCCATCCCCTGTCACCCATTCCCAGCTTCTGGCAAACTGAAGCTAGGGATACCATCTCTGCCCATCCTGGTTAATAGCCATTGATGGACCTATCCACTATGAATTTATCTAGCTCTTTTTTGAACCCTGTTATAGTCTTGGCCTTCAAAACATCCCCTAGCAAAGAGTTCCAAAGGTTGACTGTGCGTTGTGTGAA
Organism: Gopherus evgoodei; assembly: GCF_007399415.2. Taxonomy (NCBI): domain Eukaryota; kingdom Metazoa; phylum Chordata; order Testudines; family Testudinidae; genus Gopherus; species Gopherus evgoodei. Next base: position 3,240,415 of record NW_022060005.1, on the reverse strand, counting down.
GAAATACTTCCTTTTGTTTGTTTTAAACCTGCTGCCTATTAATTTCATTTGGTGACCCTAGCTCTTGTGTTATGAGAAGCAATAAATAACACTTCCTTATTTAATTTCTCTGCACCAATCATGATTTTGTAGACCTCAATCATATCCCACCTTAGTCGTCTTTTTTTCAAGCCGAAAAGTTCCATTCTATTAATCTCTCCTCATGTGACAGCCATTCCATACCCTTAATCATTTTTGTTGCCCTTTTCTGAACCTTTTCCATTTCCAATATATCTTTTTTGAGATGCAGCAACCACATCTGCACACAGTATTCAAGATGTGGGCGTACCATGGATTTATACAGAGGCAATATGATCTTTTCTGTCTTATTATCTATCCCTTTCCTAACGATTCCCAACATTCTGTTCGCTTTTCTGACTCCTGCTGCACTTTGAGTGGATGATTTCAGAGAACAACCCACAATGACTCCAAGATCTTTCTCTTGAGTGGTAACAGCTCATTTTGACCCCATCATTTTATACGTATTAGGAAAGGAAGGAAATAAATCAAAATAATTGCTAAGGAGATCAAGCAATCAGGAGCTGAATTCCTCTCCCACCAAACAAACAAACCCAAGAACCTCTCCCCAGAGGTAAGGAGAGACTAATCCAATGTCATTTCCCGAGTTAAAACTCTGAGGGAAGGGAGCTACTGTGAGGTGTGAGCAAGGACGAGGAGGGGAATATTCAGCTCTGAGCAAATGGAACCACGTGGAATAGTATCGGGAAGAACCAAAGGGAAAATTTCCCATAGTCCCAAATGGGGAAAAGCCTGTGAAAGTGAATGCAGGTCAGAAAGGCAGCAGAGGAATCAGCCAAGGAGACAGGGAGGTTTGGAGGACTTTAATGCAATCATGATCCAGCCATAAATCTTCACTAAAGAGAAACGATATGAACGTTCTGAGTGCGGGAAAATCTTCAGTTGGAGCTCAAGCTTTACTAGCCACCAGATGGCCCATTAGATATTGCACTTGCAATAGAGGATTTTTTGGGACAATGATGATCCGAGTGGGCATTTCCATAGAGACCGCAGGCCTGATGCTTGCCCATGTGAGAGGACTGGGCCATATTGACTGTATCTGGAAGGCAAAGGCCACTGAATGAGTTATGAAGGTGGACCATGGGATGGTGTAAGTGGGAATCACCCTCCACTATGAAGGTCAAGACCCTGGAGAAGAAACGTGTGCTCTCTTGGGTCACCAACAACATCTATGAAAAGAACCCCTCTTAGTTCCCGTTGAGTATGAAGAAGTGAAGACTCCATTCATTGGTTATACCTCCCTGACCAATATGCTACTGTCTGAGAGAACTCTGTGGGCATCAAGAACCCTGACCAAGCTACTCCATCGCCTGGTTCCAGTAACTGCAGTCATGCGAGCCAAAAATCCCAAAGAACCACGTAGCAGAAGAACTGTGAACTCTTTTCTTGTTATCATAAGGGAGAAATACTTGTTAGGGTGTTTACTGAGGGAGTTTTTATGTTTCTGGGAAATGGCATCATTAATAGTTCCCTAAACTCCAAGTCTGTCATCTACATCATTGAGTGCCACACATGAGAAAGACATGCTACTGGGCACTGCTATTGTTAGCTGTAAGGCTGGCTTGATAATCTCCTCTGTTGTGATATCACTTGTAAAATGCACACACTTTGTATGTGTGTGTGAGTAGGGCTAAGAAGAGTAGAACAACACCTACCATGGTGAGATTTAAGAAATAAGTAGTAGCAGTGAAGTTGTGGATAAAGAAACCAATTTGGTCTCTGTACTTCCTTAAGACTAGCCAAGCTCAATTTACCACTCCTTGGTGGACTCTCTCTTGGTCAAGGTCTAAAGTGAAGAAAAAAAAAACAACAACCTCTTGTCCTACATTTACTAAACTGAGGGTGTCTATACACTTAAAATGGTGCCACTATGGCGCTTCAGTGTAGACGCAACCTATGCCGATGGGAGGGGTTCTCCCATCGGCATAGGTAACCCACCTCCCCAAGAGGTGGTAGCAAGGTTGACAGAAGAATTATTTCGTCAACCTAGCTCTCTTTACACTAGGATTTAGGTTTTCCTTTTGTCAGCCTCAGGATTTGATTAGCTGCTGCATTAACCTGACATTATAAATGGATAATCCCAGCTAATGTCTTTGTTAACCCATTGATATACTGAGTAAGGCCAGGTCTACACTAGAAACCTAGGGAGGTGGTGGAATCTCCATCCTTAGAGGCCTTTAAGGCCTGCCTTGACAGAGCCCTGGCTGGGATGATTTAGTTGGGGTTGGTCCTGCTTTGAGCAGGGGGTTGAACTAGATGACCTCCTGAGGTCTCTTCCAACCCTAATCTTCTATGATTCTTACATTGGTTTAACTATGGCGCTCAGGGTTGTGAAAAATCCACCCCTCTTTGTGACCTCACCCCTAGTGCAGACAAGACAGGAGAATTCCCGTCGACATAGCTACCACTTCTTGGGGTAGCTATAAAGTGATACAGTGGCTCAGCTGCCCTGGTGAAGTGGTTTAACCATAGACCGGCCTTAAGTCTCAATAATGACCTTAATTTGATCATTGCATTGTTTAATTTTAAATCAGTTGAGTGAAGTTATGGTAGTTTTAGCCTCAGGGTTTAATTTATTATTTCCTTGCTTATCTTTTCTAATGAAACTCACAAAAAGTATGCAGCACGGGTTTATTCTTTCCAGTTGCAACATGGGTACAGAATCACAATGAATAAATTAGCTGAGCTACCCAAGACCCCCTGACAAAAAGGGCTGAGAAGTGAGCTATACTTTATAAGGTGTGGTGGTCAATAAGGAAGGCAACTTATCCAGTTAGGGGCACTTTACATCCAACCCAAGTGCTTAAGAACTGAGGAAATTCCTGGGATATCAGAGAAGACAAGAGATATAAAACAAATGTTTTATTTGGAGTTTGTCTGGAAAGAAGAAACCTATTGAGGTAAAAACTTCAGCGAAAGATAAAGACTCCCTTGACACCTGAAATTCCAGAAACATGAGACCGCATCGTGCCCCAGTCATCAAGAAACAAGGAGAAAATCCCTCCAACTGCAGTTATTACAGGAATAATCACAGGGCATCTCTACACTACAAAATTAAGTCGACCTAACTTATGTCAGCATACGGTTGTTCAGTAATTAGATTGTTTGAAAGTGACACTTTGCTCATAGCTCCTCCCAATACCCTCCCATGTGGTTCCACTTGCTCAGGACCTCTCTGCTAAAGATTCTCGTCCTTGTCCTCAATCACCGTCCCAACAGCTTCTGGGACAGTCAGGGGATCCAGACATTCTCTGTGCTGGGGGAAAGGGAACCTCAGAAAGGAGAATGGGGAAGGGAGGGAAATAAACTGAATTAACTGCTGGGGAGATTAAGAATCAGGAGCTGAATCCTGCCCCCCAAATCGTTCTTCAGAAGACGGAGAGGAGGGAAGCAATTTTGCCTCCACATATCATCCGAACACTCAGAGGGAAGAGAGCTACTGCCAGGTGCCACTCAGGATGGGTGGGAAGCCAAGCATGAGGTCTGCCAAGAGGATACAACATTCTGACCTGAGTGAGATGAGGCAGAGGAACAAATGGGGCCTTTATGGGAATCCCGGCTGTTTACATCAACGATGGATGGTTTCTGTATCACTTTAACCAATTCCTCACCTGTGAGGGTGTTCCTCAGGGTCACACTTTCCTCAGAGTTCTGAGAGTCTGGGACCCACAGCTCTTTTCTCCATTTCCTCCAGGAGATCATGTCAGGCTTGGGAATTGGAAAACCTGCTTCCAGGAAAGAAAACAGGCAAGATCAAGGCTTCACAGTTGTGTAGTACCTTACATTTGTCTTTGTTGAATTTCATTTTGTCTGTAGCCCCGTTCTCCAATTTATCAAGAACCCTCTGAATTTTAGCTCTGTCTTCCAAAGTATTTGCAACCCTCCCTAGCTTTGCATCATCTGCAAATTAGATCCATACGCTCTCTATTTCTACATCCAGGTCATTAATAAATTATGTTAAATAACACTGGACCCAGAACAGATCCCTGTGGAACCCAAATTGAGACCTCTTCCTAATTGGACATCATTCTATTAATAGTTACTCTTTGGTTGCAAGTATTTAACCAATTATGTATCCACTTGATGATAGTTCTGCCAAGCCTGCATTTCTCCAGTTTACCTGTCAGAATGTCTTGTGGGACTGGGTCAAAAGCCTTGCTAAAGTCCAGGTATATTATGTCCACCACATTTCCCCCATCCACCCAACCTTGTCAAAGAAAGAAAGAAAGCTGGTCTGGCAGGATTTGTTCTTGGTAAATCCATGCTGGCTGCTAGTGATCACTCCTTCATTCTCCAGGTATCTGCAAATTGAATGTTTTATACATTGCTCTAGTAGCTGACTGATCTATAGTTCCCCGGCTCCAACTTTTAATGATGGCCACTATGTTAGCGCTTCTCCAGTCTTCCGGGACCTCTCCTGTTATCCATGAGTTTGCAAATATTATTGCCAGTGACTGAAATTTCTGCAGCTAATTCCTTCAGCACCCTGTTGACTTGAACTGATTGAGATTAGTCACAAGATCTATGATGTGTTCTCTATTTATCTTGATCTGCATACTATTGTCTATAGTAACTTCACTAGTCATCTGGTCCTGTTATTTTTTGTGAGAAGACAGAAGCAAAGTAGGCATTGAGCAGTTCTGCCTTCCCATCATCTTCCATTACCAACTCACCTTCTCCATTGAGCAGCGGATCCACATCATCCCTGATCTTTCTTTTTGTCTGACATACACCTCTACCTCGATATAACGCAGTCCTCGGGAGCCAAAAAAATCTTATTGTGTTATATAGAACTTGCTTTGATCCACAGGAGTGCGCAGCCCCGCCCCCCCCCAGAGCACTGCTTTACCACATTATATCTGAATTCATGTTATATCGGGTTGCATTATATCGAGGTAGAGGTGTATTTGTAGAACTCCTTGTTGTCTCCAACATTCCTTGCCAGCTGTAACTCATTCTTTGTCTTGGCTTTCCTGATTTGGCCCTTACACACACACACGCTATTCCCATGTGTATACTTCCTTGGTGACATGCCCCTCCTTCCATTCCCTGCCTGTATCCCTTTTGGCTTTTAGATACTAAAAAGCTTCTTGTGCAGCCCCATTGACCTCCTGTGGCTCTTCTTATATTTCCTTTATATGGGAATAGCTTGATGTTGAGTATCTAGTATTACATCTTTTAGGAACTGCCAGCCCACTTCAACTTCTTTTCTTCCTAATTAGTCTCTCCATGTGATCTTGCCTAATATTTCTCTGAGTTGGCTGAAATCTACCTTTCTGAAGTCCAGTGTCCTTGGTTTGTTGGTCCTCCTTTCCTTAGGATCTTGAATTCTATCAGATCATGATCTCTTCTTCCCAAGTTCCTGACCACCTACAGGTTCGCAACTAATTCATCCCTGTTGGTCAAAACTAGATACAAAACGGATGACCCCCTAGTTGTTTCCTCAACTTTCTGAACCAGAAAACTGTCCCCTACACACGCTAAGAAATTGAAGGACACGCTATGTTTTGCTGTATTAGTCTTCCAAGTAGATATCAGGGAAGTTAAAAGCCCTCATCAGTACTAACTCGCAGGTTAGCTAATCCTGTTACCTGTTTGGAAAATGCCTCATCCATTTCCTCTTCCTGATTTGGTAATCTATAATAGATGCCCCCCCATAACATTGCTATTGTTCTTTTCCCTTTTATCCTCACCCACATACCCCTGGTTGAGAAGCACTGTACTAATTAATTGAGGGCATGTGACACGCCCCCGTCCCCGGAGGTATGCAGAGGTCTTCCAAGGGGTACATCAGCTCATCTAGATACTTATCTAGTTTTACAAAAGGCTACATAAAAAGCACTAGTGAAGTCAGTACAAACAATTTTCATTCAGACAATGACTTGTTTATACTGCTCTATGTACTATACACTGCAATGTAAGTACAATATTTCCAGTGGATTTATTTTATAATTATATGGTAAAAATGAGAAAGGAAGAAATTTTTCAGTATCAGTGGGCTGTGACACTTTTGTATTTTTATGTCTGATTCTGTAAGCACGTCATTTTTAAGTAACGGGGAACTTGGGGTAGGGAAGTCAAATCAGACTCCTGCCAGGGTACAGTAGTCTGGGAAGGTTGAGAGCCAGTACATTAGTATATATCACCTATGCATATAGCTAGCTAAACACTCATACAGTCCCCTGCACTCCCATAGACTGTGTATAGACCCAACAACCCTATACATATACAGCTCCTTGCACTTCTGCAGCACCTTCACAAGCTCGCATCTGGCAATCTGCTACTGAACAGGAAAGGAGACCGCTGGTAGAGGGGGCAATCCCTCAACAGAGCATGTAGCCCCCCATCCTGGAGAAATGATCAATAATGACTCCTGCATATGCACATAGCATAGCCCACACATCGGTAGCACAGACACCATGGCCTATGGAGCCTACTGAGGCACTGGGGACATCTGGTACATTTCTACAGCACATATAGCCACACTCCTCTGCAGCACCCACAGTCACATACACAGGCATCTCCTACTAAGGGCAAGAGGCAAGGGCAAGAGATCTCTCTTCCCATGTGAGTGCATACATAAAAGTGCTCCAGCAAGGCACACCACCCTGTGTCTCTCTGTTCCTATAGCTCCTATACACCTACCCACCTGAGACGCAGAGTGTCTCCTATTTCTATAGCATAGTGGCTCTCAGTGAGAGGTCTGGGACCAGATGAGGGGCCACAAGCAGGTTTCAGGGGCTCTGCCAAGCAGGGCCAGTGTTAAGACTCGCTGGGGCCCAGGAGAGAAAGCCAAAGCCCCACTGCCTGGGTCTGAAGCCCGGGGTCCTGAGCCCTGCCACACGGGGCTGAAGGGGAAAACCTGAGCAATATAGCTTTGCAGGACCCCTTGTGACATGGGGCTCTGGGCAACTGCCCCACTTGCTACCCTCCAACGCCAGCCCTGGCTTTTATATGCAGAAAACCAGTTGTTGTGGCACAGGGGGGCCATGGAGTTTGTACAGCATGTTGGGGGGGGAGGGGCTCAGAAAGTTTGAGAACCCCGGCTCTAGCATCTATAGACCAACACTGCGCAGCAGATATGCACATTCACGAGTTCCCATTTCCTTTAAAAAGCTGGGGGGGGAGGGGGAAGATTTCTGAATCAGAGCTAGTGTGTTGTGTTCGCCAGGGGCTGCTTCGCTCTCTATGGTCCTTACCTGCTGGCCCCCAAATCCTAATACCTAAGCACCACAGTTTAAAAAAAATAATTTATCCTCCCAATACCTCCGAGTGACAGGAGAGTGCCATTCTCCCCATTTGACATGTGGGAAACTGAGGCATCGAGCCAATAAGCTCTGGATGATACTAGAGGAGTTACACTAGTATCATAATGTCACCTGGGGCTGCAGTTTTTTTACCTATATATTTATGCTGCTATAAACTCTACCATGGATGCAGCCATGCTCAAAGAAGCCCCAACCCAGCACAGTCCGGTTAACTTCCCACACCTAACCTAGCTCCGCATTTTTTTCTCTTGCGGCCCCCCTCCCTCACCATTATTCTCTCCCCACCTCCCTCCGGCCATTGTCCCTTTCCCAGGGGCACTCGCTCTCCCATAGCTGGATCAGTTCTTACCTGCAGGCTCAAGGGCTGGGTCCAGCCCCCGCAGAAAGTCCCCGGCTGGGCTCTCCCCGCACAGACCAGCTGGGGGAGCAGCAGCGGCTCAGCCCCAAGCTCCTGGCTCACAATGGAGGAAGCAACAACTTCAAACAGCTCGGGTTAGGAGCAACTGCAATGCAGGAGCCGCAGTCTCTCAGCCCTGTGGTTACAATTAGTCATGATTATGATTATTTGCAAAGCAGACGCACCTAGGAGCCCATATCTCTGCCTCACCCTTGCCAACACCAGATACAACCCGCCGCTCTTAGCTGATCCAGCCCCTGCCTGTGCCCCTCGAGACCAACCCGGGCTGCAGCGGGGCGGGGACAGGCTGCAAGCAATGCCCAGAGCATCTGTCTGCAGAGATCAGGGGTCCCCTGGGGGGAAGTGGCGTGTGAAAGGGCCTACAGCCCGCCTCCGCCCATGACATTCCCCTGCTCACCCCCACAGGCTGCAGAACAATCAGATCCTCCCAAAGGGAGGGGGGAGGGGGAAATGTGTTGGGATCCGAGCATGCTCAGTAATATCTGCTGAAGCCTGCTGCCCTCCCTATCTGCTCCCTGCTATACAGTACATGGGAGCTAAAGGGGGAGGGGATAGGGGGGTGCGCAAAATTTGTGCATGGGACAAGACATGCCCAGAGGAGGGTGAAATAGCCAGGTGGAGAGAGGCAAGGATCGCCGGGCTGAGCCCCAGCACCTCTAGGCTTGGCTCTTCTGGGCTGGGCAGTTCCTAGTCCGTCTCCTGGCACCTCTGGGCTTGCGGGTTTCAGCCTTGCCTCCCCCCCGCAGCCACACTCCCTGTGTTCATCCCCTTTAACAATAGCCCCCGTGACTCCATGCAAGTCCCTGCACTTTTCCTGCATCCTCTGCCCAGCTCCTCATCTGAGGAGCCCCCTCCACAGTGCACCCGTGAGGAGGGTTGGAGAGGGAGAGCCTGTCTGTGCTGGACAGGCAGAGAGACAGGAAGCCCCTGATTTAACACACACGAGCTGCCACCTGCTCACTTTACAGATAGATTAACAGAAAGCTCGCACCAGGTCAGTTCAGACAGAGGTGGCAATACTGGTGAAATTCCAGCCCCACTGAAATTGATGGGAGTTTTCAAACTGGCTTCAAGGGAGCCAGGATTTTACTCCAAATCACCAATCTGCTAGAGCTAGATTTTAGCCACCCGGCCAGCTGCCTTTCAGATTGATTGTTCCACAAATAAGTGCTTTTGTGAGCCTACCTCTAACCATGCATCCGACGACGTGGGTATTCACCCACGAAATCTCATGCTCCAATACGTCTGTTAGTCTATAAGGTACCACAGGACTCTTTGGTGCTTTTACAGATCCAGACTAACCTGACTACCCCTCTGATACTTACCTCTAACCAGTTCACCACACCCTCTTCCCAGAGCCAGGGATAGCATTCCTGATCTCCTGTTATCTACTGACACGACTGCTGCTACTGCTGGGAGTATCTGTTTTCCAAACATCCACGTGAGGCTATGGCATGTTTTGGGAGGCGAGTGATGACACAGACCCCTTCACAGAGGATCCTTGCAGCTGATCGGTTACAGTGTCACAGCTAAATATGACTGGTTGCTCTTGGTGCTGTTACTTTTGGTAGTTTGTCCAGCACCATTGGGCTCCTTACCTGGGATCTCAGCACTGTCAAACAGATGAACTTCCCAAACGCTTTAACACATGATAGTCAAATGATACCAGGGCGTATGTGGGGAATGGGCATCAACCATGGGTCTTGCTGGATAGTTCATATATCTGTAGTATCCGCCTCTGGCAGTGAGAGTCTGGTAAATACCTTGAACCCTATTCCTACCTGTTGGGGCTGTGCAAATCTGGGGCTGGAAATTTGGCTCCAGGATGAACCCCTAGCAAGTCCCAGAAAATCCCCTACCTGAGTTGTCTCTACTGCAGCCACTGGGAGGAAGGGCTGGTCAGGAGCTAAACATGAATGTTATGTGCCACCTGTCAGAGTGAGAAGGGGATTTGGGGGACTTCAGAAGGGGCTTTCAGGGTTACAGTGACCAGACAGCTTTCACAGAGCACCATACATTTATTTTAGGACAAAAACATTACAGAGAACACATATCATAAAACAACCACTAGTCTGTGTGCATGCTAGTTTATCAGCTGTCAGCCATCTTCCACAGGGAGACCCTCTTAGCTTTCCAGTCCTTCCAGCAGGGTTTTGCCCTCTTGGCTACTATCTCATAACAAGGGATTTCAATCAGTTCAGGCTGGCCCTTTATACCTCAAGCTCCTTCTTCGGGTACATCTACACTACGGGATAATTCCAATTTTACATAAACCTGTTTTATAAAACAGATTGTATAAAGTCGAGTGCACGCGGCCCCACTAGGTACATTAATTCAGCGGTGTGCGTCCATGGTCCATGGCTAACTTCGATTTCCGGAGCATTGCACCGTAGGTAGCTATTCTGTAGCTATCCCATAGTTCCCGCAGTCTCCCCCGCCCCTTAGAATTCTGGACTGAGAGCCCAGTGGCTGATGGGGCAAAAATCATTGTCGCGGGTGGTTCTGGGTAAATGTCGTCAGTCATTCTTTCCTCCGGGAAAGCAATGGCCGTTTTTCCCTGGATTGCCCTGGCAGATGCCATAGCATGGCAACCATGGAGCCCGTTCAGCTTTTTTTTTTTTACAGTCACCGTATGTGCACTGGATGCCGCGGACAGAGGCGATACTCCAGTGCTACACAGCAGCATTCATTTGCTTTTGCATGATAGTAGAGAGGGTTATCAGTCATTCTGTACTGTCTGCTGCCAGTGTAATTTGGCAATGAGATGATGGTTATCTGTCCTTCTGTGCTGTCTGCTGCTATCATGGGTGCTCCTGGCTGAGGGTGCAAAAGCAAAACTGGGAATGACTCCCTGAGTCAATTCCTCCTTTATGGTTTCTAAAAATAGTCAGTCCTGCCTAGAATTTGGGGCAAGTGTACTAGAGAACCAGTGTATCAGAAAGAACAGCTGCTCTGTGTCAGATCCCACAGAAATGATGAGATACATGCTATTCATGGGGGGTGCCCCTGCAACAACCCCATCTGTTGCTTCCCTCCTCCCTCAACCTTCCTGGGCTATTGTTGCAGTGTCCCCCCCATTTGTGTCATGAAGTTATAAAGAATGCAGGAATAAGAAACAGTGACTTGTTAGTGAGATAAAATGAGGGGGAGGCAGCCTCCCCATGCTATGATAGTCCAGGCAGGAGATTAAGCGGTGCGGGGGAGAGGAGCCCAGCATGCTGCTGCTATGATAGTCCAGGCAGGACAGAATCTTTTCTTTACACAGGAAAGGTAGGGGGCTGATGGAGCTCAGCCCCTAGTGGCTATGATGAAGATGGTTACCAGCCATTCTGTACCATCTACCGGGAATGACCAGGAATCATTCCTATTTTTACCCAGGTGTCCCTGAGGCCAGCCAGGGATATTCAGCAGTTATCAAACATGTACCATCTGCCACCAGGAAGGGGAGAGGAGCGGATACTGCTCTTCACTGCTACAGCATCACGTCTACCAGCAGCATTCAGTAGACATAGGGTGACATTGAAAGAAGTCAAGAAACGATTTCTTTCCCTTTTCTTTCACGTGTGTGGGGGGAAGTAAATTGACCATCTATTCCCTGAACCACGCTGGACAATGTGTTTGAACCTACAGGCATTGGGAGCTCAGCCAAGAATGAAAATACTTTTCGGAGATTGCTGGGGACTGTGGGATAGTTGGAGTCCTCAGTACCCCCTCCCTCCCTCCAAGAGCGTCCATTTGAGTCTCTGGCTTCCCGTTACACTTGTCACGCAGCACTGTGTAGCCTGTAGATTTTTTTTTCAAACGCTTTGGCATTTTGTCTCCTGTAACGGAGCTCTGATAGAACAGATTTGTCTCCCCATACTGCAATCAGATTCAGTATCTCCAGTACAGTCCATGCTGGAGCTCTTTTTGGATTTGGGACTGCATTGCCACCCGTGCTGATCAGAGCTCCACGCTGGGCAAACAGGAAATGAAAATCAAAATTTCGCAGGGCTTTTCCTGTTTACCTGGCCACTGCATCCAAGTTCAGATTGCTGTCCAGAGCGGTCACCGTGGTGCATTGTGGGATACCACCCGGAGACCAATACCGTCGATTTGCGACCACACTAACCCTAATCCGATATGGTAATACCGATTTTAGCGCTACTCCTCTTGTCGGGGAGGAGTACAGAAACCGATTTAAAGAGCCCTTTATATCAATATAAAGGGCCTCATAGTGTGGACAGGTACAGCGTTAAATCGGTTTAACGCTGGTAAAATCGGTTTAAACACGTAGTGTAGACCAAGCCATTGACTCATGGGCCTCCTGAACCTGGTCAGAGCCAGTCTATGCAATTCATCCCAGGGGGTGGTGCTGCTCTTGGGCTGTTTACCTGCCCTGGGATCTTCAGTAATCAATCACCACTAGATTTAGTTCCTGGAGAAGCTCAGTTATCCATCGCCCCCTCCACTCCCCCATGGGGCAATCTTATAATCCCTACTTCCCAAAGGTACATACAACATTTACAGATACAAAATGCTGATTGCACATATTACAATAGTTTTTTACGTTTCCATGCTTCCAAGGCCTTGCATCTGTCATGGACTGCGTTAGATTAAAGCCACCTCCTTCGGTCTCCTGCTGCAGGACTAATAAAAAGCAATTCTTTCTTTCGTTAGCCTCAGGATTTGAGTGCCTGTGGTATTCATTCGATTTGAAATTGGTTACAGAAAACCCCAGCATTGTTAATCCAGTGATGTATTGACTCAATCTCAGTTGTAAATTTGAAACAATACCATGATTAACTCCATCTGAGTTGAGTGAAGTTATAGTAGTTTTAGCCTGTTATAGGTTTAATCTACATATTTGCTTGATTATATTTTCTAATAAAACCCGTGCAAAGTACACAGCACTCGCTTGTTTTTTTCAAATTGCAATGTGGTCCAGAAACACGAAAAAGGTAAATTAGCCGAGTTCTCTGAGAGCTGCATGGCCCTCTCCTGAAATTAAACCTTTAACCGTCACAAGAGACGTCAGCAGAAGGGCTGGGGAGTAAGCAATTCCTCCTCAGGAAGGAAACTGAACAGGTCTGGGGAACTTTTCCCCTGGCCCTAGAGCCCAAAATTTAAGGAAATTCCTGGGGGACCAGGACAGACCAGGAATGCTTTGTTAGACATTTATTTGGGCAAAAAAGAAACCTACTGAAGTAAAAATGTCAAAGAGACAAAGACTCCCTGAAACTTGAAACAGACCCATGACAGCCCATCTCCCTGACCCTCTGTCCACAGAGGAGGGGAGAATTCCTTCCCGGGAAGCTATTTCAGGCATAATCCCCTGTCTGAAAACATGGACAAGGGACTCTAGCTAACTCAGGAAAACCATCCCTCAACAGAGAGAACTGGAAAGGGACAGGAGAGTGTCAGAGAATAATACAATACAGTAATAATAATAATAATAATAATAATAATAATAATAATAATGACATTTTCCCTCTCTTGGCACCTCTGTCCTCCTGAGCCACTGAGCACTCCATGATCAGCGACCCCTCACAAAGGTGGGCATCGGCTATCATCCCCATTGTAGAGATGGAAGGAATGGACCCACAGAGAGGAAAGGAAGTGACTGAACCATGATCGCACAAGGGGACACCAGCAGAATTGGGTTTTGAACCCAGGAGCCCTGACTGCCAGGCTCTCTATCCTCACTCCACTCAGATTTGAGACTAGATCCCAGGAGTCCAGAGAACCGATAGCCCCTGATCTATTACGCCATTCTGCCCACACTGGAACAGCAGAATCCTTTCAGGGGAATGTATTCCTATGAGTTTTCCGATCTCCGTCCCCTGCCTCCCTGCAGCTGCAGAGACATCAAATAAATTGAACATCACTCTGACATCCTGTCGCTTCAGATCGGCAGCTCTTGCTGTTTTATAACTAATTGTAAGTAAGCAGTTGTAAGCAAGACATGAGAAGTAATTCTTCCACTCTACTCCAGCTGAGGCCTAATCAGCGTGGAGTATTGTGCCCAGCTCTGTATGCCACATTTCAGGAAAGATGTGGACAAATTGGAGAAAGTCCAGAGAAGAGCAACAAAAATGATTAAAGGTCTAGAAAACAATAAGTGCAGATTGAAAAAATTGGGTTTGTTTAGTTTGGAAAAGAGAAGACAGAGGGGACATGAGAACAGTCTCCAAGTACTTAGAAGGTTGTTACAAGGAGGGAGAAAATTTGTTCTTCTTAACCTCTGAGGACAGGACAAGAAGAAATGGGCTTAAATTGTAGCAAGGGCGATTTAGGTTGGACATTAGGAAAAACTTCCTGTCAGGGTGGTTATGCACTGGAATAAATTGCCTAGGGAGGCTGTGGAATCTCCATCATTGTCTAACCTGCTCTTAAAAATCTCCAAACACCTGTCAGGGATGGTCTACTTGGTCCTGACATGAGTGCAGTGGGCTGGACTAGATGATTTCTCAAGGTCCGTTCCAGTTCTACGATTCTATAAACTACAGTCCTGCAGGGCCTCTCGCTGCTCCCTTCAAAAACGTCCCCCTGCCCTCACCCCGAGGGGCCTTAGGAGCTGCAGGGGCAACTCAGACTCAAACTACAGGAGGATTTTTGCCTGGAAAATGTGTGTGTGAAAGCCACAGAAATGTCTCCCCACTTATACCATCACCTGCTCCCCCCAGACCAAGTACCCAGTGTTTCCTCCTCCCCTGCCCCTCACCGCGCCCCCGCAACCCAGACCAGCCAGCTTCCTCTACCCTGACCATCCTCGGATGAAACATGCTTCCAGAGGGCAGAGACCCATTGCCTCAGAGGGAGAGTTCCCAAAACCTTCTATGCTGTGTGCACTTTCTGGTGGGACTTCAGCGAATCCTTCCCCTTGTAGCTTTTCCCACAGACAGAACATTTATAGGGTGTCTCTGCTGAATGGATTCTCTGATGTCTAAGGACTCCCCAGCTCTGACTGAAGCTTTTCCCACATTCAGAGCAGTTATACGGCTTCTCTCCTGTGTGGATTCGTCGATGTCTAATAAGTTGGGAGCTGTTACTAAACCTTTTCCCACAGTCGGGGCATTTATAGGATCTCTCTCCGATGTGGATTCTCTGATGTACGATGAGGCTGAATCTTTGTTTGAAGCTTTTTCCGCATTCGGGGCATTTATAGGGTGTCTCTCCTGTGTGGATTCTCTGGTGTGAAACCAGGTTTGAGCTCTGAGTGAAGCTTTTCCCGCACTCAGGGCATTTATAGGGCGTCTCTCCTGTGTGGAGTCTTCGATGTTTACTAAGGTCTGAGCTCCGCTTGAAGCTCTTCCCGCAGTCGGGACACGTATAGGGTCTCTCCCCTGTGTGGATTCGTCTATGTGAAATAAGGGATGAGAAGTTAGCAAAACATTTTCCACACTCAAGGCAGCTATAGGGCCTGTCTCCTGTGTGGACTGAGCGATGGGAAATAATGTCTGAGTTCAGTGTGAAGCTTTCCCCACAGTCAGGGCATTTATAGGGTCTCTCCCTGGTGTGGATTCTCTGATGAACCAGGAGGTTTGATATCTGAGCAAAGCTTTTCCCACACTCTGGGCAGTTATACAGTTTCTCTTTCATATGGACTCGTGGTTGGACCATAATTTCACTAGGATCCTCCAAACTTCTCCCTTGGCAAGTGGATTCATCCTGTCTCTTCCTTTGCTGGTTGCTCTTCTGCCTCTCTGACCTGCGCTGAGTCTCACGGCCTTCTTCTTGCTCAGGACTCAAGGAAACATCCCCTTTGGATCTTCCTGATACTCTCCCACATGGTTCCACTTGCTCAGGACCTTCCTGCTGTGGATTCTCTTCCTGGTTCTCACCCACCGTCCCATCACCTGCTGGGAAAGAGAATCCAGACATGAAATGTTCCCTCTGCCATGGAGAAAGGAAACCTCAGAAAGGGGAATAGGAAAGGGGGGAACTAACCTAAATAACTGCTGGGGAGACTGAAAAGTCAGAAGCCAAATCCCTCATCCTTATTTAAAAGAAAAACCTTCCCCAGAAGGGTAGAGGGGACCAATTCTGCCTCCACAGCCAATCTGAACACTTAATGGCAAGGGAGCGACTGCCTGGCCTCAGGGTGGATGGGAAGCCATAAGCAATAACTGTCATGAGGATACGATGCCTGCTGAGGACTTGGGTGAGATGAGGCTGAATACTGGGGCGTGCATGAAGCCTTTATGGGAATCCCAGTCACTCACTCCAGAGACCGCTAATATCTGCATCCATTTCACCAGCTCCTCACCTGTGTTCATGTTTTAAGAATCGCCCTTTCCTCAAAGCCCCAGAGATTTGGGATTCACGGCTCTGCCTCTGGTTCTGGCTGGGAAATCACATTAAGTTTGGGAAACTGGAAAAATCTGCTTCACAGAAAGAAAAACAGGTGAGACTAGTTAGTCGGAGACAGCATCATTTACAGATATCTTGAGTGGGTGGGAAAATATTCCTGGAGACCCTTTTGCGGGGTCAGATGGTTCCTGAGAGATGGGCGGGTCCCACAGGGAGCTCTACACACTGGGGGATGTTCTGACTCCGGCACGGAACTTGTGCCATCTCTTACCCCTGTCTGAACCTGCCAAGACCAGAGCCCTATCCCGGCATGGACCCAATTCTGGGAAGGCAGAGGCACACAAAAATCTGTGCACCTTGGTTTAAAAACACAGTGAGGTACTTTCATCCCATCTGCCCCATTCCCTCCTGTGATGTTATTGATATAAACTGGGACCATATAGAACATGGGTTGCAAACAAGGTCCTGTAGCGGCACCAAAGCCTAGGTAAAGGGGGTCATATAAGGTGTCTAAGACCAGGTTATGGGTTGCTGGTTATGACCATGCTGTCTGTATGTCTGTATCATTTTGGTAGTTGAAGTTATGAATATTGGCTGTATGCTGTCCGTATTTCAAACTTGTGTTGTGTTACTGGGAAAGGTCCCAGACAAGTTGGTGTCAGCTCTGTTTAGCCTGCTTGATGGCCCATTAAGGACCATCACCTACACAATTGTCCCATCGAGAGAAGGCAGTTACGCCCTGTGACTCAGCAAGGTGTGCAGAAACTGGCCCATGTGACTGCAAACTCCATTTTGCTGTAACTTTCCACAGTAAGAACAAAGAAGTGTTCGTGCACCTGGAAAAGCCTATATAAGGCGGAGGCCTCATCTCCATTTTGTCTTCAATCCTGCTTCTTACCTCTGGAGGGACTTTGCTACAAGCTGAAGCTCTACACCAGGGACTGAGGACCCATCCCAGTGGGGGATGTTCTCTAGAGACTTGATTTGCACCTGCAGTTTACTCCATCACTGCTACAAGCCTGAACTAAGAACTTTGCCATTACTGTATGTAATTGATTCCATTTAACCAATTCTAGCTCTCATCTCTATCTTTTTCCCTTTATGAATAAACCTTTAGATTTTAGATTCTAAAGGATTGGCAACAGCGTGATTTGTGGGTAAGATCTAATGTGTATATTGACCTGGGTCTGGGGCTTGGTCCTTTGGGATCGAGAGAACCTTTTTCTTTTGGTTTTCATAACCCTTCATCCCAGGACGGGTGGCACTGGTGGTGATACTGGGAGACTGGTGTCTCTAAGGAAATTGCTTGTGTGACTTGTGGTTAGTCAGTGGGGTAAAACCGAAGTCCTTTTTGTCTGGCTGGTTTGGTTTGCCTTAGAGGTGGAAAAACCCCAGCCTTGGGCTGTGACTGTCCTGTTTGAGCAATTGGTCCTGAATTGGCACTCTCAGTTGGGTCCCTCCAGAACCGCAACGTCACACCTCCTACTTTAATATTGCTCTTAAACCAGAAAGTTTGGTCTCAGGAAAAAGTTTCCAAAAGAAGCCCATGTAGAATGCAAGGAGCACAGAACATGCTGTCTTGAAAACTGCCTACGGCAGGGCTCAAACACACAGTGCCTTGGTCAGGGTCCATAACCACAGTACACCCCCTGTCACTGCCTCAAAAGCCTCTGGCTTCAACTGTGTACAGGTCTTGCTGCACATGTGAATTTCACTCTGCTAAGGGCATCATTTTGGCACATGCTGACCTGACGTTCCAGACTCTAATGTTAATAACTTTTTCAATACGGCTTCCCCAAAAGGGCACTAGGTGCCATGCACGAGCTGAAATAATCCCCAGGTGACTGAGATCAATTTGAGGAGGGGTTAGTGCCTAGGTGTGCAAAAAAACATGGTAGTTGAAAGAGACTTGAGTTTGGGGTTTGTTTGTTTTTTGAGTAAAATATTGCTGGGGAGGAGGGGGGGCCACTCAGGAAATCCTTGCTCAAATGATCCCAGATTTGAACACTATCACTAACCTAGTACCTGTCCTGAAATTTTCTGAGCCTCATACAATCTGCAGATTGATTGTATCGCTCTCAGAATGCAGTAGAACCTCAGAGTTATGAACACCAGAGTTACAAATAGACCGGTCAACCACCCACCTCATTTGGAACTGGAAGTATGCAATCAGACAGCAGCAGAGACAAACAAACAAATACAAAACAGTGCTGTGTTAAATATAAATTACTAAAAAAAATAAAGGGAAACCAGCATTTTTCTCCTGCATAGTAAAGTTTCAAAGCTGTATTAAGTCAATATTCAGTTGTAAACTTTTGAAAGAACAACCACAATGTTTTGTTCAGAGTTAGGAACAACCTCTGTTCCTGAGGTGTTCATAACTATGAGGTTCTGCCGTAGCCCACTGTTACACAGAAAATGATGCTCAACCTTAACTACAGCAGAGTTGTCAGTCTGCTATATTTCAGGTTAGTCGCATTCAAT
This sequence comes from Gopherus evgoodei, assembly GCF_007399415.2. Lineage (NCBI taxonomy): Eukaryota > Metazoa > Chordata > Testudines > Testudinidae > Gopherus > Gopherus evgoodei. Next base: position 3,221,875 of record NW_022060005.1, on the reverse strand, counting down.
TTTCATTTTGTTACAATTCTGATGGATAACATTAAAATAAACATCAAAGCAGATTTTCAGATTTTTATCTATTTATATTTTCACAGTGGTATAAAATTGGGGATGGTGGTCAGGTAATTATTTAAAGACAGCAGATAGAATCACAGAATAGCAGGGTTGGAGGGGACCTCAGGAGGTCATCTAATTCAACCCCCTGCTCAAAGCAGGACCAATCCCCAGACAGATTTTTACCCCAGTTCCCTAAATCGTCCCCTCAAGGGTTGAACTCACCACCCTGGGTTTAGCAGTCTAATGCTCAAACCACTGAGCTATCCTTGTTCAGGTTGCAGAATGTAGAGCTTTCAAAAGTCCAGTGTACCTTTCTTTTTCTCTGTCTGAGCCTGTCCAGCTACAGTGATAGCAGGGTGCCGGCAACCTCGTCTCTGGGGAAAGCTCTTACCCAAGCTGTATACAAAGGAAGAGACTTGACCACAATGCTGGGAAAATGCCTGGTCACTTCACCACAGTACAGACCTGGCCCCAGACCTGGAGAAGAGCTCTGTGCAGCGCCAAAGCTTCTCTCTCCCCACAATAGAAGTTGGGCCAATAAAAGTTTTCCCTCCCCCACCTTAGCTCTCTAAACCCATAAAGACACTTTCACCAAATGCTAGAAAGGAACCGAACCAAAGGAGCCGCTTTGGGAGACGGGGATCCCCAGGGCAGCGCATCCCCCCAGCAGCGCCGGCACCAGGCAGAGGCAGGAACTGGCTTTTCCTCTCCCTGCTCCTCTCCTTCTCCCCAGGAAAGTCAATGTGCCCCGGGGTGCTGCAGGGAATGGGGCTGGGCAGGGCTGGGAGCCGGGAACCTCCCTCCCCACTGATCGCTCCTGCTGCCCTGCCAGTTTCTGCTCCTGTCTCCCTCCTGCCCCCTCCCCTCGGGCTGGGAGACTGGGTGCCTGGCCCGGCCCGGGGCGTTCGCTCCCCGGAGCTGGCTCGGCTCCTGCAGGCGCTCAGGATGGCACAGCCTGGGGCGGGGGTCTGGGCGGGCAGCAGCTCTGGGACTCGCAGACCCCCCCCACCGGAGCAGAGCTGGGGCGAGGAGGGGCCGTTGGTGCAGAGTCACTTTCCTGCCCGGCCCCAGCCCTTCCCCGGGTCTCGCCCCTCACCTGCAGGCTCCGGCTCAGGGGCTGGTGTCGGCAGAGCCCGGGGCTGCCCCTGGAGAGAGTCCCCCCGGCTGGGCACCGACGGGGGTCAGTGCAGGTCTCTCCCCGCACAGACCCACCGGGCAGCAACAGCGGCTTGGCTCGGGCTCACAATGGAGGCGGCAGCAGCCGCAGTTTTTTCTAGCAGCTGCGATCACTGACCAGTCAGGAGCCGCGCGCTGCTGCTCTCGCTGGGATTGTGGCAGCATCTGGGAGCCGTAAACTCTCGCCTCTGCCAGCACCGGATACAACCGCGCTCAGCTGAACCAGCCATTTCCTGTGCCCTGGATACGGGCTCGGGCTGCAGCAGCGCGGACCAAAGCCTGGGCTCGAGCATCTGTTTGCAGGGAAAGGGGGCGGGGGAAAGTGAGAGTGTGAAATGTCCTAAAGCTAAAGCCCCTTCAGCCACCTCCCCCATCCCCCTTCAGGCCTGGCAGGCTGCAAATTAACATCTATGTTTCACGTCAGGTCTTTTTAGCCCCCCCGCCCGAGAAATCTGGTCCTTTTCCCCCTCGGAGATCTAGAAAAGTCACATGTGCTCAGGCTGCTGCCCTCTGTGACCATGGGACTCTGCTCCCTGCTCTAAGAGGAGGGGTGGGTGGATAGTGGGCCAAAGGAGGAGACCGCTCTGGGATAAGGAGGGGCGGGGGGGGGGAGTTGCCGCACATAGGGTGTGTCATCTGCAGTGGCAGCCAACATGAGTTGTGGGCAGAGGTGCCCTGAGCCAGAGCAAGTGGGGCCTGCCCCCCTCCCTTCTGATTGCAGTCCCCACCCACACCTCTTGCTGGGGGAAATGGGGTAGGGGGGTGGGGGGCTTGCCTCACTCCCTGGAAGGAGTGCCGGGCAGGCAGAGGAGGCTGGGGTGTGGGGGTGCCCATTTTCCCCAACCCACAATTGGCCCCTTGGCTCAGGCTCTGTTGGCCCAGTGGCTAAACTGCCACTGATTGTAGGGGGACAGGCAGAGGGGCTTGTGTTTCTCTCAGGATGGTTCACCTCAGCCCAGGGCCGCCCAGAGGATTCAGGGGGCCTGGGGCAAAGCAATTTTGGGAGCCCCTTCCATAAAAAAAATTGCAATACTATATTCTCGTGGGGGCCCCTGCAGGGCCCAGGCAAATTGCCCCTCTTGCTCCCTGCCAGGGGCAGCCCTGGGAAAAATAAACCTTCCGCATCTCGGCACAAATCCAGCCTTGAGAAAACTTCTTTACAAGGTATTGCTGGTTCTCAGCATCAGCTAGTGCTAAAAGGCACTAAAGCTCATTAAAAGGGCTGGACAAATATTTTCTGTCAAAACTTTTTTTGGATCGAAAACTAGGGGTTTTTAAAAAGCAGAAAAAAATCACAGACAATGTCTGCTTTCCTTCAAAATTTGTTGTGTTTTTTTTAATTAAAAAGCTGAAATTAGTCTGCCAAAACCTGAATATGGTTTGGGGTTTCAGAAGTGTGTGGACAAATGTTTGCTGCTAGCTATGTTTGATTGTTTAAAGAAACACTAAAAAATTCTGTTTAAAAAAATCCAAAACTTTTGAACCACCTCAGCTTGTGACCAAATGCCTGAGCCCATCCAGTCAGAGATTTTTCCACGTTTCTCATACTCTGCTGGCTTCCTTGACTCACATCTGTCTCCATAGCTTTGGGTTCATTTAGGTTAGAACATAAGAACAGCCATACAGGGTCAAACCAAAGGTCCATCCAGCCCAGTATCCTGTCTACCGACAATGGCCAATGCCAAGTGCCCCAGAGGGAGTGAACCTACAGGTAATGATCAAGTGATCTCTACCCTGCCATCCATCTCCACCCTCTGACAAACAGAGGCTAAGAACACCATTCGTTACTCATCCTGGCTAATAGTCATTAATGGACTTAACCTCCATGCATTTATCTGTTTCCTAGAAACTGGCTCCATGGGGTCCCTCACAAACTGGAGACGGTTACTGTGGGTTTGTCTGTAGTATAGCTTATGTACAAACTCCAGGAACTGAGCATTTGAGCTTGTTCCAGAATCTGGGATGACCCTATGTTGTGAAAACTGACATGCTTGTGAATGGACACAGGGTGCTAAAATTAAATTAACCCAGGGGTTCTCAAACTGGGAGTGGGGACCCCTCAGGGGGTCACAAGGTTATTACTGGGGGTCGCGAGCTGTCAACCTCCACCTCAAACCCCGCTTTGCCTCCAGCATTTATAATAGTGTTAAATATATAAAAAAGTGTTTTCAATGTATGGGGGGGGGGGGGTCGCACTCAGAGGTTTGCTATGTGAATGGGGTCACCAGGACAAAAACATTTGAGAACTATTGAATTAAATCCTCTGAAGCCTCAGGGAATGCTGGGGGGGGGGGGCGAGGGGAAGTGTCTCCCTTGGTAGGGTCGGGAAGGAGGTAGGTGGTGCAGGATATTGCTCTTCTCATGTGATCCCTCCCCCAGTGGCTAATTTTAAATGAAGCTACTCTCCCCTGACATGAATCTCCCTATGGCACTGAAATTAAATATAGACTATAATTTGGCATTTGAGAAGTAAAACAGATGGTAGCCCTAATGGAAAAGCTAACAGCTTGGCTCTTCTGCAAGCCTCAAACTGCTGAATGAGCTTTAGGGTAGGGAAGGCTGTGCCTCCCAAACAGCCTGGCCCTGCCCCCTGTCTGACCACCCTACTTCCTGCCCCCCAACCGCCCACCCCCCTCAGAATCCCCGACCTATCGTGTTCCCTGCCCCCTCACCATCCCCCAGAGACCCACCACCACCACCCTGGGACCCCACGCCTGCTCCCTGTCCCGTGACTGCCCCGACCCCTATCCACCCCCCATCCACCCCCCCACTGAGTCCTGACAAAGCCCCGGAATGCCCACAATCCAACCCCCCCATTCCCTGTCCCCTGACCGCCCCCCGACCTCTGCCCCCTCCCTGTGTCCTGACTGTCCCCAGGACTTCCTGCCCCTTAGCCAACACCCCCCCCGGCCCCTTACTCCTGGTGTCCCGCTCACGCCTTAGCGCGTTGTATCCAGCGGTGTCCCTGAACAGCGGTGCGGCATGACTCCAGCGAGGCTCCTGAGCTCCTCCCCGCATGGTAAGCTCAGGAGTCAAGCCGGAGCCACAGTGCATTGCTGTTCAGGGACACTGCTGGATACGTTGAGATTCCGGGTGAGGGTGAGAGACGGGGTCGGGCTAGGGCAGGAGCCTCGCCCGTTCTCTTGGGGGCCCCTGCGGAGCCCGGGGCAAATTGCCCCCTCCGGGCGGCCTTGCCTCAGCCCCCCTGTGCTATGGTGTTAAAGGAACAGTGTAGCTAAAATTCATCATTTTCACATATGTTTTTGGTGTTTAAAAGAGGGTGGTTTTTTTTGTTTTTTATTGATTTTGGGGGGCAAGTTATGTGAATGTGACATGCTCACACTAGGCCTCATAGCAGCTCAGAAATTGGTCAGATCTGCTCTTGTGATTTTCTGATGGGTGCTCCCTTTCCTGTAATCCACTGGAAGTGGAATTCCACTCCATTGACTTATTTTGAAAATGGTATTTGTATTACTCTGATTGTCCTTAGCACTCCATTTACCTGGGTAAACATAGTGCACCTGGATCTCATTGTGTTATTTAATGTATTGTTTTAATGGGAACAATGATGGGGAAATGATCATTCATTGATGCTTGTAGCTAAGCAATCACAGCTCAAAGTGTCTTTTAGTATAACAGTTCCTATGTTCTGACTATGGTTTTTGTAACATACCACTTTTATTTCAAATTGGTTCTTTGTATTTTTCCTATAGCACAAGTTTGTCTTTTGCTGTCACAGGACTTCAGTGCTGTCTGATTTCCTGGGTTACCATCAAAATTTCTTCCATTTCCTTTGATCCACCAATAACATCTGCCTTTCTCAATCAGTTTTGCTTCTTTCTCCAGTGAGGAGATTGTTTACACTGGAGAGTTCTACCAGTTATACAGTCATAGAATCATAGAATATCAGGGTTGGAAGGGACCCCAGGAGGTCATCTAGTCCAACCCCCTGCTCAAAGCAGGACCAATCCCCAACTAAATCAAATCAGTCCTAGCTATACTGATACATTCCTCATGTGGATACTCTTATTCTGGAATGAGTGGCTTTTTGTTTGGTTGACTTAATGCCATTCCTTAAAAGACATAAGTTAAACCAAAAAAGGACCTTTTTCCAGAATATGAGCATCCACAGGGACTTATATCAGTGTAACTGTACTGGTTTAAACACACACAGGATTGTCAACCCCAAATCTTCAAAAATCATGAGTCAGGGTCACCAAAAATCATGAGATTGGCTTTAAATATCATGAGATCATGTGAAAATAATAACTTTGGGGTTCTTTTTATTTGCCTTCTGCTTTTTGAGCCATTAGAGTGCACTGGGGTCACATTTTGAAGCTTTCTCCACAGCCATGAGGGCTAGAAACTTCATTTTTCTTTCAGAAGGAAGGCTGAAATCATCACATTTCCACTTGCCTCCAGGAGCTGGGGCTTTAAGAAAAACAATAATTACCGTGAGACTCATGACAAAACCATGAGCATTGCCAACACTACACATATTATCTTAAACCAAACTTTCCCATGTAGACAAAACATTAGTGTTTTTTCATGTCACCACTTGTGGTAGTACTTACTTCCCAAATATTGACTAATGACACTGTCCTGTCGTATCTGAAGTACCTCTTGAAGGCAAATTTCTCCTCTAATTTCTACTAAATATAAACATTTGTATTTAGCAACCTATACATGATAAGGATATCAATGGGAATACTTGTACATGGTATAAGCCATCCCCACAATACCACTCTACCTTCTGGAGCTGGTAATAGTGGGAATGGATCGGTGTCATAATAAGTAGACACAAGGAAATTTCATTACCTGTGTTGTGCTCCACAGACTTGCATTCCAGAATTTATCTGCATGCCCTCTATGACAGTCAGGGTCCAGATACCACAAGGGGAGAAGAGAAGGGTTAAACTGAACAGTTACATTAATTGAATGTATACTATGTCATTGTATTATACACATAGATCAAGTAAGGTCTTTTATGAGAGCTTATAATGTTCTGAACTTGATAGGCATTATGAGCTCTGTATCCAGACCATGATTACGACTGTATGTATTTGTGCATATAGAATACTTATGCTCAGAAACTTCAGCTCCGCCTCAGAACAGGACAGGGAGCAGTCAGGGGCTCCTCCCAAGCCCATTGTTCACACAGAACCAATTCCAAGCTCCCATCCCTTATCCAGCCCAGAAAAAAGACAACGATGGATCATTAGAATTAATAGGAAGACACAGGCTAGAAGTTCCCCTCTCTGAATAGCCACAAGTCACCGGGCCAGGAGGGAAAAGAAAAGGCAAAAGCTTTTAAAAACTGAGGGCTGGTCTGCACCAAAAACGTACATTGGCATAGCTACATCACTCAAGGGTGTGAAAAATCCACATTGCTGAGCAACAGAGGCCTCGTGTACACTATACAGTTTTGTCAGCAAAAGGCAGCTTTTGCCAACAAAACAGTGGAGGTGTACACACTACAGGGCTACTTTTGTCAGCAAAACTCTGTAGTGTAGACAAGGCCATAATTAAGCTGACCTAACCCCTGGTGTAGACAGCGCTGGGTGATGGAAGAGTTCTTCCATTAACCTAGCTGCCGTCTCTTGGGGAGGTGGATTAACTCCAGTGACAGGAGAACCCCTCTGTGCTGCTGCAGCATTTTAAACTTGGACATAGCCTGAGATTTTCATCCAGAAACTGGCGGGCAGTCTCCTGGTGGGAGGTTGTCTGTGAATGGTAGATTCCCCCCACATGACAATGGGGTAGAGTTAAGGTTGCCAGAAGTCTGTTTTTTGACCAGAACGCCTGGTCGAAAAGGGGCCCTGGTGGCTCCGGTCAGCACAGCTGACCGGGCCATTAAAAGTCCAGTTGGCAGTACAGTGGGGCGGCAGGCTCCATGCCTGGCTCCACGCTGCTCCTAGGAAGCGGCTGGCATGTCCCTCCGACTCCTAGGTAGAGTTGCAGCTGGGGGAGCTCCTCTTGCTGCCCCTGCCCAGAGGCATCACCCCAAGTGGCAGCTCTGCAGCTCCCATTGGATGGGAACCATGGCCGATGGGAACCATGGCCAATGGGAGCTGTGGAGGTGGCAAATGCGGGCAGGGGCATCCTGAGTTGCTTCTTGACCACCCCTCTGCCTAGGAGCTGCCTGAGCTCAGTGCTGCCCAGAGCCTGCACCCTGAACCCTCTTTCATGCCCAACCCCCTTTCCCAGCCCAGAACCCCCTCCTGAACCCCAAAACCCTCATCCCCAGCCCCACCCTAGAGCCTGCACCCCCAGCCAGACTCCTCACCCCCTCCTGCACCCCAATACCCTGCCCCAGCCCAATGAAAATGAGTGAGTGAGGGTTGGGGAGAGCAAGGAGGAAGAGAGGTGGAGTAAGTGGGGGTGAGGTCTCTGAAAAGAGATGGGGAAGGAGCGAGGCCTCAGGGGGCAGGGGATGGGGCAAGGCTGTTTGCTTTTCTGCAATTAGAAAGTTGTCAACCCTAGTTACAGTGGGAAATTAATCAAAGACAATAAATAACTTGTCTGAGAAAAGGGACTTTATCGAATATGGAAGTATAAAGGTTGCGTCTTGATGTTTAATTTCTGTGTAACTAGTATACATTTGCTTACCTAGACTGTTTCATCTTTGAATCTGTGATTTTTCTATTACATAAACTTTTCATTTATTTTTATCCCAAGCGTCTAGTGTGTAAATTATGTGGAGTGCGTGTGCCAAAATATGCTGGTATCTGGAGATACAAACCAGAGCGGGAAAGTCTCCGTGTCCGGTAATTGGGGATCCTAGTTTTCCATGATAAAACCCCCAAAATTCTCTGATAAAAAAATCTACATTTTTCTGCAATTAAAATGAAATGTTGAACTTCAACTTCCCTAGCCACAATATATAGATAGATAGTCACAGCTATCTATCTATATATATTGAGCACAATCTTTTATTGATATACAGTAGAACCTTCATTATCCGCTGCCCATATTAACTGAAACTCCAGTCGCCCAAGGCTGACAGTGGTGGGACTTGGGCAGTCAGCCCCCGGGAGAATTTGGCTTGGGTGGTCAACCCCGGACGGCTGGGCCTCAGGTGGTCAGCCTGCACCCTGGGCAGCTGGTGGTTTGGTTACCACGGAGAGCCAGATAATGGAGGCTCGGCTAAACGAGGTTTTTCTGTATATATATATATTTTTCACAAAAATGAAAAAACTAAAGATGCTCTAAAAACGCAAATACCCCCCCCCCCGCAAAGGGATTTCTAGGATCCCTGATGGTAATTAAGAACTTGGAGAGGATGGATTTGGGGAGAGTCAGGACTAGAAGGGCTATTGGTGTCACCCTGCTGGGGTAACGAGGCTATTGGAAGCCGGGGTGAGACCTTACGCTTGTCGGCTGGCTGCTGGTGTCAGGGAATTGAACACTAGCTGCACAGCAAGAAGGCCCCAAGGTTACAGGGCAGGTGGGAACCGAACCGCTTACTGGTCTGGGTGTTCCCCACAACCCTGCACACTCCCAATGCTTTCACTGTGCTTGGTGTAGCCGTATTGAAAGGGGGAGGGATCACAGTGGGAGCAGGCTGGCAGAGCTGCCACTGCTGCGATATGAGGAGAGGTGTGTGTGGATTTCGAAGGACTGGCCAGGATTCGTTTTGTCTCTTGAGTTCTGTAGGCTGGGTCAGCAGCGGTGCATCAGGGTGTCTTCCTGCCATGGGGGCTGTCTGCAGTCTGGTGGCAGGCCTCACTGTGGTCTCCCCAGGGCTCAGTGAGGGGTCAATGAAGGCTATGTCTCTGGAGGACAACTCAGCACGGTGATGCAAGATGCAAGAAGTCTCATGCAGCCAGATCAGTACTGGTGAAAGTTACACTCAAAGTTTGGCTGGCCGCACCTTTAAACTTGTAGATAACCACAGAAAGTAACTGCATGGTCACAGCATTTAAACAAAGGCCCTGACTTGGCACAAGATTTCTGGGGTAGGGCAGAGGTGCTTCTCTTTTGTCCCAGAATCACCTAGCATTCCCTCCGGGATGAAGCAGGCAAGCCTTCGTAGCTTTCAGCCCTCTGAAGAAGTATTTTTTTTTATCATACCCAGGCCTAGGGTGACCAGATAGCAAGTGTGAAAAATCAGGACGGGGGTCGGGGGTAAT